>NC_134095.1:128189837-128492867 GCF_000715075.1 Nicotiana tabacum
ATTATTATTATTATTATTATTATTATTATTATTATTATTATTATTATTATTATTATTATTATTATTATTATTATTATTATTATTATTATTATTATTATTATTATTATTATTATTATTATTATTATTATTATTATTATTATTATTATTATTATTATTTTCTCATTTTCAAGTTACAAACTAAAGATGGTTGCTGCTGCATTTTCTTTTGATTCCAGCTCTGAGAATATATTTATTGGTGTCATTTGTGGTAATGAACAACATCTACTTGAAATTAGAATCTAGAAGTACAAGTAAATAAAAGGGCGCAAAAAAAAAAAAAAAAAAAAAAAAAAAAATATATATATATATATATATATATATATATATATATATATATATATATATATATATATATATATATATATATATAAAATAAAAAAAAAAGCAGCATATTTTGTGGTTTCAGGCATACCTGCGCTGCTTCCTGGGCATCTTTTCTAGGCAACTCAAGCACAGGACGTGGCTGAAAAGCCTGTTGATTGTTTTCGCGGAGTTCCTTCACCTTCTCATGGATGCCTTTGATCTCAGTTGCAAGTTTCCTGACTGTAGCGAGATGGCCCACGTCGAAGGATCGTGCCACTATATTTTTGTCTTGGTGAAGCTTCGCCTGAACCAGGAACTTATCAATGGCATCCTCAGCTCTATGTACCGTTTTCTGAATCTCCTCCCCCAGCAGTTTCCACTGACTTCCGTCTGCACTTTGGTGTTTTGCAGCATCGTCAAGGAAGGCTTTTAGGCGTTGAACTTCTTCCAGCAGATTTTGAAAGTCTCCCTCAACACCTGCAATCAGCTCCACATGTTCACTTAGTAGCTGCAACAGGTTCTCCACTAGAAAGTCCACCACTGCATCTGCCATCTCTCTTTCTTGGATAAACAAACAAGAACGTCTATGGAAAAGATAATTTTTCAGACGATAGTTTTTTCAGCTTCTTGTGATGAGGTCTTCACTTTACCACAGCTGCATGTATATAAAGAATTAATGTAGTATCATGTGGAATGGGATATTTTTAAGTGGACTCGATCGTATTCTGAATAATTTAAGGAGTTTTTCTATAATATACGTTAGTTATTAACAAGTCTAATGATAGTTGGTACTTGGTACCCATAAAAATATTTACAAGTGAATATATACCATTAGTCTGTGTACTGTAGCCTTTCGATGTTTAGGTAGTTTTCTTGCTACTTTCCTCGAGACTCTTAGATTTCTGAGAAGTTCTATCGTTTAACCAGAAAATAAAAATTTTGGTCAAAACTTAATTTTAGAAGAACCCGGGTTATTGATAATCAAATAAGAAAATAATTATATAATGGAAAAGAAAAATTGAATTGAAAAGTAGCTGAGTAAGCAAAATAAAGCAAAGTAAATCAGTGTATTCCAATAATAATCCGTCCCCTCATATAAATGTTATTTCTCTCCTTTTAATGCTATTTCTAAGTACTATGTTTCTTTTCTCTCATAATAGAGCCATTATAAGAAATTAGTGACATTAATGTAACGTTATAATTGTCAATCGTAACTGTTTCGTGAAGATTCTATAATGTTTCCCATCATTGATGCTCATTAATTACAGATAATACATATCTGTACTTTTTGCTATCTAGGTTCATTCCTCCGATATCTCTTTAAATTACCAAGAGATCCGAGTAACCCTTCCTTCTTGTTTTCTTGATCCTTTGCCCGTACCTATTAAGGCTCGTGTCTTTTTGAATACTCTTTGCTAACTGTCATTCTCTCATTGATCCATGTGTCTTGACATGTCAGCACATAATTAATTCCAAATGTTAACTTAATTTTTCCCAATACAGATAGTCCCCCTGCTTGCCATTTATTCAGCAATTGAATATTTGGGAAGTGGATCTCATTAAAGTGGGAATTTTTGCCGCCATTCCACATATCATTATAACTTCTCCAGAACTGACACTTCGCATGTCACTTCCATTTAATTCATGTGACAAGTGGTGACTTTTGATTGGTTCTGCAACCCTTCAACGCTTTTAAGGCTTTTTACGGCTACATCAATCACGTAGTGACAGTTTTCATTATGACGTTCCAATCATTACCTTTTTGTTTGACGTTTGCTTCTGAGTATAAATATATCCTTTGTCTTTTCTTCCTCAGAAAAGTTTTCCATCTTTGAGTATTCAATCTTCTTTTCTTCCTCGTACAGCTATGTCTTCTTCGAACCCTGATCCCCAAAAAGTTCTTATCGTAGATGATCTTCCCCTTGCTCCTACTAGAAGCAGGAGAGGGGGAAGATTGCGTAGTCTAGGGTCGGTTTCTATTAGAGGTTCTTCTTCTTCTTCTTCTTCTTCTTCTTCTTCTTCTTCTTCTTTTTTTTTTTCTTCTTCTTCTTCTTCTTCTTCTTCTTCTTCTTCTTCTTCTTCTCTACCTAGTTCCACTCCTCCTTCATCTTCCAGAAATAGAGTTTTTTTGACACATAGGTCTTCTGCAGAAGTAGGGATTCCAGTGAGCCCATCCGTGAACCTACAGTAGATGAAATTATCCATTCTGAACTTTCTTTTTATACTAATAGGGAATCAATTAGAAACCAAGTTTCCTCTATGTCCTCTCATGATCGTGCTGATGTTTACCCTTCTCAAATTACTGAAGTTTTGATCTCTGTCGTTCGTAGAGATTGTCATCGGAGGTTTGATTTTCCAATCCTCATCCCTGATGCAAATTAAAGGATTACTTCTTTCAAGGCGGGCTTTTCTAGATCTTTTGTGTATACATACCCTTTTACATTAGACTTTAGACCCCCCATTGATCCAGTTATCATTGAATTCTGCTGTTTCTTCAATGTGTGCTTAGGACAAATTGGCCTTATTGTATGGAGGGCTGTTGCATGTTAAGGTATTTGGCTAATTTGGCTCAATTGCCTTTCACCTTCTTTCATCTGATCCATCTCTACTTCCCTAAGTTATTCCGTCATGGGATTTTTACTTTGGTAGCGAGGAGTAAGAGGGTATTAGTCAGCCCTGAGGACGATAAAGACCGTGACTGGTATACCCGATTTGTTACTGCTCCTATGTTAGGGTTAGTAGGTGAAGAAAATATGTCATTACCTGAAAAGTCGAATTTTGCACGTAAATTTTCTTTACAACTTTCTCTCTTCTCTTTTGTTTTTTTTTAAATAGGGTTTGTACTTCTTGTGACTGTTTCAATTTTCTTTTTTTAGCAACCATGTGAACTGTTGAAGAGATTCTCAATTCCGTGGTTGGGTAGAGAAATTCTTCACCCTTCTTCCCACGGAAATTAGATCTTGGAAGTACCTCTCAAACAGGTTTGGTTGGAAGTTTAAAATTCACGGTAAAGATTTTATTCTCTTCCTTCTATTTTTATTCATTCATTCTTTAGAATGTATTTAACCCTTCTTTTTATCAGGGTTTCCTATTCGTGGTGTAAGTGCTGAGTCGATCGCAGCTTCTAGACTTTCTTTGGCAAGAGCTCAGGAGATAATCTTGAGTTCTTCATCGAAAAGGAAGGCTGACAGACCCCAAGATTCTGAAGACGAGGATGAACGGGATGGAAGTTCTTTGGTTAGAAAGCCATGGGCTACAAGATGCATCATTTCGAATGACGAAGTTACTCCTCCTCGTTCTGTTTCTGTGACCAAGCCTATTGAAGCCACTTTGGTGTATTCTGACAAAGAGACTCTCATGGCAGCTCATGACTCTGATGAACAACTTTTTTTGCGTGGGTTAATAATGAATGTTTTGATTTGGTATCTGAAGAAGTACCTCTTGCCACTTTTCCCATATCTATACCAATGGAACGCCCTTTGCTTGTTCTTACTGCTGCTGTTTCCGCTCTGCCTCAAGCCATTATGACTTCCTCTACAGTCCCTGCTGCTAATATTTCTCGAACTGAAGTTGGTTCTTCAAGTGGAAGCAGAGTGATGAAGCAAATTACTATTGAGGTCCCTACTGATGGTAATCTTCTGAAGAAGTAAGGCCAAGCTGACGTATGGTTGAAACCCTTGATTGGTCCGGTTGAAAAGTCCAAGCTAGAAAGTCATAGTTCTTTGACTTGGATGAATGACATCGTGCAATCATCTTTGAAGGTATTGAGTTCTTTTCATGTTCTATTCCATTTCCTTTTTGCTAAGATTCTTATCCCTTTTTATATGTAGATCAATCTCATCGGTACAGAGAAGATGAAAAGGGTTTCCCATGCAAAGCAATTGATGTATGATTACCAGATTGAGGCAGATAATTGGAAAGAGCAGTATGAAAGTCTTCAGCTTGAGATGGAAGTTTTAGAAAAAAACAAATGTACCTTAGAGTAACAGTTAAGGGTTATGACATCAGAGCTACTAGTTGAGAAAGCTTCTTCCAACCAGGCGGGCAAGGATAAAAACCTCATCGAGTTGTCTTTTGCTGAACAACTCTCCAAAGCTACTGAAGAGATCAGAGGTTTGAAGGCCTTATTGAATGAGAAAGAGGTTTATGCTGGTGAGCTTGTTCAAACACTCACCCAGACCCAAGAAGATCTCCGAGTGTCTTATGACAAGGTCAAGTTCTTGGAGAGTTCACCTGCCCCCTTACAATCTTCTTATGATGCTACTTTAGCTGAGAGGGATGAACTCAAAAGTGAAATTGACCATTGGGAAAGAGACTACGAGGATCTTGAGGACAAGGCTGTTGTTGAAGTAAGTTGGGTCATTTTGAACACGCACCATGATACCCTTATGGAGGTTAGCCAAGAAGGTTTTAACTTGGATGCTGAGTTAGCAAAAATTAAAGAGACCATCGAAAAAACTCAGCAAAGCCAAAGTTTCTCTTCACCCATGGCTGATACTCCCGAGTATGTTGAAGCTAATCCTGGTGTGGTGGATGTCCCAGCTCCTTCTGACCAAATCGAGCCTTCTGTTTCTGATGATGCCGTCTTGAATTCTTCTTCAGAACCTGCTCCACATTGAAAGTTTATTTGTCAAGTTTGACTTTTTTTTGGTTTTGTTGGTGGAATGTTTGGTGGTTTTACCCCTTGTCCAAATTAAGGGTAATGTTTTTGGTAACAACATGTACCCAGGTCTTTTCGGGGATTTAAAATAACAATTAGTTTAAAACTAAGTTAATTCTTAGTTTCAACTTAATATTATAAAGTTTTTTGCTTCAACCTAATGCTTTTGACTTTGAGTCACTGTTATACATTTTTAACGGTTTGCCCTTGCCTTGTTTCTTTGTAAGTTCAGGGTCCTGCTTCTATTTAATTCAATATGCGGGTTTTTGTTTTACCCTTTTAACTTTTTGCATTTTAGAATGCTTAGTTAATTTCATGGATTTTTGAATCAAACATGAACTATAAAAGAGGGCCCTTTTATATATGACACTTAATGAAGAAGATGTCTCAACTTTATAATGGTGTAAACATACGAAAGGAGAAATAGGAACACACATGTGTCTTGGAATAACTTTGATAAATTTTTCATTCGAACTTTATCAAGCTTAAATAATATCTTACATGTATTTAAATATCTTCTATAACTCTTCCGTAACTGTTTTCTTTACAACAGATTTGTAAGAAAAATCCAAGGGTTTTTTATGACCCATGGCTAAATACTGCCTTTAACCTAAACATTCATAGGAGTTTGAAATTTGTATCCACGAGTGTACTCATTGTAAGCACGTGATTTTTGCCCTATATGAGAATTACTCCCAAAAAAATTCAAAAATAAAATGATTTTTCTTTGGTGTGCAATTTTGTGATATTTTGAATAATTATTTGTAGTTGTCTGTGCGTGTTTATTTGCTAAATTAATAAAAAAATACAAAAATATGTCGCATTTTGCATGTAGGATTTAATTTTACAATTGATAATAATTAAATTTGTTTTACAAAAATAAAAAAATTACAAAAATAGGCATATTTTGCATTTTTAGCATTTAATGTCCAAATATACAATTTTATGCTTAATTAATACTTAATGTGCGTTAATTGTTATTGGGAGTTAATTTGCGCTTTTATAACTTAATCTAGTTCTTAATAATAGTTTAATTATTTTTATAATTTAGTTTTAGAAAAATAAAAGAAGAAAAGAGAGCGAAAATATAAAGAAAGTCGGAATTGGGCCTCTTCTTCAATTTCAAGCCACAAGCCCAAAAAATGGCCCAATCTTCCCTACGACCCAGTCCATTTCGAACTGGGTCAACCCGGTCCATAACCCAACACCCTATTATCTTGCATTTCAAAAAAATAAAACAAAGAAAAACAAAAAAAAAAATAGTAAGAAAACCCTAAAAAATGCCTAAGCATCCCCCCCCTATTCTCCTTCTTCTTCCTCAAAACTCCAAAGCACAACCATGGCTTCCCTATCCCATTCCCCTCCATCTTCACGTCTTCATCTTTTCCGTCGACGTCGTCCATGGTTTCTCCGTTGCTTCATCTTCTTCGTCCGAACAAACATCGACGTCTTATGTCCAAGCTGCTCACCCTCGCCATGGCCAGTCGCCATTGTTGCGCACGCAGCTGCTACTGCGCTGCCTTCTTCTCCGACTGCCCTTACCCTCGTCGTCAACCCCCATTTCTGTCGATTACAGTCGACAACCAAGGACGACCCAAACAGCCCACCTACTGCTCACGCAGTTGCTACTGCTGCCATTGCCTTCGTCGACCATTGCTTCCGAGCTGCTGCTGCCGAGTTACTGCGTCGACTTCCTCCCTGCCTGCTGCCTCGTCCAGCCCCCCCCCCCCCCCCCCGTTGCTGCGTCTTCAGTCGATGGACAGAACCAGTCGACAGAACCAGTCAACCACTTGCTCTCATGACTGCTGCCCGCACCCCAGCTCCTTCACGTAACCAAACGAACCCCCAGACCACGCTTTTGCTTCTGTTTTGTCGACCCCGTTGTTTTCTTCACCACTGGAAAAAGAAAAGAAGAAAAGGGCTGAACAGGATAGCCTTCTCGTTCGTCGCCCGTTCGTGGTCGTCTTCGGCGTCAAGTTATCTTGGTGCGATACTCGTTTCCGAACAGATTGTTTCCATCCAAGTTCATCGCCATTTGTTCGATGCTTTGGTCGTCAAAACAGTCCGTACGGTGTCGTTCGATCCGGTTAGTAGATTTTGAATTTTATTTTTGTCCGTATCTTGTTTTGATATTTGTCGAATCTAAAATCGGTAGATATTTGATTTTTGACTTTGTTCATGTTCATATGTTTTGTTAAATTAATTTTCAGATTTCACATGGAAGTTAATTAGTTGTTTTCATGTTTATTTCATGTTTGTATTATTGTTTAAGTAAATATTTGTTAGTTTAATGTTTGTTAGATTCAAATTGAAATTTAATTGATTATTTCTTCAATTTGTTTCATGTTGTTATGTATTTTCCAGAAATTATTAATGTTGTTTGAGTCGTTTAATCCGTCATGTTTGTTGTTTTTTTTTTAAAAAAAAATAGGTTCATTCATGTTCATACTTTGTTTGTTTGATCTTGAATCCGAAATTTGTATAGTTTGATTTCTTGTTTATCATTTATAATTATTTCTTGAATTTGTCTCATAATTTTGTTTAAGTTTAATATAAGAAATGTAGGTTGTAATGTTGTTAGAATTGATTTTAAGTTCAATATTATTGAATTTAGGAATCTAAATATACTTGTTTGATTGTTGTTGTTGTTTAAATCCGAAAAATAGATTTGTTGTTGCTAAAAATATTGTTCAATCAAATTTTAGTTGTTCTTGGTTGTTCAATTTGTGTTCATGTGATTTGTTGTTGAAATGTTGTTAAAATCATGTTCATGTGATATTGTTGTTATGATGTTCATCCGTGTTCATATTGTTGTTTGAACATTGTTAGAAATTGATCATATTGTCTATATTTTGGTTAAGTTTGATTAATTGATGTGTTATAGCTGATGGGTAGTTTGGTAAATTTGTAATACGTTCAGGGGTAGTTTGGTAATTTCAGTAAGGTCAGAAGGGGTAGTTTAGGAATTGTACATTTTGTAATTGTTTATTTGAAGCATGGGGGACAAAATGAAATGGGGTGGGTTGTGATATGATTATTTAATATAAAGGGAGGACAAGATTTAATTTAAAGGGGAATCTTGCATTATTTTAAATGAAGCATGGAGGACAAAATATAATGGGGTGGTGTGATATATTTATTTAATGTAATGGGGATGAGTGGGAAGATAATGGGTTTGGTAGAGAAAGGGATTGATTTTAATTGATTAAAGGGTGGGGATTATATATATAGAGGTCTAAAAAATCAGATAGGGAGAGGAGAAAAAAAGAGAGATTAGAGAAAAAAAAGAGCTGAACATTTATTCCGAAAAAAAAAACATTGAAACTCTCAAGAAAAGAAAAACATACAAAGAAAAATAAAAATAAAAAGTTGAAAATTAGAAGAGAAAGTAGTACACACCTGATAAATATTCTGGTATATAGGTGTAGAAATTAAGGGTTGAAGATTAACTAGCCTTTCAAAAATCTGAAAATTTCCCTTGGTTTCTGTCCGTTATTTTCGGCATTCCTGGATTTTATTTTGAATTTTTCAAAGCTGTCACTGGGATTTTCGTTGACTGGTTATTGCTGGTTATTGTTGCTGTTGCTGTGTTACGTATTACGTTGCTGACTTTCTTCTTCTTATATTGACAATATCAGGTACACAACTGTAATTTTGGCATTTTGTAAGCTGAAATGAAGAATGGAGTGTTAAATTTTTAATTTAGTTTAATTTAATTTTTGTATTGTATTTAGGTTATTCATGTATTATTATTCTGTAAATCTTTGTCATTTGGCATAATTAGGCATATTATAGCGACATATTAAATAACGCTTTAACCAGATTATTAGGAAATATATTTAAGCCTGATTATTAATTAAAACTGTTTAATAACAAAAAATAGAAGAAATAACGTAAAAATGGCGTTATTGAATCAGTTTGGCAAAAATTAACTAAGTTCCTTATTCATAAGGTTTTTCGTCAACGATAAGTTAATCAGAATCATGTAGTCAATTTCAGTTATAACATGAATTAGTTTGCGAACAAGTATTAGGACATGATGTGAATTAAAACAAAGTTAGTTAAGGTTAAATTGTTTAAATTTTTTAGAAATATGGTTTAGTAATCAAGTTTTTATTTTTCTTTCTTTCAATTTTCAGTATTTGTAAATAATTAGTTTCAATAAGCTTAAGTCTTACTAACAATTTGAATTTTAATTCAACTATGGGATAATTAGTTTTTATTTTATTTTATTTATTTTATTTTTCGACAATTCCATGTTGTATTTATGATTATAATTTTTATTACTTTCTGTTAATATTTGTTTTTTCTCTTCTATTTAATATGTCATTTTCAAGAATGTAGATATTGATTTTATATTTATAAACAAACTTAGTAATAATAAAAAGGTAGTCATTAAAGGATATTCTTAAAATAAGGAAGGATTTCGCTAAAAATAAATAGATGTAAATAATACAAAAATTTACAGGATTCTCCAATCTCATTTATTTATTTAATTATTTTAAAAAAAATTTACTTAGAATTTGGGATGGATTGTTTAGTGAATTTCACTTCCTTCCCCAAAGATAATGACGCGCTAGACTCTTTAGGCGCGATTTAATCAATTTTACCTTCTTAAACTCGGATGCGCATTTCATGCGACCCAAATCTAAATTCTAAAACATTGAATACAAATGTGTTCCGGATTGCGGGTGCATTTCATGTGACGTAATCCAAAGACATGTTTTAAACGATGTTCACAATTTTTTTTTTAAAAAAAATAATAATAATAATGAAGTGGTAAAAAGTTAAATTTGCACATTGGTTCATAATTGTATTTAAAATCAGATAAATAAGCCGAATATGACAGTTGAGCGACCGTGCTAGAACCACGGAACTCGGGAATGCCTAACACCTTCTCCCGGGTTAACAGAATTCCTTATCCGGATTTCTGGTACGCAGATTGTAATATGGAGTCATTCTTTTCCTCGATCCGGGATTAAAATTGGTGACTTGGGACACCCTAAATCTCCCAAGTGGCGACTCTGAAATAAATAAATAAATCCCGTTTTGATTGTCCTTTAATTGGAAAAACTCCCTACGCCCTTCGCGGGGTTGGAAAAAGGAGGTGTGACAGCTCTGGCGACTCTGCTGGGGACTTAACCCAGAACCAGTGGTTCAGGGTTAGAAATTCTAGCTCATATAAATTGTCATATTTGGTTTTATCTGATTTTTACATGTTTGAGCCTAATGTGCTAAATGCTGCTTTTACCGCTTTGATATTACGTGAACTGTGTATAAACTGTGCCGAAACCCATCTCCTCTCTGAGTCTTCTAAATCATGAAGAAGGGTGTACTTCGTACGACTTCTTTTCTGTATAGTGTAAAATCCCAATTTAGAACGAGGTTCGGACAAGTTGCTAAGCCGGTGAAGCTTCTGTATTCCCGGTACGCTACCCCCTCGGCTCGAGCTGTCCGCTCGGGTAAGCCAGGTCTAGAACAAACACCCAGGTTCTGAACCTAGTATAACAAAGCCACATGCCGGATTCCTAGTAGGAACGTTTGTTTGCATCACGTGCATCTGACTTTGGAGGCTCAACACAGGGGTTGGGTTTGTCTAGGACAGGTGCACCAAAAATGAAAATGACCATCCTGATGCATCTTATTTGTTTTATGTGCATTTATTTGCTCGGTCTTGCATGTTGACCGGCTTCTGAGTCTCGGGAGTGTAAAAAATAAAATAAAATAAAAATAGCAAGTGGAAAGTTAGATGATTAATTTAGAAAAATCAGTGTCCAAGTACTGTCGAAATGCTGCCGAATTTTTTTTTTAAAAAAAAAAACATATATATTTTTACTTTTAGAATTGTTTGTTTGCCTAGAAAGCAGAAAGTGTGTAGGAATAAGTCTTTTATTTTAATTTGCTTTATTTTCAAAAAAAAAAATGAAAAAGGAAAATAGTTTTTTTTTGCTATAAAAGAAAAAGGAAAAAATTTGTTTGTTTTGAAAAATTAGTTAGTTTATAGCCTGAACTACGCGGGTCTGATTCTCACCGGATGTGAGATCAGAGGCAAACCTCTTTGGTTTCGGCTCACCGTATTCAAAAAAAAATCCAAAAATATTTAACATTACTCACTTCTTTAGAAAGTTTTTCTTTTAGACCTCAATTTTTTTTTTTTTAAAAAAAATATTTCCTTTTAATCTCAAAATCCCAATTATTTGTTTAAAAGATATTCAAAATAAAATTCAAAAATATTTTTTCTGTAGTATTTCTTTCATAAATTTAGAATATTAGTTCAAAAATATTTCCTTTCTCCTTAAAAGTTTTTTTTTTTAAAAAAAAAATTAAAATCCAAAAAATATTTCTTTAGAATATAGATAGTTTTAAGTCAAATAAAAGTTTTTCCTTCTTTAATCACTATAATAAATGTGCAGGATGAGCACAAGTCAAAATGAACCATTCTCAGTGTGTAGCGAGGTCCCTTCGCAACTCCACATGTGGTGGAATGATATGGGAAAGGATAGTATAAAGATAGTGGAATGAGTTTTGGGAGGTTTTGTCGATCTGTTGAATATCAAGCCAAGGACAGATATCATCGAGGCTCTAATACCGTTCTGAGACCCAACACACAACGTGTTTCATTTTGCTGACTTTGAACTTTCACCTACACTAGAGGAAGTCGCCGGATATGCGGGGTTGAATGGGAAACTAAGAGGGCAGTATTTACTTTCACCAAGACCAGTATCTCCGCACGCGTTCTTGGATTTGCTAAGCATTAGTCGGAAGGTGCAGAATGATGATTTGTCGAAGGGATGTTGTACTCTCCAATTCTTGTATCAACGGTACGGAATTCCTCAGGGTTTGGAAGAACCAAACCTCGGATTAATTCACACTGGGAACAGAATCAAGTGGGAAGCAAGACGTACTTTGGCATTTATCACAGCATTTCTGGAAGTTGTGGTATGTCCCCGCAAAGATAAAAAAATAGAGATAGGCCTTGTAGGGATGACCGATGTTGCAATCAAAAGAACCGACAATACTGTGGTTCCTTTGATTTTGTCCGAAATCTACCGAGCTTTAACTATATGCCGAGAAGGAGGCAAGTTCTTTCAGGGATGCAATCTGTTACTCCAGCTGTGGATGCAAGAACACCTCCATCACCGAGTGGGATACATGAACCACAGGTTGACTGAGAGAAACTGCATTAGCGGCTTTGAGAAACGAATGACAGGCGTCATATTTCCCGAAGGCGTCGAAGCATGGCTTGCACAATTGAGGTCAACAACAGCCGACCAAGTTGAATGGGCATTTGGGTGGTTGAATGATACTGAGGTAATATACATGGCGGCCGAGGAATGTCATGTTCTTTTGATGGGACTTCGTAGCATCCAGCCATATGCTCCTCATCGGGTACTGCGCCAACTAGGAAGATTTCAGGTAATTCCCACTGATGAGGATCTAAGCAAGCACGCCATTGAGTTGAGTCCAGGAGTCGTGTTCCCCGAAGGAAAAATTAGAAAGCTGTGGCACGAATGTAGATTCCTTGAACCCAAGACTATGGTTCGAGAGCTGGCTAAGGGTGAGGTAGACCCAAAATACGATGTTTGGTTCGGGAAAAGGTTCCAGATTCGTCAGAGGCCTGCCAAAAGAGCTCACGTCCAACAATTTACGGATGATTCGCAGGAACAGTGGGGCTGGTTAGTGAGAGAGGAAGGCTACCGGGTTGAAATCGGGAAGCTGAAGCGACAAATTGAAAGGCTTATGTTTGAAAACAACGTTCAAGTAGCCTCAGAACAGGGTGAGAAGAACAAATTAGCCAAAGAAAACCAGGCACTGAAAGCCCGAATTCGCCAAGTCAGTAAGAGTGATAGCGACCGACAGAAACGTCGCTCTGATGAAAGGTTGATAGCGGAATTGAGAAATCAAGTCAGCCAAAGCCGAGAAGACTTGGAGAGATCCCAGGCTTGTATAACAAGAATGCGGGTCAGGTGGGCCACAGTTACAACATCACGGAGAGAGCACCTATGGCAAGTAAAAAGGGACTACGAAATGAGTGTTGCGACATTGAGAGAGATAAACTCCATTCTCAATAATCGGGTCCTCAAACAAGCCCAGGATGCTAGAACAGATAGAGAACGCTGCTATGAGTCGATAGCCCGGATGGAAGAACAAATGGAGAGGTTCCAAGAGCAGCTCATTGACAATACTCGAATATTGGGACTAAAGAATCAACGGATAGAACAGCTGTGCATAGAGAGGGATAGAATCAGGGGTAGGATCAATGATATAGGGCGCTATATCACCACGAAGTGCCTAACATGTGAAGAGATGCCTCGTGATATCGTTTTTGCCTCAATCATGGGTTATGTCCATCAGATTATGGAGGAACTAAAAAGCTTGCAAAGAAGCCTGGCCCCCAAGCCCGCGGAAAGGCCGAATGATGCCTCGCGGGCACCAAAATTCAAAGCTTTAATGTATCCCTAGTTCAATCTTGCACTTGTTTGTTTTTCGAGTCTGTTGTCTACCCATATGTTTTTTTTTCAAACATTCTCAAAAAAAAAAAATTATATATATATATGAAGTCTGTATTTTTTTGTGATGGCTTTTAATAGCATTATTTTGAGTAAAAAAATAATAAAAAAAAAACTTTGGTCTTATGGCACGAACTACACTTGGTCTGATTCGTGCGGGGTCACAATACGTATGCAATCTCTATAGGATTCGACCGTAATTAAAAAAAAAGAAGAAAAGAGAGGTCCTTGAAACATATATATATATATATATATATATATATATTTGTCAGAGCAAAAATAAGCCGGGATGATGCATGCGGTCAGAGCAAAAGCATGTTAGAAATGATTAACTGCCTAGGAGCATTGCATCCCCATAACGTGCAATTACAATATCTGTTAAGACTCTAACACTGACAAGTTTGTTGTTTTTCCAATCAATATCAGTTAGTTGTTAGAGCGTACTGGCACCGTACCATTATCAAACAAGATCAAACGGTCCTATACCAGAAAGCATGACTGGGTCAGACAACAGCGTTGAGTCAAAAAAAACGGCCAATCAGATGCTGAAGGAAGCCCTGGAGAAAATGAAAAAAATGAGGCTAGAAATGAATGAAATGCAGATAGCCTTAGCTAGAGCCCAGAAGGGGCAAGAACTACCCGTTACTCCTACCCTCCAACCAGTACACACGCCGGAATACCCCTCTCCCGGTCCTTCAACAAGTTTCCCAAGCCATCACTATTATCAGGGAAGAGAGGCTTATGATTCCCAAGCTCCACCACCCACTCAAAACCCTCCTCCACCAAATGTTCCCGTCTTTGTGGCACCTCCCCCAGCCCCATTGCACAGATCATCTAGTGAGCCACTGTTTCAGGCTCACGATACACAATATTACCCCCTGAACTCACATTCAAAGCACCCGAGCCACATACCTATAATCCCGACTTTGAGGTCCCGGCGGAAATTGAAAAGCCGGCTAAGAGCCCAGAGCAGGACGAGGTGATGCGGAAATTTAAGAGCATGGAGCAATCCTTCAGGAACATACACGGGTTAGGTAACCAGGTCAGGGTGGCTTACAAGGATCTATGCCCTTTCCCTGACGTTCAATTACCAGCAGGGTTCAAGATGCCCAAGTTCGATTTATACGAAGGGCATGGTGATCCTATGGCACATCTACGGGGTTTTTGTAGCAAAATGAGGGGAGCAGGGGGAAAAGATGAGCTATTAATAGCTTACTTTGGCCAGAGTTTGAGCGGGTCGGCATTAGAGTGGTATACAAGACAAGATCCGAACAGGTGGTACACCTGGGATGACTTGGCACAGGCTTTCGCAGGACATTTCCAATACAACCTTGAGATAGTCCCAGACCGTCTCACATTGTTAAAGCTCGAGAAGAAACCCGTAGAGAGCTTCCGGGAATTTGGGTTCCGATGGAGAGAACAGGTAGCCAGAGTTGATCCCCCAATGAGAGAAGGAGAAATGGTAGATTACTTCTTACAAACTCTCGAGCCAACTTACTTTGGTCACTTGGTGACGTCAGTTGGCAAATCATTTAATGAAGTGGTGAAAATGGGAGGTATGATAGAAGAGGGACTTAAGTCCAATAAGATCCTGAGTTATTCAGCAATTAAGGCAACAACTCAGGCCATTCAGAGCGGCACGGGAGGTGCGCTAGGGAAGAAAAGGAGAGAGGAGGTCACGACATTAGAGGCCGACAATTGGTCCAGATCTAGAGGTCCTTCCCCTCATTACCAACCCAGACCCCATCGTCTAAACTACCCACACATTCCAAATTACCCTCCACAACCCTACTACCAACCACAAGAACAACATTTCACCATCCATCAAGACCAGACATACACCCAACCTCCGGTTCGCCCACAATGGCGCGCGCCGGTTCCCCACAATACATACCCACCTCCACATAACACATACCCACCACCACAAAACACCTATCCACCACCAAGAGCCTACAGGAACCCTCCAGGGATGGGTTTCAGGGGAAATCCGGCCGCCAGAAATGAAAGAGTGCAGAGGCAAAGAACTTTTACTGAGTTGGGGGAAACTTATATTGCCTTGTTCCACAAATTGAGGCAGTTGGGTTTATTAAATCCTGTTGAGCCTAGATTACCAAATCCCTTACCCCAAAATATGGATCACTCAGTAAGATGTGAATATTGTTCGGGAGCTCCCGGACATGATACCGAGAAATGTTGGAGGCTGAAACATGCAATACAAGATCTTATTGATACCAACAAGATCGAGGTACAGGCACCAGAGGCACCCAACATTAACCAGAACCCATTGCCAAAGCACCCTGAAGCCCACATGATCGAGCTTGTGCACGAAGGAGGGGAGCCGAAGAAACCCTCACAGACAGTGATGATGATCCGTGCCACTCCGAAAGAAAAATCGATCAATGAGGAAGCAGGGGTACAGTTGAAGGGGGAATATGTCAAGCCAGTGGTGATATTGGGGAAGAATCCATCTGCCGCTACAAGGAAACCAGAACCAGCCAAGTTGGTAATAACGGGAGCATCATCTGCACCCGTGGTTGTTGTGAAGGGGGTCTGCAGGGAACCGGTCATCATAAAACCAGTAGTCCAAACACCAGTGATTGATAGCAAGGCTGTGCCTTGGAAGTATGAGAAGGCAGTGGTGATGTACAAGGGACAACAAGTGGAGGAGAATAGTTGTGAGGCGCAGGGACTGACTCGATCAGGACGGTGTTTTGCTCCGGCGGAATTGAGAAGACCCAATCCAGCTGCAACAAAGAAACCTGTGTTAGAAGAAGAAGCTGAGGATTTCTTAAAGAAGATGAAAGTGCAGGATTACTCCGTGGTCGAACAGTTGAAGAAAACACCGGCCCAGATCTCACTGCTATCATTATTAATCCATTCGGATGAACATCGTCGGGCCCTGATGAAGATACTGAATGAAGCTCATGTGCCCAATGAGATTTCTGTAAATCACCTGGAAACGATTGCCAACAAAATTTTCGAGGTGAACAGGGTAACATTTTCAGATGATGATCTGCCAGTGGAGGGCACGGAGCATAATAAAGCTCTCTACCTAACTGTCAAATGTGAAGATTCGGCAGTTACTCGGGCATTGGTGGATAACGGCTCAAGTGCCAATATTTGTCCATTATCCACCCTGAACCAATTGAAGATCGACCACGGAAGAATCCACAAGAATAGCATTTGCGTCCGAGGATTTGACGGAAATGGAACAGCCACCGTGGGGGATATTGTACTTGAGTTGACCATCGGTCCAGTCCAGTTTACCATGGAATTCCAGGTATTAGATGCTACGGTATCTTATAACCTTCTGTTGGGACGACCGTGGATCCATGCAGCCAAAGCAGTGCCATCCACCTTGCATCAGATGGTCAAGTTCGAGTGGGATAGACAAGAGGTCGTGTTGCACGGCGAGGACACTGCGTGCACCGTAGGAGGCGCCATTGTACCCTTCATAGAGACCAATGATGACAAAGGTCCCTGGGTCTACCAGATTTTTGATGCAGTGTCGGCAAACAAGATCCCCGAGGGTGAAATCATTCAGCATCCTAGGATAGCTTCCGCAACGGTTATGATGGTTTCAGAAATGCTGGGTAATGGGTTTATGCCAGGAAAAGGCTTGGGAGCTGAACTTCAGGGAATTGTTCAACCTGTTTCCTTGCCCAAGAATTTGGAGACCTTTGGGTTGGGGTTCAAACCGACTGCGGCAGATGTAAAACGAACGCGGAAAATGAAGAAGAAAGTTTGGTTTCTTCCCAAACCTGTGCCACGTCTCTCAAGATCTTTTGTTAGAGCAAGCGCCAAGGGGTCACCGGTCCCGAAAGTTCTCGGGCCATTGATTGGGATTGACGGGGATCTGAATCAGAGCTTCGAAAGATTGTTCACTGATGTCAATATGGTAGAAGTCGGAGAGGGTTCCAGCGGAACAGACATACAGTTTATGGGGCCTGAGGCCAAAACCAACAATTGGACGGTTACTCCTCTTCCTACTCGGGGAGAGTCCTGGTAGTAGGCTTTGATTTTTGCTTTCTTATTTTTCGGATTATTCAGGGTGTAATCCAAATCTTATTTTGTCTTGTAAAAGTGTGAACCCTGTTACCCCGCATTTTAATAAAATTTTTTTCTTGTCTCATTTTAATTTTGTTTTATTCTTTTCTCTTTCTGAACAGTTCTCTTTTTACTGGTTCTAATGACATGGCATGCACGACAGATCTTCGACCTAGTCTAATAAATCAATCTGACTCTGATTTAATGATACAAGAGATCGATTATGACGATGAGTCTGAATATGATGAGGATAAAGCCTTCGAAGAAATAAACCGAGAACTATGCCAATTTGAAGAGAAACCCAAGCCTAATCTGAATGTCACCGAGGCTGTAAATCTAGGGGATGCGGATAATGTCCGAGAAACCAAAATCAGCATCCACATTGAGCCTGTCATCAGGGAAGAATTAATCAAAGCACTCATTGAGTTTAAAGATGTTTTTGCATGGTCGTATGACGACATGCCGGGTTTAAGCACCAAGCTAGTGGTTCACAAATTGCCCATTGACCCGGTATGCCTTCCCGTCAAGCAGAAACTGAGGAAGTTCAAGACAGATATGAGTGTGAAGATTAAAGAAGAAGTAACCAAGCAGCTGCAAGCAAAGGTTATTCGGGTCTCTCGATATCCTGATTGGTTGGCTAATGTGGTGCCAGTACCAAAGAAAGATGGGAAGATCAGGGTATGCGTCGACTACCGTAATCTGAACAGGGCAAGCCCAAAGGATAACTTTCCATTGCCCAATATCCATATCTTGATCGACAATTGCGCCGGGCGAGAAATCGGCTCCTTTGTGGATTGCTACGCTGGGTATCATCAGATTCTGATGGATGAAGAAGATGCAGAGAAAACAACTTTCATTACGCCATGGGGGACTTATTATTATCGGGTAATGCCATTCGGTTTGAAGAACGCTGGGGCAACGTACATGAGAGCAATGACTACTGTGTTCCATGATATGATACACAAAGAGATCGAAGTGTACGTAGATGATGTGATCATCAAATCCAAGCGTCAGGAAGACCACATAGCAGACCTTAGGAAGTTTTTCCAAAGACTTCGAAGGTACAACATTAAGCTCAACCCAGCCAAATGTGCATTTGGTGTTCCATCTGGAAAGCTGTTAGGATTTATCGTCAGTCGGCGAGGCATTGAGTTGGATCCGTCAAAGATCAAATCCATCCAAGAATTGCCGCCACCGAGGAACAAAACAGAAGTAATGAGTCTGTTGGGAAGGTTGAACTATATCAGCAGATTCATCGCTCAGCTCACAACAACTTGTGAACCCATCTTTCGATTGCTGAGGAAAGATGCCGCGATAGAATGGACGGCAGAATGTCAGGAGGCATTTGACCAGATCAAAGGTTATTTATCCAATCCACCTGTATTGGTTCCACCTGAGTCGGGGAGGCCATTAATCCTTTATCTAACGGTCCTAGATCATTCGTTTGGTTGCGTGTTGGGTCAACACGACATCACAGGAAGAAAAGAGCAAGCCATCTATTATCTCAGCAAGAAGTTTACAGTCTATGAGAATAAGTACACTCAACTTGAGAAGACATGTTGTGCTCTAACTTGGGTAGCACAGAAGTTTAAGCATTATCTGTCGTCACATACTACATACCTTATTTCACGTCTGGATCCATTAAAGTATATTTTCCAGAAGCCTATGCCCACAGGAAGATTGGCAAAATGGCAGATATTACTCACAGAGTTCGACATTGTCTATGTGACGAGGACGGCCATGAAAGCCCAAGCATTGGCCGATCACTTGGCTGAGAATCCTATTGATGAAGAATACGAGCCTTTGAGGACGTATTTTCCAGATGAAGAAGTGATATATATAGAGGAGTTAGAACTGAATGAGGAACCAGGGTGGAAGCTTTTCTTTGACGGGGCTGCTAATGCAAAAGGAGTTGGAGTAGGAGCAGTACTTATTTCAGAAACAGGACATCACTATCCTGTTACAGCTTAGCTACGTTTCTATTGTACCAACAACATGGCTGAATATGAGGCATGTATTTTGGGCCTACGATTGGCTACAGACATGGATATTCAGGACGTCTTGGTCTTGGGAGACTCGGACCTCCTAGTACATCAGATCCAGGGTGAATGGGAAACACGGGATTTGAAGCTTATACCATATCGACAATGTTTGCACGATCTGAGCAAGCGATTTCGATCAGTGGAGTTCAGACACATCCCGAGAGTTCACAATGAGGTTGCCGATGCTTTGGCCACTTTAGCATCAATGTTGCACCATCCAGACAAAATCCATGTTGACCCATTGTATATTCAGGTTCGTGATCAGCATGCCTACTGCAACATAATAGAAGAAGAAATGAATGGTGAGCCATGGTTTTATGATATCAAGGAATACCTCAGGATGGGGATATACCCAGAGTAGGCAACCGGAGATCAAAAGAGAGCCATTCGACGACTGGCAAATGGATTTTTCCTCAGTGGAGGAATGTTGTACAAAAGAACCCCAGATCTGGGATTGCTGAGATGTATTGATGCAGGTCAAGCCACGATAGTGATGACAGAGGTACATACTGGAGTCTGTGGGCCCCATATGAGCGGATATGTGTTGGCAAAGAAGATTCTGCGAGCGGGATATTATTGGCTCACTATGGAGCATGATTGTATCAGTTTCGTACGAAAATGCCATCAGTTTCAGATACACGGAGATCTGATTCATTCTCCACCAACGGAATTGCACACAATGTCCGCACCATGGCCATTTGTGGCATGGGGCATGGATGTCATTGGGCCTATCGAGCCGGCAGCTTCGAACGGTCACAGGTTCATTCTGGTAGCCATCGATTATTTCACTAAGTGGGTTGAAGCCAAAACTTTCAAGTCTGTAACCAAGAAGGCAGTGGTGGATTTCGTCCATTCCCATATCATTTGTAGATTTGGGATCCCAAAAATAATAATCACGGACAATGGTGCTAATCTTAACAGTAACTTGATGAGAGAAGTATGTGAAAAGTTTAAGATTACACACCGTAATTCCACCCCGTATCGGCCCAAGGCGAATGGAGCAGTTGAGGCAGCCAACAAAAATATAAAGAAGATATTGAGGAAAATGATTGAAGGATCCAGACAATGGCATGAAAAGCTACCATTTGCGTTGTTAGGATACCGCACTACTGTTCGTACTTCAATAGGTGCGACTCCTTTAATGAAATGACGGAGGCAATTCTTTCTTCTATCCAAACACTTTTAACCTTTGCTTTACCCCTTTGAGCCATACTTATCTTTTTATACCCCTCTCTTGGAATCATTAATGAAAAAATGTATGAAAAAAAAACTTTTTGAAGGTCGCAAGAAAACAAAGGAGTCAGTGAACTACGTTCGACCTGATTCCTCAAAGAGGATACGTAGGCGCCTCACGGTTCGGTCATAAAAAAAAAGGAAAAAAAAAAGAAAAAAAAATCAAAAGAAAAATCCCCAAGTAAGAAAACTGGGGCAGAAATTATGTTTCTAAATTTTGAAAAAAAAGAGTTTGATTCCAAGAGTTGTAATACTTTACCCATCAAAGTTATTTTGAATTTTATATCCTTTTCTTCTAAAACCTATATTGATATCCAAAAAAGACCTCCCGATCAGTATCCGAGAGGTGTTAAGATAGGCAAATGAAAACCAAGAATAAAACGTCGGTCCCTGACTGAATGAGGATCATGAATTGAAAGAATTGATAGCCAAAAGAATTCCCGGCAGAGAAAAATCTTATCGGCAACACTCCAATCCCAAGCTGAGAAAATAAGATGAGAGAGTCTTATCGGCGAAAACCTTCACAGGCGCCATAAGGCGACGTAAGCTGAGAAATACAAAATGAGAGAGTCTTATCGGTGAATACCTTCACAGGCACCATAAGGCGATGGGAGTTGTGAGAAATGAGAGAGCCTTGTTAGTGAAAACCCCGCGAATAGCACTATAAGGCGACAAGATAGATTGACGGAAAAGATCCGCATTTTTCGAAGAATTGGGCACCTATTTATCCCCAGCAAGTGAAGACATCAGAAAGTTTGATCGACACAAATAGACTGGGTTGATTAATCCGGAATGCACAACATGATCATTGGAATCGGTTGTATCACCCAGATAAGTTCATTTTTTTTCTCATTTGTTCAGAAAGATTTTCTCATTTTTCAATCTTTTCATTTCTTTGTAAAAGAATTTTTCTAGAAATTTATGTTTTAAGAAAGGTCTTTCAGAGCTTACTACCAGTTGCCAAAATGGTACAACATAAAATGTGAAAATGGCAATCCAGAGAAAAGGCAATAAGACAAAAGACGTTGATTGCCAGGCCGAATAATACTGTCCTAAAATGGCAAGGAAAGTACGGGGAAGAGCCGGAAAAAAAAAACATGTTGAGGAAATTGTAAGACAAGTTCCAAGACGATCCCCAGAGTACTCCGACCGAATATCGACCAAGCTCCGAGGTGGTCGGACAACACAGAAGGGGAAGGGAAGAAAGGAAAATCCCTCTTCGGCAAAATAACCTCCAGAAATTTTTGAGATACAAAATGGTGAAGGGATAAATGGAAAAACCATCCCCACCAGAATGTTATCCCCAGCAAATAACATCATCCCCAACAAGTTTTGAGAACGCCGAACAGGAATAAGGGAAAGGGAACAATCATCCCCATCAGGAGTGACATGACCACTCGCCATATTTCAAAAAAAAAAAAAACTAACTAAATTTTCTTTGATTTGAACAGGAAAATAAAGTGTTGATGATGGCCTAAAGATACGCCATAAGAAAGATCGCCAGAATTGGGGCAGAAAATTTTCTGCCACAAGTGGAAATTTTCTCGGAGAATCGAGGAAACAAATTCAAATTATTCTTTACCAATTAGGCGCCCACCAGTATAATGCGGGAATACATTTCGTCTTTTCATTTCTGTTCTAGGTCACCCACCAGTATAATGCGAGTATACATTTATGTTTTCATTTCATGTTCTAGGTCGCCCACCAGTATAATGCGGGTATGCATTTATGTTTTCATTTCATGCTCTAGGTCGCCCACCAGTATAATGCGGGTATGCATTTCTCTTTTCATTTCATGTTCTAGGTCGCCTACCAGTATAATGCGGGCATGCATTTATCTTTTCATTTCATGTTCTAGGTCGCCCACCAATATAATGCGGGTATGCATTTATGTTTTCATTTCATGCTCTAGGTCGCCCACCAGTATAATGCGGGTATGCATTTATCTTTTCATTTCATGTTCTAGGTCGCCCACCAGTATAATGCGGGTATGCATTTATGTTTTCATTTCATGCTCTAGGTCGCCCACCAGTATAATGCGGGTATGCATTTATGTTTTCATTTCATGTTCTAGGTCGCCCACCAGTATAATGCGGGAATACATTTCTGTCTTTTCATTTCTGTTCTAGGTCGCCCACCAGTATAATGCGGGCATACATTTCAGTTTTTCATTTCCAGGTCGCCCACCAGTATAATGCGGGTATACATTTTCATTTCATGTCCAGGCGCCCACCTGTATAACGAGAGGAATACTTTTCAGTCTTATACTGCAGATTTTGAAGTCAGTAACCTCACCGGAAGGCAGAAGGTTACAACAAGAATCCCCAGCAGGAAACAATAAAAATCCCAACACCGGAAGGCAGAAGGTGGCCACAAGAAGTCCCAGCGCAAATTCAAGCGCATGAGTCAAAAGAAAGAAAAGACGCGTCTTGATGAATCTGATGAAGATAATCGTATCCCCAGAGGAACCACCAAAAAGCTTAATGAAGAAAGCCATGTCCCCAGCGGACCGAACAAAATGACGAAAACTGGTATTAAAAAAAAAAAAGCCAAGGGCCAGAAGTCTTGGTAAAAAGGCACCAGAGGAAACACAAACTGACAAAAAGCAAGGCAACCGGAGCAAGGGGGAAAACAGATAAGATTCTGTAATTTCTAGCTTAGTCTAGCTTCTTATTTTTTAAAGCATGGTGTAATAAGGAGGTCAGCAAACAGTAAAAGTAGCATGCAACAGCAGTAACATTGCAGTCCCATGGTAGTCCCAGCTACCAAGACTTCCCGAACTACATTGACCTGATTCCTGTTTAGCCCAGGATATGTAGGAAACCTTTGAAGCAAAGGTTCGGTCAAATCTTTTTCAAAAAATGCTTCAACAGAGTACTCGGATGGGCAAAAATCGCTCGCTTTATCTTTGCACGAAAACCCTTCGTGTCTCCGGGCAAAGAGGGGCAGCTGTAAGCACGTGATTTTTGCCCTATATGAGAATTACTCCAAAAAAAAAATTCAAAAATAAAATGATTTTTCTTTGGTGTGCAATTTTGTGATATTTTGAATAATTATTTGTAGTTGTCTGTGCGTGTTTATTTGCTAAATTAATAAAAAAATACAAAAATATGTCGCATTTTGCATGTAGGATTTAATTCTACAATTGATAATAATTAAATTTGTTTTACAAAAATAAAAAAATTACAAAAATAGGCATCGTTTGCATTTTTAGCATTTAATGTCCAAATATACAATTTTATACTTAATTAATACTTAATTGTGCGTTAATAGTTATTGGGAGTTAATTTGTGCTTTTATAACTTAATTTAGTTCTTAATAATAGTTTAAGTATTTTTATAATTTAGTTTTAGAAAAATAAAAGAAGAAAAGAGAGCGAAAATATAAAGAAAGTCGGAATTGGGCCTCTTCTTCAATTTCAAGCCACAGGCCCAAAAAATGGCCCAATCTTCCCTACGACCCAGTCCATTTCGAACTGGGTCAACCCGGTCCATAACCCAACACCCTATTATCTTGCATTTCAAAAAAATAAAACAAAGAAAAACAAAAAAAAAATAGTAAGAAAACCCTAAAAAATGCCTAAGCATCTGCCCCCCCGTATTCTCCTTCTTCTTCCTCAAAACTCCAAAGCACAACCATGGCTTCCCTCTCCCATTCCCCTCCATCTTCACGTCTTCATCTTTTCCGTCGACGTCGTCCATGGTTTCTCCGTTGCTTCATCTTCTTCGTCCGAACAAACATCGACGTCTTATGTCCAAGCTGCTCACCCTCGCCATGGCCAGTCGCCATTGTTGCGCACGCAGCTGCTACTGCGCTGCCTTCTTCTCCGACTGCCCTTACCCTCGTCGTCAACCCCCATTTCTGTCGATTACAGTCGACAACCAGGGACGACCCAAACAGCCCACCTGCTGCTCACGCAGTTGCTACTGCTGCCATTGCCTTCGTCGACCATTGCTTCCGAGCTGCTGCTGCTGAGTTACTGCGTCGACTTCCTCCCTGCCTGCTGCCTTGTCCAGTTCCTCCCCCCCGTTGCTGCGTCTTCAGTCGATGGACAGAACCAGTCGACAGAACCAGTCGACCACTTGCTCTCATGACTGCTGCCCGCACCCCAGCTCCTTCACGTAACCAAACGAACCCCCAGACCACGCTTTTGCTTCTGTTTTGTCGACCCCGTTGTTTTCTTCACCACTGGAAAAAGAAAAGAAGAAAAGGGCTGCACAGGATAGCCTTCTCGTTCGTCGCCCGTTCGTGGTCGTCTTCGGCGTCAAGTTATCTTGGTGCGATACTCGTTTCCGAACAGATTGTTTCCATCCAAGTTCATCGCCATTTGTTCGATTCTTTGGTCGTCAAAACAGTCCGTACGGTGTCGTTCGATCCGGTTAGTAGATTTTGAATTTTATTTTTGTCCGTATCTTGTTTTGATATTTGTCGAATCTAAAATCGGTAGATATTTGATTTTTGGCTTTGTTCATGTTCATATGTTTTGTTAAATTAATTTTCAGATTTCACATGGAAGTTAATTAGTTGTTTTCATGTTTATTTCATGTTTGTATTATTGTTTAGGTAAATATTTGTTAGTTTAATGTTTGTTAGATTCAAATTGAAATTTAATTGATTATTTCTTTAATTTGTTTCATGTTGTTATGTATTTTCCAGAAATTATTAATGTTATTTGAGTCGTTTAATCCGTCATGTTTGTTATTTTTTTTTTTAAAAAAAATAGGTTCATTCATGTTCATACTTTGTTTGTTTGATCTTGAATCCGAAATTTGTATAGTTTGATTTCTTGTTTATCATTTATAATTATTTCTTGAATTTGTCTCATAATTTTGTTTAAGTTTAATATAAGAAATGTAGGTTGTAATGTTGTTAGAATTGATTTTAAGTTCAATATTATTGAATTTAGGAATCTAAATATACTTGTTTGATTGTTGTTGTTGTTTAAATCCGAAAAATAGATTTGTTGTTGCTAAAAATATTGTTCAATCAAATTTTAGTTGTTCTTGGTTGTTCAATTTGTGTTCATGTGATTTGTTGTTGAAATGTTGTTAAAATCATGTTCATGTGATATTGTTGTTATGATGTTCATCCGTGTTCATATTGTTGTTTGAACATTGTTAGAAATTGATCATGTTGTCTATATTTTGGTTAAGTTTGATTAATTGATGTGTTATAGCTGATGGGTAGTTTGGTAAATTTGTAATACGTTCAGGGGTAGTTTGGTAATTTCAGTAAGGTCGGAAGGGGTAGTTTAGGAATTGTACATTTTGTAATTGTTTATTTGAAGCATGGGGGACAAAATGAAATGGGGTGGGTTGTGATATGATTATTTAATATAAAGGGGGGACAAGATTTAATTTAAAGGGGAATCTTGCATTATTTTAAATGAAGCATGGGGGACAAAATATAATGGGGTGGTGTGATATATTTATTTAATGTAATGGGGATGAGTGGGAAGATAATGGGTTTGGTAGAGAAAGGGATTGATTTTAATTGATTAAAGGGTGGGGATTATATATATAGAGGTCTAAAAAATCAGATAGGGAGAGGAGAAAAAAAGAGAGATTAGAGAAAAAAAGAGCTGAACATTTATTCCGAAAAAAAAATATTGAAACTCTCAAGAAAAGAAAAACATACAAAGAAAAATAAAAATAAAAAGTTGAAAATTAGAAGAGAAAGTAGTACACACCTGATAAATATTCTGGTATATAGGTTTAGAAATTAAGGGTTGAAGATTAACTAGCCTTTCAAAAATCTGAAAATTTCCCTTGGTTTATGTCAGTTATTTTCGGCATTCCTGGATTTTATTTTGAATTTTTCAAAGCTGTCACTGGGATTTTCGTTGACTGGTTATTGCTGGTTATTGTTGCTGTTGCTGTGTTACGTATTACGTTGCTGACTTTCTTCTTCTTATATTGACAATATCAGGTACACAACTGTAATTTTGGCATTTTGTAAGCTGAAATGAAGAATGGAGTGTTAAATTTTTAATTTAGTTTAATTTAATTTTTGTATTGTATTTAGGTTATTCATGTATTATTATTCTGTAAATCTTTGTCATTTGGCATAATTAGGCATATTATAGCGACATATTAAATAACGCTTTAACCAGATTATTAGGAAATATATTTAAGCCTGATTATTAATTAAAACTGTTTAATAACAAAAAATAGAAGAAATAACGTAAAAATGGCGTTATTGAATCAGTTTGGCAAAAATTAACTAAGTTCCTTATTCATAAGGTTTTTCGTCAACGATAAGTTAATCAGAATCATGTAGTCAATTTCAGTTATAACATGAATTAGTTTGCGAACAAGTATTAGGACATGATGTGAATTAAAACAAAGTTAGTTAAGGTTAAATTGTTTAAATTTTTTAGAAATATGGTTTAGTAATCAAGTTTTTATTTTTCTTTCTTTCAATTTTCAGTATTTGTAAATAATTAGTTTCAATAAGCTTAAGTCTTACTAACAATTTGAATTTTAATTCAACTATGGGATAATTAGTTTTTATTTTATTTTATTTATTTTATTTTTCGACAATTCCATGTTGTATTTATGATTATAATTTTTATTACTTTCTGTTAATATTTGTTTTTTCTCTTCTATTTAATATGTCATTTTCAAGAATGTAGATATTGATTTTATATTTATAAACAAACTTAGTAATAATAAAAAGGTAGTCATTAAAGGATATTCTTAAAATAAGGAAGGATTTCGCTAAAAATAAATAGATGTAAATAATACAAAAATTTACAGGATTCTCCAATCTCATTTATTTATTTAATTATTTTAAAAAAATTTACTTAGAATTTGGGATGGATTGTTTAGTGAATTTCACTTCCTTCCCCAAAGATAATGACGCGCTAGACTCTTTAGGCGCGATTTAATCAATTTTACCTTCTTAAACTCGGATGCGCATTTCATGCGACCCAAATCTAAATCCTAAAACATTGAATAAAAATGTGTTCCGGATTGCGGGTGCATTTCATGTGACGTAATCCAAAGACATGTTTTAAACGATGTTCACAAATTTTTTTTTAAAAAAAAAAATAATAATAATAATAAAGTGGTAAAGAGTTAAAATTGGCACATCGGTTCATAATTGTATTAAAAATCAGATAAATAAGCCGAATATGACAGTTGAGCGACCGTGCTAGAACCACGGAACTCGGGAATGCCTAACACCTTCTCCCAGGTTAACAGAATTCCTTATCCGGATTTCTGGTACGCAGATTGTAATATGGAGTCATTCTTTTCCTCGATCCGGGATTAAAATTGGTGACTTGGGACACCCTAAATCTCCCAAGTGGCGACTCTGAAATAAATAAATAAATCCCGTTTTGATTGTCCTTTAATTGGAAAAACTCCCTACGCCCTTCGCGGGGTTAGAAAAAGGAGGTGTGACACTCATCATAGGCTTTTAGATCATGCTTGCATTTTTTTGGCTAGTGACTTTTCTCTAAACTTGATATTTGTTGAGTAGACTTTAGGCTTGACTTGAAATTTAATTGTTTCTGCTTTCTTTACCTTCCTTATACATATATCATATGTATATTATATAGTCCCCCAAGTGTTTGAGCTTTGAAGTATGAAATCTCGAGCATTTGATTATTCCTTCCATGCGGTCCTTTTCCTGAAAAGGAAAAACATACGGGACTCGGAGGTACAATTTTAGATGAAGACTGCTTAACCCATTAAATTTCCATCAGAATAGTTGTAACCTTAGACCGGGAATTATGTTCTTTCCACGTGTCTTTCAGGTCGTAATTCATCATTTAGTGTGGGCTAGCTGCCTTTCACCTAAAATCGTTAGTAAAATTTTAACAATTCAAAAATAAAAATCGTAAGTGGGGATACCTACCATTGGTATTTCCTTCCCTTAGAAATAATATTTCTTCAGATGAACAACATGCCAATTGGAAGGCAGAATCTTGCCATCCAATGTTTCAAGCTCATATGCACATTTTCATGCGATGCCATGAATCTTGTAAGGCCCTTCCTAGTTTGGACTTATCTCTCTTGCATTGGCTGCCCTTGTGGATTGGAAAACTTTCTTGAGTACGTAGTCCCCAATCTTGAAGCATCTGAGATGAGCTTTCCGATTGTAATACCGCTCAATAACTTGTTTTTGCGCTGCCATCCTTATTAATGCAGTTTTCCTCCTTTCTTCAAGTAACTCCAGGTTTACCCGCATCTCTTCTTCCTTCGACTCTTCGGTAGCTTGAGTATATCTCGTACTTGGCTCCCCTATTTCGGATGGAATTAAGTCTTCAACTCCGTATACAAGTGAAAATGGTGTTTCTCCCGTACTTGTTATTGTTGTTGTTCGGTAAGCCCACAAGACTCCAGGTAGTACTTTTGGCCAATTGCCCTTTGATTCTTCCATTCTTTTCTTCAAGTTGTTGATAATGACTTTATTTGTTGATTCAGCTTGTCCATTGCCCACCGGATGGTACAGTGTATTTGCCAACTTTAGAAGAATTCTGTGATTTGTGCACCTATGAATTGCGGGCCGTTATCACATACGATCTCCTTTGGCACCTCAAATCAGCATATGAAGTTTTGCCAGATGAAGTCTCTAACCTCTTTTTCTCGTGCCTGTTTGAAGGCTCCCGCTTCTACCCACATAGTAAAATAATCAGCGAATACTAACAAAAATATTACCTTACCTTTGGTTTGTGGTAGTGGACCTACGATATCCATCCCCCACTTCATAAAAGGCCATGGTGACATAACTGGATATAATAATTCAGCTGGTCGATGCATGTTGTTGCCATATCTTTGGCACTTGTAATATTTATCCACAAAACTTTCCGTCTCTTCTTCCATTTTTGGCCAGTAATAGCTAGCTCTAATTATGGGTTTTACTAAAGATCTCCCTACAGCGTGATTTCCACAATGTCCCACATGTATTTCTTTCACCAGATATTCTATTTGAGAAGGCTCGAGACATCTTGCTAGAGGGCCACCGAACATTTTTCGATATAAATTGCCTTGATTTAAACAGTAATGAGCAACTTTTTGGAGAAGTGTTTGAGACTTTTTCTCATCTTCAGGTAGTATTCCATTCTGCAAAAAATTGACAATCTCGTTTCTCTTATCCCAAGTTAGATTATTGTAATTTACCTCGTTTTTGTCTTGATCAAGCACTAAATGAAACAGATGTGTCACAAAAGCATTTTCTTCATTTGTTACTTCTGCAGCGGATGCAAGATTATCTATAGCATCTGCCTCGGCATTTTCTTCCCTTGATATCTATGTGAGTTTCCAAGTTTGGAATTGTCTAACTAAATCATGTGCCTTTTCCAGGTATTGTTGCATCCTTGCCTCTCTAGCTGTATAAGTCCCCTGCATTTGGTTAACCACAAGCTGTGAATTGCTTTTGATTATGGCCTGCTCTATTGCGAGCTCTCGTGCCAATTCTAAACCTTCAATCACAACTTCATATTCTGCCTCATTATTAGTGATTGGATGACATTTATTGCTTGTCGTATGGTTTCACCCACAGGTGGTACCAGGATGATGCCTAGACCTGCTCCTTTTACATTTGATGAACCTTCAGTAAATAAGGTCCAAATACCTGGATTAGACCTGTTAAATGCCTGCAGTTCTTTTTTTGCTTCCAATTGTATCCCTTGGCTAAACTCTACCACGAAATCTGCTAAAACTTGTGATTTTATTGCAGTTTTAGGTTGATATGTAATGTCATATTCGCTTAGTTCTATAGTCCACTTGGCTAATCTACCCGATAAATCTTGTTTATGCAATATATTACGTAAGAGGTAGGCGGTTACCATCGAGATAGGATGACATTGGAAATAAGGTCTTAATTTTCTAGATGCCATAACTAAGGCTAATGCAAGTTTCTCTAAATGAGGATATCGAGTCTCATCATCTAGCAAAGTTTTGGTAACATAGTAAATCGGAGATTGTTTACCTTGGTCTTCTCGAACTAATACGGCACTTACCGCTACTTCTGAAACTGCAAGGTAAATAAGAAATTTCTCCGTATCTTTTGGTTTGGCTAGCAATGGTGGATTTGATAGGTACGCCTTTAAATTTTTAAGCGCTTGTTGACATTCTTCAAACCATTCAAATTGATTTTGCTTTTTTAAAGATGAAAAGAATTTGAAGCACTTTTCTGATAACTTGGAAATAAACCTTCCCAAAGCTGTTATTTTTCCTGTCAGCCTTTATACTTCTTTTTTGCTAGTGAGTATATCCAGAATTTCTTCAATAGCATTAATCTGCACGGGATTTACTTTAATGCCACGATTAGAAATAAAAAATCCTAAGAATTTACCTGATAACACGCCAAATGCACATTTCTCAAGATTTAACTTCATGTTAAATTTGTGAAGAATCTGAAATGTATTAGTTAAGTGTTAAATATGATCCCCTGCTTGTTGTGATTTGACCAGTATATCATCTATATACACTTTCATGGTTTTTCCTAGGTGTTCTTGAAACATTTTGGTCACTAGCCTTTGGTGTGTGGCCCCAACATTCTCTAAACCGAACGACATAACAGTAAGTCCCCCTGTCTGTGATAGAGAAAGTTTTTTTTTCATCTAGAGGATCCATTTTAATATGATTATATCCTGAATAGGCATCTAAAAAACTTAATAATTCATGCCCTGCAGTAGCGTCAATTAGTTGATCTATGTGTTGTAATGGAAAAGTGTGACGACCCGGCCAGTCATCTCATGAATTACCGCTCTGTTTCCCCCATTTCAGCTTCTTATTGCATTGTTTATTAGTTCTATATGTGATCGGGTTGGCTGGCTCGGACTCAAAAAGGATTTGGTAATGTTTGAGACACTTGGTCTATTTTAAGGAAGCTTAAGTTGGAAAAGTCAACTGGATGTTGACTTATGTGTTAGAGGGCCCGGATGTGAGTTCCGATGGTTCGTATAGCTTCAGGAGGTGACTGGGGACTTAGGAGCGTGATCAGAATGAGTTTTGGAAGTTTGGAGTAGATTTAGGCTTGAATTGGCGAAGTTGGTATTTTGGCAATTTTTGGTTGGTAGGTGAGATTTTGATATAGGGGTCAGAATGGAATTTCGAGAGTTGCAGTAGTTCCATGGTGTCTTTTGGGATGTGTGTGCAAAATTTCAGATCATTCAAACATCATTTGGTTGGGGTTTTGATCAAAAGCGAAATTCGAGAGATTTTGGAAACTTAAGCTTGAATCTGATGAGTTTTGGTTGATCTGATGTTGATTGAGATGTTTTGAAGATTGTTATAAGTTTTAATAAGGTCTTGGGATATGTTGGTGGTTTTGGTTGAGGTCCCGGGGGCCTCGGGGTGATTTCAGATGGTTGACGGAGAAGTTTGAAATTTTGGTGAGCTGAAGATTTTTGCTGCTTCTGGTATTTCTGCACCTGCGGATTGGGGAACGTAGGTGCGATGCCGCAGATATGGATGAATTAGTCGCAGAAGAAGAATTTGTCTAGGAGAGCAGAAACCGCAGAAGCGGTCGAGGAGCTGCACCTGCGATAACGCAGGTGCGGATATTGCATCGCAGATGTGGATCTGGGCAGAATAAGTGGGAACCGCAGAAGCGGTTCAAGGACCGCAAATACGGTACCACATAAGTGGGAATATGGCCGCAGATACGAAAATGCCTGGGATAGAAGGTATAAATTGTTTCCTTCGCGAGTTTTGAGCTATTTCCCCATTTCTAAGTCGGCTTTGGAGCTTTTTGGGCGATTTTGAAGAAGGATTTCAAGGGGACTTCATTAAGGTAAGGATTTTGGACCTAAAACTCGTTCCTATTGTATTATTTGACGGACTAGAGCTATAATTAATAGAATTTAAGGGTTAAAATTGGGGAAAACTAGGGCTTGGTATTGGAGACCTAGACTTGAGGATTTGAGGCATCTATTGTGGTCGGATTTTGGTACTTTTGATATCTATGAACTCGTGGGGAGATAAGGAATCCATTGGCATGAATTTTATCGAATTCTAAGACATGGGCCCAAGGGCCGGGTTTTTGTAATTTCGGGATTTGTGTTGTATATTGATTATTTTTGCTTGGTTTCGTTCCTTTAGCATATTTTGGTGTTGTGATTCTGATTTTGGATAGATTCGATGCGAGTGGAGGCCGATTCGAGTGTCAAAGGCATCGCGGGCTAGAGATTTTACCGGATTGAGGTGAGTAATGATTGTAAATGATATCTTGAGGGTATGAAAACCTGGATTGCATACCATTGTGCTATATTGAGGTGACACACATGCTTGATGACGAGCGTAAGGTCGTTCACTGTTGGGGATTGTGACTTAGTCCATCCCGAATGATTATTTTACCGCGTATTTGACTGAAATTTATTTTCTATCATCATGATTTGGGTTGAATGCCATATTTGGGCCTCGTGCCAACTATTTGAACCCTTCGGGGATTTTTATTGATATTTTCTCGCTGTTTTGACTTTATACTTGAATTCAGTCATTTTATATTCCACTATTTTCATACTCAACCATGTTTACTTTGTTTTAACACTTAAATGATCTTTTAAATGATATTTGGGCTGAGAATCATGTTTTACTATATCCCGAGTGACTTGTGAGGATTTTTGACTAAGTAAGACCGATGGCCTATGTTGTGAGGAAACACCGGATTGTTGATTATGAGGCCGAGAGCTTATTGATGATGCCACGATATAGCTTGATATTGCACTTGGGCCGTAAGGGCCCCCTCTAGGAGTCTGTACATCCCCAGTGAGCGCGGGTACCTATTGTGATTTGAGATTTAGCTCGAAGGGCAGGTATTATTCTGAGATATAGCCCGAGGGGTGGATTTGTTGGTATTGTGCCCGAGGGGCGAATTTCTTGGTACTGTGCCCGAGGGGCGAACCTTTATGTGTTTATCTTTCTTAATTGCCTGTCATTTACCTGCTTAATTGTTGAAAAGGCTTTAATGAAGTTTAAACTGAATTTAAATTACTTTCATATATCTTTACTGATTTACTGGTTTACTGCTTTATTATAGCCTGTAATGTGTCTTACGTGATTTCCTGGTTTCAGTCTTTATTTATGATTATTACTCACTGAGTGTGAGTACTCACTTTACTCCATGCACACTGTGTGCAGATTCAGGCGCATCTGGTCCCGCTTCCGAGTGTTGATCTTTCCAGCTCAGGTGGATCCGAGGATTCTCTAGGTAGCTGCCGGCGTTTGCAGCCTAGAGCTTCTTCCCTATCTTATTTCTCCTTGTTTTAGTCTTGTATTGAAGTCTGTAAACTTTTCTTGATTATTCTGAATTTTAGATGCTTATGACTAGTGACACCCTGGTATCAGGCTGTGTTGGGTTGTTCTTCCGCATATTGTACTGTTGACTGCTTAAATGTTGGATTATTTATCATGTTTAGACTTAAATTCTCATTGTTAACTGCTTAAAACTGAAATGGGTAAGTGTCGGTTGGCCCTGTCTTCACGTGAGGCGCCATCATAATCGGATCCGGGTTTAGGGTCGTGACAAGTTGGTATCAGAGCCTAGGTTACATAGGTCTCACGAGTCTTGAGCAGGTTTAGTAGAGTTTCGCAGATCAGTATAGAGACGTTTGTATTATCCTCGAGAGGGTGCAGAACCTTTAGGAAAGACTTCATATTCTTGAAATTCTTGTCGTGCGAATTTGTTGATCTAAGTACTAAACTTCTGTCATTCTATTATCTCACAGATGGTGAGCACATGCGCTACTGGTCAGGATGGACGACCACGAGTACCACATGTTGTGGCCACTAGAGGCTGAGCATGCAGTCGTAGTCGTGCTAGGGGCAGAGGTGTGGCCCGCACAACAGCTAGGGCAGCACCTACAGATCCACCAGCAGCCCAGTTCAGGATCAGGTCCTAGTTATGGACGCTCCAACAACACCAGCTCAAGCACCCATTGTACCTATTGTGATTCCAGTTTTCAGGAGACTTTGGCTCAAATTCTATTAGTTTGCATTGGCCTAGCTCAGGCGGCCACAACTACTACAACTGCAGCTACTTCTCAGGCCGGGAGAGGCAATCAGACTCTCGCTGCTCGTACACCTGAGCAGGTCGTGCTAGGACTTCAGACACCGGGGCACATCGAGCCTAGCCGATTGCAGCTGCTCAGGACTATGTAGTTCATGCCATGCCAGAGGACAAGCAGCATAGGTGGAGAGGTTTGGTAGACTTCAGCCTCCGACCTTCAGTGGTGCAGAGGTCGAGGATGCCCAGGGCTTCTTGGATAAGTGTCAGAGGATTCTTCGTACAACAGGTATTCTGGAGACCAGCGGGGTCGCTTTCACTACTTATCAGTTTTCTGGAGCTTCCTTCACTTGGTGGGAGGATTTTAAGAGGCATAGGTCTGTTGGTGCAGCACCCCTTACCCAGCAGTAGTTCTCCATTCTCTTTCTGGAGAAGTATGTGCCGCAATCTCGCAGAGAGGAGCTGTGCAGGCAATTTGAGTGGTTGCATCAGGGAGAGATGACCGTGTCGCAGTATGAGTTGAGGTTCTCTGAGTTAGCTAGTCATGCCATTTGGTTGGTTCCGACAGATAAAGAGAGGATTAGAAGGTTTGTTGATGGCCTCACTTATCAGCTTCATATTCTCATGACCAGGGAGAGGGTGACTGGTTCTACTTTTGAGGTGGTTGTGGATATCGCCTGTGATATTGGGTCTGTTCGTCGCTAGGAGCGAGAGGAGAGGGATGCCAAGAGGCATCGAGGATCTGGTAGCTATAGTGGTGCTCCTTCGAGGGTCAGTTTTAGCATGGCAAAGACCGTCCATTCAGGCATGCTCAGCCAGCTCGCCCAGGTTATCGTGGGGCGTCGTCGGGTCATGGTTCTCACAGTTCTCATCAGGGCCAGTCATCACTTAGTGCGCTTCTAGCTCAGAGTTCGACCCGTGCTCTATCAGTCCAGGGTTCTTTTATGCTAGGTGCATCTGCTAGTCACTCCGGTGTGAGGGGTTCCCTTCAGTCCCCTTCTCCAGCACCTAGGAGTTGTTATGAGTGTGGAGAGATGGGCCATATGTGGAGGCAATTTCCTTATCGTTTTGCGGGTTCATCTCAACAGAGGGGTCAGTCATCGGATTCAGCGCCCGTTACTACATCACCACCCAACCACCCAACTAGGGGTGAAGGTCAGTTAGCTAGAGGCCATAATAGAGGGAGAGGTCGATCAGGTGGCGGTCATGCCCATTTCTATGCACTTCCAGCTAGACCTGATGCTATTGCTTTAGATGCTATTATTACAAGTAGTGTTTCAGTCTGCCACAGAGATGCTTCTGTATTATTTGATCCTGGTTCCACCTTTTCTTATGTGTCATCATACTTTGCTCGTTATTTGGGTACGCCCCGTGAGTCTCTTGCTTCACCTATTCGTGTATCTACCCCGGTGGGCGATACTGTTGTTGTGGACCGTGTGTACTAATCGTGTGTGGTGACCATTGGGGGTTTAGAGACCCGAGTGGATCTTTTATTATTGTGTATGGTGGATTTCGATGTTATTTTAGGTATGGATTGGCTATCTCCGTGTCGTGCTATCCTGTACTGTCATGCTAAGACAATCACATTGCCTATACCTGGTGTGCCATAGATTGAGTGGCGAGGTGTGACCGATTATGTTTCTAGTAGAGTGATCTCATTCTTGAAGGCCCAACATATGGTTTGGAATGGTTGTCTTTTGTATCTAGCCTTTGTGAGGGATGTCAGTGCTGAGACTCCCAGTATAGATTCTGTTCCGGTTGTGAGGGAATTTCTCAATGTATTTCTTATAGAGCTGCCGAGCATGCCACCGGGCAGAGATATTGATTTTGGTATTGACTTGGTGCCGGGCACTCAGCCCATTTAGATTCTGCCGTATCGTATAACCTAGCGGAGTTGAAGGAGTTAAAGGAGCAACTTCAGGAACTCCTGGATAAGGGGTTCAGTCGGCCTAGTGTGTCACCTTGGGTTGCGCCGGTTCTATTTGTGAAGAAGAAGGATGGCACTATGAGGATGTGCATTGATTATAGGCAATTGAACAAGGTAACAGTTAAGAACAAGTATCATTTGCCTCGTATTGATGATTTATTTGACCAGCTTTAGGGAGCGAGAGTGTTCTCCAAGATTGATCTCTGTTCGGGTTATCACCAGTTGAAGATCAGGGACTCGGATATTCTTAAGACAGCTTTCAAGACCCTATATGGTCATTATGAGTTCTTGGTGATGTCTTTTGGGCTGACCAATGCCCCAACAGCGTTCATGCATTTGATGAACAACATGTTTCGGCCTTATCTCGACTCGTTTGTCATAGTCTTCATTTATGATATTCTGGTGAATTCGCGTAGTCAGGAGGAGCATGCGGAGCATTTGAGAGTTGTGTTGCAGATATTGAGGGAGGAGAAGCTTTTTGCAAAATTCTCCAAGTGTGAGTTTTGGCTCAGTTCAATGGCTTTCTTGGGGCACATGGTGTCCAGTGAGGGTATTCAGGTTGATCTGAAGAAGATAAAGGTGGTTCAGAGTTGGCCCAGACCGTCCTCAGCCATAAAGATTCGTAGCTTCCTTGGTTTGGCGGGCTATTATCGCCGGTTTGTTCTGGGATTCTCATCTATCGCATTGTCATTGACCAAGTTGACTCAGAAGGCTGCTCTATTTGTGTGGTCGGATAAGTGTGATGAGAGCTTTCAGAAGCTCAAGACAACCTTGACCATAACTCCAGTGTTAGTTTTTCCATCAACTTCAGGTTTATATATCGTGTATTGTGATGCTTCGAGAGTGGGTATTGGTTGTGTGTTGATGCAGGAGGGTAGAGTTATTGCTTATGCTTCTCGTTAGTTGAAGCCTCATGAGAAGAACTACTCCATTCATGATTTGGAGTTAGCCGCCATAGTTCATGCGTTGAAGATTTGGAGGCATTACTTGTATGGTGTATCTTGTGAGGTGTTTACTGATCATCGTAGTCTCCAGCACTTGTTCAAGCAGAAGGATCTTAATTTGAGGCAGCGAAGATGGTTGGAGTTGCTAAAGGATTACGATATCACTATATTATACCATCTCGTAAAGGCCAATGTGGTGGCCGATGCTTTAAGCCGAAAGGCAATGAGTTTGGGGAGTTTTGTATATATTCCAGTTGGGGAGAGACCTCTTGTAGTTGATGTTCAAGCCTTGGCCAATCGGTTTGTGAGGTTAGATATTTCAGAGCTCAGTTGGGTATTAGCTTGTGTAGTTTCTCGGTCTTCCTTATATGATTGCATCAGAGAGCGCCAGTATGATGATCTGCATTTTCTTGTCCTTAAGGACAGAGTTCAGCATGATGATGCTAGGGATGTGAACATTGGTGATGATGGGCTGTTGAGGATACAGGGCTGGATTTTTGTGCCTAATGTGGATGGGCTTCGGGAGTTGATTTTGGAGGCGGCCTCTAGCTCGCGATATTCCATTCATCCGGGTGCCGCAAAGATGTATCAGGATTTGTGGCAGCACTATTGGTGGAGAAGAATGAAGAAGGACATTGTGGGATTTGTAGCTCGGTGTCTCAATTGTCAGCAGGTGAAATATGAGCATCAGAGACCGGGTGGCTTGCTTCAACGGATGGATATTCCAGAGTGGAAGTGGGAGAGGATCAATATGGACTTTGTAGTTGGACTTCCATGGACTTTGAAGAAGTTCGATGCTATTTGGGTGATTGTGGATCGGCTGACCAAGTCCGCGCACTTCATTCCTGTGTGTAGTACCTATTCCTCAGAGCAGTTGGCAGAGATCTATATCTGGGAGATTGTTTGTTTGTATGGTGTCCCAGTTTCCATAATCTAAATAGGGGAACTCAGTTTACTTCACAGTTTTGGAGATCTGTGCAGCGAGAGTTGGGTACTCAGGTTGAGTTGAGCATATCTTTTCACTCTTAGACGGACGGGCAGTCTGAGCGCACTATTCAGATATTGGTGGACATGTTGCATGCTTGTGTCATTGATTTCAGAGGGTCATGGGATCAGTTTCTACCGCTTGCAGAGTTTTCTTATAACAACAGCTACCAGTCGAGTATTCAGATGGTTCTATATGAGGCTTTGTATGGTAGGTGGTGTAGATCTCCAGTTGGTTGGTTTGAGTCGGGTGAGGCTAGGCTATTGGGGACCAACTTGGTGCAGGATGCTTTGGAAAAGGTGAAGGTAATTCATGAGAGGATTTGTATAGTACAGTCTAGGCAAAAGAGTTATGCTGACAGGAAGGTTCGAGATGTGTCCTACATGGTTGGCGAGAAGGTTCTGTTAAAGGTTTCGCCCATGAAGGGTGTTATGAGATTTGGGAAGAAAGGGAAGCTAAGTCCTCGGTTCATTGGGCCTTTTGAGGTGCTTCGGAGGATTGGGGAGGTTGCTTATGAGCTTGCTTTGCCACCCAGCTTGTCGAGTGTGCATCCGGTATTTCATGTTTCTATGCTCCGGAAGTATATTGGGGATCTGTCTCATGTTCTGAATTTCAGCACGATTTAGTTGGATGGTGATTTGACATATGATGTGGAGCCAACAACTATTTTGGAGCACCAGGTTCGAAAGTTAAGGTCAAAGGATATAGCTTCAATGAAAGTGCAGTGGAGAGGTCGGCCCGTGGAGGAGGCTACCTGGGAGACCGAGCGGGAGATGCGGAGCAGATATCCTCACCTGTTTGAGACTTCAGGTATGTTTCTTAACTCGTTCGAGGACGAACGTTTGTTTAAGTTGGGGAGGATGTGACGACCCGGCCAGTCATCTCATGAGTTACCACTCCGTTTCCCCCATTTCTGCTTCTTATTGTTTTGTTTATTGGTTCTATATATGATCGGGTTGGCTGGCTCGGGTTCGGAAAGGATTTGGTAAGGTTTGAGACACTTAGTCTCTTTTAAGGAAGCTTAACTTGGAAAAGTCAACCGGATGTTGACTTATGTGTTAGAGGGCTCAGATTTGAGTTCCGATGGTTCGGATAGCTTCGGGAGGTGATGTAGGATTTAGGAGCCTGATCGGAATGAGTTTTGGAAGTTCGGAGTAGATTTAGGCTTGAATTAGCGAAGTTGGTATTTTGGTGATTTCTGGTTGGTAGGTGATATTTTGATATAGGGGTCAGAATAGAATTCCGAGAGTTGTAGTAGTTCCATGGTGTCTTTTGGGATGTGTGTGCAAAATTTCAGGTCATTCGGACGTGGTTTGGTTGGGTTTTTTATCAAAGGCGGAATTCGGAAGATTTTGGAAACTTATGCTTGAATCCGATGAGTTTTAGTTGATCTAATATTGTTTGAGGTGTTTTGAAGATTGGTATAAGTTTGAACAAGGTTTTGGGATATGTTGATGCTTTTGGTTGAGGTCCCGGGGGCCTCGAGGTGATTTGGGATGGTTGACAGAGTGTGAGCACGTGATTTTTGTTTCGCACAATAATCGCTCCAAAAAGAAATAAAAAAAATAATAATTGGCCCTGCTGTACAATTTTCGGATTTCTGTGCGGCACTTTGTTGATTTATTTGTGACTTTTGCCCATTTCTATTTTTTCTTATTTATTTATTTAAAATACAAAATGTGTGTGTGTCAGGCGCAATTCGAACCGTAATCCGGTCGTTAAAAAAAAGAAAATCATAATTAGGCATCTTCGTCCGTGATTTTGATTTGTTTGATTTTACCTGTTTTGCAATATTGTAGTGTGTGTGAATAATTGTATTGAGCGTGTATTTAATTTTATTTTTTTTTTGCTTAGTTTTGTTTTTAAAATAAAAAAAAAGAAAAAAAAGAAGAAAAAGAAAAATAAATAATCATCTTACGGATTGGGCCAATTTGTTAAAATTGGCCCAAAACAAACAACGTCCAAACCAGGCCTGCCCGGTCCAAGTCCAGCTGATGCCTAGAGAGTCCAAACGACGTCGTTTCAATCCAGTGTGATCTGGGCCGTTGATCTCAGATTGATCAACGACCAAGATCACTTCCCCACAACACACTAAGGAACCCGACCCGTTTACACCCGGACCGAACCCAAACCCTCAACACTTGAAACGACACCGTTCCACTTAACCATCAGATCCAGACCGTAGATCTAAATTGATCTAACGGTCGAGATCCGTCCACCCACTAACTATATAAGCCCATAATCCTACCCTGCCCCCCCTATCCGAACCCCAGCCTTCGTCTCCCCAAACAAACAACCCTAAACCCTAGCCGCCCCTGTATACTTTCGCCATGAAAGCCGGCGGCATGGACGCCGGTGACCTTCCCCTTAACACCATAGAACCCCCTCACCACCCTGAACATAGACCTGTTGACCGCTTAGTTCGAATCACCCCCTAGGTCCTCGAATCTTCATTTGAAGATTCGAGTCAAAACTCGGTTTACACCAACCAACCCCAGCTTCACACCAGACACTCCTCAGACCCTCCTCGTGACCAAACCATACTTGGTTTGGTCCGAATCTGATCAGGGAAGCATGAATCCCAGATCTGAGTTTTGGAACTTTGCAGTTCTTCATCACTGGCCCATGTCCGTCCGAGCCAAAGAGATTAAGGTCTAATGGACCTTAATCGAAGTGTTTCTCATCTGAGAAACACTTCGATTAAAGTCCGTTCAGCCTTAAGAAAGGTCTGTCCAAATCCGAGTTCAAACTTTTAACTTTTCAAGTTTTAAGGTGAGTCTGCTTTCTTTCCTTTATTTGCTTTAGTCTGTGTGATTTGTTTTAAAAGTCTGTTCATATTTGTTTTAATTTTATCAATTTTTGTTTGTCCACTTTACTTGAACCTCTGTGTTTGTCTGAATCCCCCCCTCTTATTCTGATAAGGCATGTGTATTGGTTGTATTTCGAGTTTGGACTGACTAGTTGACTCCTCGAGTGCATTTCTGTTTAGTCAGTATAATTCAAACCATGTATCGATACTGTTTAAATGTCTGATTTTTGGCTACGATTGTGTATGTTAATGCTAATATAGTCGAGTCGACATGTGTCGTCAATTAGTTTCAACTGTCCGAACAATAAATCAACTTGCTTCTGTTGAACATTTGCCTGAATCAATTAAGAACCAAGTCCTGTTACTTATAGTCGTTAATATGATTTCAGAAACCTAAGGCTTGGTCTGTAACTGAAATCTGAGTTGGTGGCATGTGCACTTGTGCACAGCATGTGCATTGTGCACAGCCTGTTTTCCTGCATAAAAGGGCTTGTAATTTTAAAATGGTTTGACAGCAATACATTCTACTGCCCATACTTTGCTTTAGTTTAAAGAAGTATTAAACCTTTTAAAAGTTAAATCTGCCAGGGAATTTTGATGGGGTTTAATACTTAATTAGCTAAAGTTGGAATTGAAAATGGAAGGCACATGGGAGGGTACTGTGATATTCTAAAACAGGCTGTTAAAAGGGGTGGTGTTGAGGCTTATAAAGAGGAGAGGACATCTGAGAAATAGGGAGATAGACAGAATCAGAGGGGTTAAAAATACAGGGAGAGGGGAAAATACACTGTGAGGAATTTTGAAAGAGAAAGCTTGAAATACATACATCGTGAGGATAGAAAAGAAAAAGAAGGAGTTGGCAGGAATAGAAAGAGAGCAAGAAAGAGATAAAACAAATTAAGAAATCAGGAACTTGTTCTTGTTTGTCCGAAGTTCATCTATTGTCAATACGTTAGGCAGTGTTCCTTCTTCTAAATTTCAATCGAGATTATTGTTAGTGTTTTGTTGCATTTGGTATATTCCGGAATTGGATTGTCTGGAGTATTGTTGCCATCACACTGTGTGCTGTTTCATTTGGCTGTTTCATCTTCAACTCTAGTTCCACCTCGCAACAGAATCCTTTCTGTTGTGCTGTTCTGATTGCTGCTGCTATTTTGCTCACTATTGCTGCTGCATTTCTGTCCTGCTGCTACTGCTAGTCTTGTTTCTTTTGGCTGCTGATTTCCACATCTTCTTCTTCTTCTCCTTTGCATTTTCAGCATTTCCAGGTACACATTTCAAGTCCCATATTGATGTAATTGAAACAGTTTGAAAGCATGAAATGAAAAAGGGAGAAGATGTTCAAGTATTTGTTGTGATATTCATAGTACATTAACAGGCCTGTGGAAACTGATTAGTTTATGGTTCAACAGTTCGAAAGAATGTACTGATAGTCGACTGAGTTTACCCCTTTTGTATTTGAGCTCGGTAGTTTGTCTGTTAGTATAAGCATGTGTATTTCGACTTTACACAACACTGTTTTCTGTTTCATTTAGTCTTTTTTTTAGTAAGACTAGTCCACATAAGTTTAGTTAAGTTCAACACAAGAAATGCTCAGATTAAGCGTTGTATTTCGTTAGCTCGTATATGATTCCTTGTCAAATTAAAGCATTTTACTTCGCCAGTTATCCTTTAATCTAGTCCAAATAAGTTCAGTTAAGTTCAAATTAAGAAATGTTCGGATTAAGTATGGCATTTCATCTATCTCATATGTAATCTTTTTGTTCGACCAAAGCATTTTCGTAAGGCATGACGTCTTTTTACTTTAAAAGTAATTAATCAGAAATTGATAGGAGTTTGGTTTAGGCCGAAGTATATACTTCAATTAGCATACATTTTCTTTCTTATATCTCTGGAAATAAAAATAATAGAAATGTAGTCACTGTAGGATACCCTTCTAAAAATAATGAGACGAGCCTCGCCAAATAAAAAATACAAATTGCGGGGCCCTCAACAACTAATCATAATATTAAGAATTCGGGCTAGGCCATTTAGTGAATCTCATGGCCTTCTCAAAAATAATAACGCGCTAGACTCTTCAGGCACGATTTAAGTAAATTATGTTCTTAAATTCGGGTGCACATTGATGTGACCCAAATCCAAATCTCAACGGAGTCAAAATGTGTTAACAACTACGGGTGCATTGATTGTGACGTGGTTTGAGACGCATTTTCACGACATTGCAATTCTATAAAAAATAAATGATAATAATAAAAGCTGTTTAAATCTAATAAGAAGCACATAAGTCACAACATGTATTTAAATCAGATATTTAGCCATTATAACAATTTAAGCGACCGTGCTAGAACCACGGGGTTCGAGGGTGCCTAACACCTTCCCTCGGGTCAACAGAATTCCTTACTTAGAATTTCTGGTTCGCAGACTTCATTTGGAAAAGTCGAAAATTTCCTCGATTTGGGATTCAAGAAAAACCGGTGACTTGGGACACCAAAAACCAAACCTTTCCCAAGTGGCGACTCTGAATTAAATAAATAATCCCATTTCGAATATTGTCACTTAAATTGGAAAAACTCCACCCGCGCATTTAACCCCTCGGGGCGGGCGCGCAAAAAGGAGGTGTGACAGCTCTGGCGACTCTGCTGGGGATGTTGTGACCCAGAACCACTGGTTCAGGGTCCAAGAATTCGATCTTAGAATAATTATTATATTTGGCTTTATTATCTGATCTTTATTACATGTTTTGCATAAAAGTGCTAAATGTTGTCTTTTACCGCTTTTGATATTATCTGAACTGTATATAAACTGTGCCGAAACCCTTCTTTTCTTACCTCCGGGGAGAAGCTCGCTGGTTGAGACTCCCTATTCTGTTAGTGTCAATACCTGAAATAAGAAAGAGGTCAGACAAGTTACAAAGCCGGACGATCTCGCGGGTCCCCGGTACGTAGCCCCCTCCTCGACTCGAGTTGTCCGCTCGGGCACACAGTCTAGAACAAATACCAAGGTTTAAACCTAGTATAACGAAACTTCATGCCGGATCCCTAGTAGGAACGCTTATTTGCATCATATTGCATTTGACTTAGGGGACTCAACACAGGGGTTGGGTCCGTCTAGGACAGGCAACCTGAAATGGAAAAGACCATCATGCTGCATTCCTATCTGTGTTGTGCATTTATTTGCTTTGGTTCCGCATGTCGACCGGCTCCTAAAAAAAAAGGGGGAAAATAGCAGCTTAGGGGAGATAATTACTTATTTTTGGAAAATAAAACCAATGTCCAAGTAGTGTCAAAACCTCGCCGGAATTTTTCTAAAAAAAAAAACTGTCTTTTTTATTAAGAGTAAATATAAAAATTTTCTTTTTATCACTTTCAAAATAAAAAAAAAGAGAAAAGGTATTTATTTTAAAAGTAAAAAAAAAAAATCGAAAATTCATGATTCAAAAAATGTATTGTTTCTTTCGTAGTACCCCTTTTATGAATTCACACTAATAGTCCAAATTTTTCCTAAAAAAAATAATAAAAAATAAATAGTTTCTTTAATCTTTATCTCTTTTCAAAAAATATAAAAATACGTATTCCTGATTTCTAGGTTTATTCGATTTTTCCTATTTTTACGATAGGCCCGAACTACGCCAGTTTGATTCTCACCGGATGTGAGATACGTAGGCAACCCTCGTCGGGCTCAACCTCCATTTTTGCTAAAATAGCCAAAATCAATAAATAAATAAAAATGTGTCAAAAGTTTAAAAAAAAGAGTCGTAAATAAATCGGGTGACACTGTTTTGTCATAAATAGCCGAATGTTCCCGCAAGGGACGCCGGAAGGCTGACTTTGCATAAATAGCCACTTTTGGGTCTTGTTTAGCATTTTGTCCAGTAGACCCACGCAGCCTTAAAATCTTCATCCCCGAAGTGTTTAAAGGCCGTGTTCAAAACTTGATCCCCTCTGTAAAATATTTTGAGTCAAAATCATTTTTGTTGAAATCACCTTAATAAATGTGCAGGATGAGCACAATGCAAAATGAACATTTTTCAATAATGACCAAAATCCCTGTCAAGTTACGGCTATGGTGGAATGATCTAGGCGTTGAAGGACAAAATGAGGTTAAGAAATATCTGAAAGGTCTTGTGGGTTTGTTGGAAATCCAGCCTCAGGGAGATATCATAAGAGCTTTGGTTACCTATTGGGACCCGACGCACAATGTTTTCCATTTCTCTGATTTTGAACTCACCCCGACTTTAGAAGAAATGGCCGGATACATCGGGAATACTGAGCTTCCCTTGAGGGAAAAATACTTGGTCGCCCCAAGAGTCGTCACGGTACATCGGTTCCTAGATTCATTGAAAATACCTAGAACAGTCCACAACCCGGATCTAGTAGCCAGATTCTGTACTCCATGCTTCATATATGATAGGTACGGTCATGAGGGGGGATTCAATAATCCAATCAACAAACTGTGCAGCAAAGGGTTTCGTCAGAAGTGGGACAAGCACAGACGGGTAGCATTCATGATGATGTTCCTGGGCCTTCTGGTATTTCCAAGGAAAGATGGAAATATTGATTTGAAGATATCTGGGGTCGTTAGCACTTTACTCACGCAAAATGTCAGTACTCTCGCGCCTATGGTGGTATCCGACATCTTTCGAGCTCTCACAGCTTGTAAAGCCGGGGGAAATTTCTTCGAAGGTTGTAACTTGCTCCTACAGATATGGATGACCGAGCACCTCTGCCATCATTCCGAGATTTTGAGCCATAGTTCCCCGAAAAAGACCCGCATAGAAGAATCTTACATGAGAACCAAAGAGATCAGTTTGCCCAAAGGAGTCCTGGCATGGACCTCGTTCTTACAAGCTCTTACCGCCAGCCAAATACAATGGACGTTGGGATGGTTTCTTGTTGATGAGATCCTATATATGTCCGCAGCTAAAATTCATTTCTTACTGATGGGGCTTAAGAGCATTCAACCTTACGCACCCTGCCGAGTTTTAAGACAGTTCGGAAGATGCCAGACAATACCCCATGAGGAAGATCTAAGCACTCAAGCAGTTGGGATAAGTCCTAACGGACAGTTCCCAGAAGCAAAGATTCGCAAAATCTGGAATGAGGGTCAATATTTGAAATCAGATACTTGCGTGCGGGATCGAGCCAAAGGAGAAACGGCGCCAGGTTACCTTGTTGGTACAGAAGGGAACTTGAGCATGAAAGGCCAGCTAAGAGACCCCACATCCGGAATTTCACCGAGTCATCGCAAAGGCATTGGGATTGGTTAGCAAAGGAAAGAGGCTATTGTGCCGAAATCAGCAGGTTAAAGCAACAAGTAGAAGGCATGAAATACGAGCACAACGTGCAAATTGCTACCGATCTGGGAGAGCGGAACAGGTTAATTCAAGAAAATGAAATGCTCAGAGCCCAGATCAAATAGATAAGGTTGGATGCAGATAAACAGCCAAGGCGTCGATCAGACGAGCACCTGATAAAAAGGCTAAAAAGCGAGATCAGAGAATGGCAAGATGGTTCGGAGAAATCTGAAAACGTCATAGCAGAGCTCAAAGCACAGTGGGATACAAAAGCAGATAAGCATCGTCGATACCTGAATCAATTGGAAGACGACCACGAGAAAACTGTTGCTAAAACAAAGAGAGAGATGGCTGCACTTGAGATCAAAGCAGCTAATCAGGCCAAGGATTTCCAAATTGAGAGCAGATACTGGTATGACTCAATAGCCCAGATGAAGTTGGAAGTACGGCGACTGAAGCATCAGCATGTACAAGATGTTCAAGTTTTCAAGATATGCAGCGATCAGATAAAACGCCTGCTCATAGAGAAGAAGCAAACCAGAGATAGGATCAAGGCCATTGCCCATGCCATCACCAGACGATGCCTACGATGTGAGAACATGTCCAGCGTTACCGTCCTCTCGGCAGTAATGGGTTATGTCAAGCAGACTATGCACGAGCTGGAGCAACTTGAGAGGGATCTCACGCCTAGGACCGCGGTGAGGCCGAACGATGCCCCGCGGACACCAATTTTCAAAACCATAATGCGTTCATAGGTCAAATCTGTATTTTTGCATCTTCTGTTTGTTTTCCCATCAGGGTGATTTTTAGTCTATTTCGAATCTAGTTTTGTTTTCAAAGTTCGCTTTTTCTTTTGCAAATGTAGCTTGTAATAGAACATTTCAACAATAAAGAGGTTGTTTCTTTTACTCTCATTTGTGTTATTCGAACTACGTAATGATCTGATTCACGTAGGCATCGTGATACGTAGGCAATCCTCATCGGATCCGGTCACATTTCTTTTACTGCAAAATAAATAAAATAAATAAAAGAAAAACAAAAGAGAAAAAGAAAAAAAAGGGAAGAAACTAATAAGAATGCCGGAATGACGCATGCTCTCGTAGCAAACATATAGTAATCCACTTAACTGTATAGGTGCATCATGCCCAACGTGGGATTAACTATCTGTTATTTGCTACAAATTAACCGTGCGTTTGTCATTGAGCATTTCTCCAGGGTTTTTGAAAGGACGGTTGGTTTGGTGAAAGTCTGGCCTCACACTCATATTTCACGAGGTCAAGGAGAAGTGTTCAACTACCTGTTGTTAGGGCCAGAAGCAGTACTCACACTTACTTCACCAGGTCAAAAGGAAGTGTGGAAATGTCTTCAGAAATTCCATTGCAAACGACCCCTGTTTCGGAGGAGAGCTCAATCTCAGCCGTCCTCACACCCGAATCCGCAACTGCGGAGGAAAATAGAATCCTACGGCTCCGCATGTTGGAAATGCTGGACGACTGGAACAATGGGAAAGAGCCGCCAAGTGTCGTCCCCGGATTCCCGGAATTATTCTCTAGGTCAAGTGGAACGTCTAATGTCCCCATAAATTATCCTGCTACCCCATTTGGGTACCCAGCCACCTCAGCCTTCTCCGCTGGATCGCCTTCTGAGCCTCATCCCCGAATGTCATCCACTGATGCAAGCATGAACATCTTTACTGCATCGCCTTGTCCTGTTATGGCACAGCCTACCACGTACAAGCCAAGCTTTGACTCATCCTCTTTTACATTCCAAGCCCCATCATTCTCAATGGAACCAACTAGGTTCGCTACCAGTACTAATCCTCTACCGCCTCAGTGCGAGCTTGCACCCGGGCAGGATCAGAACCCCAGAATTGCAGAACAAAATGAGATTGCCAAGAGAATGAGAAGCCTTGAACAAAGTTTGAAGAATATGCAAGGATTGAGCGGACAAAAGAGCGTCTCTTACGCCGACCTGTGCATGTTCCCTCACGTGCACCTGCCAACGGGTTTCAAGACCCCCAAGTTTGAGAAATACGATGGGCACGGTGACCCCATTGCACATCTTAAGAAATACTGCAACCAATTGCGGGGAGCCGGTGGAAAAGAAGAACTGCTAATGGCATATTTTGGGGAAAGCCTAGTAGGGATAGCTTCGGAATGGTATATGGATCAGGAAATGTCCTGATGGCATATATGGGATGATCTCGCCAGAGATTTTGTAAAACAATTCCAGTATAACATCGACATTGCGCCAGACCGAAACTCTCTGTCGAATTTGAAGAAGAAGCCTTCGGAAAGCTTTAGAGAGTATGCTATTAAGTGGCGTGAACAGGCGTCGAGAGTGAAGCCTCCCATGGATGAAGTGGAAATGGTCACTACCTTTCTCCAGGCTCAAGAGTCTGACTATTTCCAAAACATGATGTCAGCCATGGGTAAGCCATTCGCGGAAGCAATCAAGATTGGAGAGATGGTGGAAAACGGTTTGAAAACAGGTAGGATTCTGAGTCAAGCAGCCATAAGGGCAACTTCCCAGGCCGTCCAAAGCGGATCTGGAGGAACGACAAGGGGGAAGAAGAAGGAAGAAACGACTATGGCAGCCTCCGAAGCAAGGGAGTATCGTCATCCCAGGCCCCATTTTCCGGAAAGAGCCCCACATCACTACTACCCCCACTCAAATTTGGCATATGCTCATCAACCTTATATGGTCATGAATGCCCAACCTTATAACCACCCACCACAACAAGCCAACCGAGGCCCAGCTCCACCTCCCAGAAATCAGCCTCCTTACCGCAACCACTATAACCCACAACCCCCGCAGAATAACTACCGCCCCTAGGAGCCACCTCGACGGCGGACTTTCACGCCCATCGGTGAACAATACTCTACTTTGTTCCCTAAGCTAGTCCAGTTGGGTTTCTTGCAACCAATTCCCCAAACGAGGCAGAACCCAACATCGCCTTCTTACAAAGCCGGAGTCAGATGCGCCTATCATTCAGGGGCCGAGGGACATGATACAAACGCCTGCTGGTCATTGAAGAGAGTGGTCGAAAATTTGATAGAGCAGGGGAAAATAGTGCTAAGGGACGAGGAGATCCCGAATGTAACTAACAATCCACTACCCGCTCACAATAATGGGCCGCTGATCGGAATGATTTGTGAAGACAAGGAATTCGACCCTGCTCTGAAAGCCATAATTGCCATTGTCGACATAGGGAAGAGGCCCGAAATGGACCAGAAACCAGAAAAGGGGGAAGAGGCCAAAGCTATAAAGACGTTGCTTGAGAAGAAGGTGGAGAAGAAAGTGGTCCCAGCAAAAGGGGGAGTTCTTTACATACCACGAGGTCAAGCTGAGAAGACGCAGAAATCCGGGATCAAAAAGACAAAACCTATGTACGTGCCAAAAGGGGCCTATGTGGTCCGGGGGACGATTCAACCACCTCGGCTGAATGAGCCAGTGGTTATCGAACGCGTGCCACAAAAGCCAATGACCAACCCGTCCACAGTGCCGTGGAATTATCAAAAGACGTTGGTGATGTACAAAGGTAAAGAGGTCATGGGAGAACTCCCAGAAAATACTTTCGTTGGAAGGTATTCAAATACCCAAGAACTGAACAACGCCACACAAAGGCGCTTCCCGCCAAAGAAGCCCGTAAGTGTTGAGGAAGCGGAATTGTTCTTCCAACAAATGAAAATGCCGGATTACGAAGTGATAGATCAGCTGCGCAAGTACCCTGAGCAAGTATCCATGCTGTCATTATTGATGAGGTCAACCGAGCATCAAAATATCCTGTTGAAAACCCTGAATGAAGCATATGTACCAGTTGAAACCTCGTTGGAGCAACTAGAGCGGATGACAGAAAGATTCTTCGCCGTCAACCAAATCTCTTTCAGCAAGAATGATTTACCCCCGGAAGGAGCAGCACACAACAAGGCTTTGCATCTAACAGTTAAATGCGAAGACTATTATGTCAAGCGGGTAATGTTGGATGGAGGCTCAGGCGTTGACATTTGCCCGCCCTCCACGCTACAAAGAATGGAAATTGGGACCGGAAGAATCCGACCCAACAATGTCTACGTAAGAGCTTTCGACGGCATCAAGAGAGATACCATGGGAGAAATAGACATGTTGTTGGTCATAGGACCAGTCGAATTTCGAGTAACCTTCCAGGTGATCGACATGGACACATCCTACAATTTTCTTCTTGGCAGACCTTGGATCTATGCGGCAGGAGCCGTTCCTTCCACTCTTCACCAGATGGTGAAGTTCGAGTACGAAGACCGAGAGATCGTGGTCCACGGGGAAGATGAGCATGCCATTTATCGGGATCCATCCATCCCATACCTTGAACCAAGAGAAGGAAGCGAACATACGATCTATCAAGCTTTCGAGGTTGTACTGGCAGAGCAGCGCGAAGAGGGAATACCCTGCCCCCAGCCTTTCTTGTCTAACGCCTCGGTTATGGTGGCCAAAGAGATGATTCGGCACGGATTTAGGCCAGGGAAGGGACTTGGACGAACCCTTCAGGGAATAACAGAACCCATTACTTTGCCAGTCATCAAGAAAACTTTTGGACTAGGTTTCAAACCTACTCCAGCCGACGAAGAATGGGCAAAGAAAAGGAGAAATGAGGGTTGGAAGTTACCTCAACCACTGCCGGATTTATATGCGACTTTCGTCAGGCCAAGGTACGTTGAAGAAGATGATGAGGTCTTCACAGCTGAGGAAATCGAGGAGATATGTGGGGAAATGAGGGAGATGCTCTACGAGATTCACGTGGTTCAGCCAGGTGAAGGAACGAGCACTGCTGAGATGCTGTACATGGGGCCGAGCGCCCAACTCCAAAACTGGGAGGCTACGCCATTCCCGACTAGACGGAAGTCCGGGTAGACCTGTCCTGCCACCTTTCCTGTGTCACAAGTTATCTCCGGGACATAACTTGAACGTTTTCTTCTTTTCTTTGTTGTTGTTTTGAATCCCTAGTTGTAAACATTGTTGTCTTCCAACTTTTCAAAGAAAATAAAAAAAAAAATCGTCATTGCTTTCCCATTCTTTCTTTTGTTCTAATTTTTTGTTATTTTTCCTTTTATCTTTCTTTTCAGTCCTAATAATGCGGCTTTAAATATGACATGCTTGCGGACTTCACGCCCAGATCACAATGAGTTATTTAACTGCGAATTAATGAACCCAGAACCAGAATATTATGCGGAAGAGGCTTTTAGGGAGATAAACCGAGAGTTGGAATATTTCGAGAATAAACCTAAGCCAAATCTGAATGACACTGAACCGGTAAATTTAGGAACCCCGGAAGAAATCCGGGAGACCAAGATAAGCATTCACACGGACAAGAAAACGCGAGAGGCGATAATTCAACTTCTTTTTGAATTCAAAGACGTGTTTGCTTGGTCATATGATGACATGCCGGGATTAGGTGTTGATCTAGTGGTTCATAAATTGCCGATTCATCCTGATTGTCCTCCAGTTCAACAAAAGCAACGAAAGTTCAAAACGGAGGTCAGTGACAAGATTAAGGAGGAGATCACCAAGCAACTGAAAACGGGAGTGATCCGGGTAGTCCAATATACAACATGGTTGGCGAATGTGGTTCCAGTACCGAAAAAGGACGGGAAAACTCGGGTATGTGTAGATTACCGAGATCTGAACAGAGCAAGTCCTAAAGATAATTTCCCACTGCCCAACATCCACATCCTCGTTGATAATTGTGCCAAACACGAGATACAGTCTTTTGTAGATTGTTATGCTGGGTATCATCAGGTACTGATGGATGAAGAGGACGCCGAGAAAACTGCCTTCACCACGCCTTGGGGTACCTACTGTTACCGGGTCATGCCATTTGGCTTGAAGAATGCTGGGGCTACTTACATGAGGGCCATGACTGCCATTTTCCATGACATGATGCATCAGGAAATAGAGGTGTACGTGGACGACGTGATAGTCAAGTCCAGGACGCAAGACAATCACATCCAAGACTTGAGGAAGTTCTTCGAGAGATTAAGGAAGTATGACTTGAAGCTAAACCCAGCCAAATGCGCTTTCGGAGTTCCGTCGGGCAAACTCTTGGGCTTCATCGTAAGCAGGAGAGGAATTGAGCTAGATCCAACTAAGATAAAATCCATCAGAGATCTACCTCCCCCAAGAACAAAGAAAGACGTGATGAGTCTGTTGGGCAGGTTGAACTACATCAGTCGGTTTATTGCCCAGCTGACAAGCACGTGTGAGCCCATATTCAAGTTGTTAAGGAAAGATGCGGCGATCAAATGGACAACTGAGTGTCAAGAAGCCTTTGATAAAGTCAAAGAATACCTTTCGAATCCCCCAGTCTTGGTCCCTCCGGAACCAGGGAGGCCACTTTTCTTGTATCTAACAGTCTTGGAGAACTCTTTCAGTTGCGTCCTCGGGCAACACGACGTAACCGGAAAGTAGGAGCAAGCAATCTACTACTTGAGCAAGAAATTCACCGGCTACGAGGCCAAATACACTCTGCTGGAAAGGACATGCTGCGCTCTCACATGGGTTGCTCAAAAGCTGAGACATTATCTCCAAGCCCACACTACGTTCCTCATAAGCAGGTTGGATCCTTTGAAGTATATATTTCAGAAACCAATGCCTACTGGGAGACTGGCTAAATGGCAAATCTTGCTTACGAAATTCGACATAGTTTATGTCACTCGCACGGCCATGAAAGCCCAGGCGTTAGCAGATCATTTGGCCGAAAATCCGGTCGATGAGGAATACCAGCCATTGGATACCTACTTTCCAGATGAAGAGGTAAACACCGCAGAAGTGATCTCGGAGGAAGCACATGTTTGGAAGATGTTCTTTGACGGAGCTGTGAACGCCAAGGGTGTAGGGATTGGGGCAATTTTGATCTCGCCTTCCGGTCAGCATTATCCCGCCACAGCTAGACTTCGTTTCTTTTGCACAAACAATACAGCTGAGTATGAAGCCTGCATCATGGGCATGCATATGACAATCGATCAGGATGTCGAAAACTTACTGATTATGGGAGATTCTGACCTGATCATCTGGCAAGCTCAAGGCGAGTGGGAAACTCGGGATGTCAAACTTATCCTGTACCGACAACATGTGGAGGACCTCAGCAAGCGCTTCACATCAATAGAATTCAGGTACATTCCAATGTGTCACAATGAACTGGCAGATGCACTTGCTACTTTGGCTTCAATGCTGCCCTACCCGGGCAACGCCCACGTCGATCCTTTGGAAATCCAAATCAAGGAAAGACACGGTTACTGCAGTGTAATCGAGGCAGGATCAAGTACGCAGCCTTGGTACCATGACATCAGGAAATTCCTGAAGACGCAAGAATACCCAGAGCATGCTACTGGAGATCAGAAGAGGACCATTAGGCGACATGCAAGTGGTTTCTTTCTAAGCGGTGAATTGTTATATAAGAGGACCCCGGACCTCAATCTCCTAAGATGTGTCGATATCGAGGAATCGAGAAAGATCATGCACGAAGTACACGCAGGTGTGTGCGAACCTCACATGAACGGGTATGTCTTAGCGAAGAAAATCCTCCGAGCAGGTTATTATTGGATGACCATGGAAAAGGATTTCTTTAGCTTTGCCCGGAAGTGTCATCAGTGTCAGGTACACGGTGATTTGATTCATGCACCTCCCACGGAACTGCATCCCATGTCCGCCCCTTGGCCATTTGTCGCCTGGGGCATGGACGTCATTGGACCAATTGAACCAAAGGCCTCGAACGGACACAGGTTTATACTGGTTGCCATAGACTACTTCACGAAATGGGTAGAGGCTGTCACTCTCAAGTCGGTCACTAAGAAAGCTGTGGTGGATTTCGTACACTCAAATCTTATCTGTCGCTTCGGTATTCCTGCGACTATCATTACAGATAACGCAGCAAACTTGAACAGTCACTTGATGGGAGATGTATGCGAGCAATTCAAGATAACACATAGGAATTCCACGCCTTATCGGCCAAAGGCCAATGGTGCCGTGGAAGCGGCAAACAAAAACATCAAGAAGATTTTGAGGAAAACGATCCAAAGTTCCCAACAGTGGCATGAGCAGTTACCTTTTGCATTATTGGGGTACCGCACTACGGTACACACATCGGTGGGAGCGACTCCTTATCTTTTGGTTTATGGGACCGAGGCGGTAATACCGACAGAGGTAGAGATTCCTTCACTTCGAATCATTGTCGAAGCAGAGATCGAGGACAGCGAGTGGGTTAAGACTCGGTTAGAGCAATTGACGTTGATTGATGAAAAGCAGATGGCTGCAGTCTGTCACGGACAGTTATACCAACGAAGGATGGCCCGTGCTTACAACAAGAAAGTCCGACCTCGGAATTTCGAAGTAGGTCAGCTGGTACTGAGGCGTATTCTACCGCATCATAAAGAAGCAAAAGGAAAGTTTGCCCCAAATTGTAAAGGCCCATACATCGTAAGGAAAATATTGCCAAGAGGAGCATTGTATCTAGGTGATATTGAAGGAAATGACCCCGACACAGCAGTAAATGCAGATGCAGTCAAGAGGTACTACATCTAAATCATACTCCAGTGGTCCTGACACGTTTGAAAATGGCGAAGGTTTTATTCCCCACTACTTCCCAAACACTACCCAATTCTCTCTGCCAACTTTCAATCCGTTTACAAAACAAAAAAAACAAAAAAAAAGATAAAAGAAAACAAAACAAAACATTGATTGAGGCCTGAACTACGTTTGACTTGATTCCGAAAGGATACGTAGGCAGCCTCTCCCTGAGGTTCAGTCACACCAACAATAAAATCCCATTCACCCTGAAATTGAAAATCGGGGCACGTCAAGCACTTGAGAAGCTAGTATCATCTACCTTTCTTTACCAAGCACAAGCCCTCAAATCAATTACCAAATATGGTGGGGAACCAATAAGCGTCACAAATGGAGACCAGCACACTCTGATTTGAGAGAGATAAAATGAGAGAGTCTCGGCGGTGAAAACCTTCGGGCACCACGAGGCGATGGGAGTAGAGAAACCAAAATGAGAGAGCTTGTTTAGTAAAAACTCGCAAAGAGCGCTATCAAGCGATGACAGGAAGAGAAATGAGAGAGGTCAGCCAGCGAAAACCCGCAAAGGGCGCTGTTGGCCGAAAAGAATGACGCCACCCCAAGAAAGTTTCGGCAGAGTGCCACCGGTTTGGAATCACAAAGATCCGTTCTGGTTCAGGAAAACGCAAGCTCTTCGAGGTCAGACGTCCAGTCCAAAGAGCATGTCATGTCATTTAAAGCCAGCATTATCTTCCTCAGATGAGTCTTTCTCGTCCTGAAAAGGACACTCTGTTTTCTGATTTGTTTTCTCCTTTCTTTGTTTCCTTCAATCCCGTTTGTGTTTTAATCCCAAGTCTAGGATACACCGGAAAGGACAGGTGGCAGGTTTGTTTGCACGGAATCCCGTCTCATGAAGGAAAGCGCCTCATCTCGTTGGTACGATTGACCAAGCCTGATGAATCATGACGTTTGATGTTGTTTCAGAGTACAGAGGAAAGAGAGAAATCTTGAAATCTTCCCCAGCAAGTCCGCCTTCGGACAAATCCCCACAGAGTCTCCCCTGTACAAATCCCCACAGAGTTTCTCCTTTTGTACAATCTCCCACAAAGTCTCCCCAGTATGAAAAAAAAAAAAAAAAAAAGAAAAAAAAAGAAGAAGAAAAAATCCCCGTTGGAATTTCATCAGCACATCCCCAGCGAGTCCTTTTGTAAATATTCCCCAACAAGCTTACCCCAACAAACCCTGAGAAACTCGTTTTGAAACAAAAAACCCAGCATACCTCATTGTACAGAATCCGCACAAAGAATCCACTTTGTAAATATTCCCCCACAGAGCTTCCTTTTGTACAAATCCCCACAGAACACCCCCAATAAAATCCCCGTTGAGAACCTCCAATCAAAACGGGACAAAAAGAAAAAAAGAGGCCTTACGAGGCAAATCATCGCAGAATCTGGAAACACAAGCCTGAACAGTCTGGAAAGGTTTCTTTATTCGAATCAAATCAATGGCGGAACTTCACAACAGAAATAAAGACGCAACAAAGCAATTGGGAACGATCAAGGTCACCAAACCGACCGTCGTTTCCGAACTAACAATTGTTCTTTGTCTGAAAAGTTGAAACAGGAATAATCTAAGACGACCATGCAAGAAGCGGGTGTCGCCCAAAGAAGAAGGTACACGGGTACAAGAAACATTTTGGCAATAAGGAATTCACTCAAAAGGTAAGTTCCCGCAAAACTCCCTTTTATCCTCTGTTAAAACAAGAAAAATCAAAAATAGATCGTGTAGTATTCTCGAGCTTTATCCCCAGCCAATCAGCATTAGGGTTTTAAACCCTAAACTGAATTTTCCTTTTTAGTCAGCATTAGGGTTTTAAACCCTAAACTGAACTTTTCCTTTCAGCCAACATTAGGGTTTTAAACCCTAAACTGAGCTTTTTCCATGCAATCAGCATTAGGGTTTAAACCCTAAACCGAATTTTCTTTTTAGTCAGCATTAGGGTTTTAAATCCTAAACTGAATTTTCCTTTCAGCCAGCATTAGGGTTTTAAACCCTAAACTGAGCTTTTTCCATGCAATCAGCATTAGGGTTTTAAACCCTAAACTGAATTTTCCTTCCAGCCAGCATTAGAGTTTTAAACTCTAGACTGAGCTTTTTCATGCAATCAGCATTAGGGTTTTAAACCCTAAACTGAATTTTCCTTTTTAGTCAGCATTAGGGTTTTAAACCCTAAACTGAACTTTTCCTTTCAGCCAGCATTAGGGTTTTAAACCCTAAACTGAGCTTTTTCCATGCAATCAGCATTAGGGTTTTAAACCCTAAACTGAATTTTCTTTTTAGTCAGCATTAGGGTTTTAAACCCTAAACTGAATTTTCCTTCCAGCCAGCATTAGAGTTTTAAACTCTAAACTGAGCTTTTGATGCAATCAGCATAAGGGTTTTAAACCCTAAACTGAATTTTCCTTTTTAGTCAGCATTAGGGTTTTAAACCCTAAACTGAACTTTTCCTTCCAGCCAGCATTAGAGTTTTAAACTCTAAACTGAGCTTTTTCGTGCAATCAGCATTAGGGTTTTAAACCCTAAACTGAATTTTCCTTTTAGTCAGCATTAAGGTTTTAAACCCTAAACTGAACTTTTTCCTTTCAGCCAGCATTAGAGTTTTAAACTCTAAACTGAGCTTTTCATGCAATCAGCATTAGGGTTTTAAACCCTAAACTGATTTTTTCTTTTAGTCAGCATTAGGGTTTTAAACCCTAAACTGAACTTTTTCCTTTCATCCAGCATTAGAGTTTTAAACTCTAAACTGAGCTTTTCATGCAATCAGCATTAGGGTTTTAAACCCTAAACTGAATTTTCCTTTTTAGTCAGCATTAGGGTTTTAAACCCTAAACTGAACTTTTCCTTCCAGCCAGCATTAGAGTTTTAAACTCTAAACTGAGCTTTTTCGTGCAATCAGCATTAGGGTTTTAAACCCTAAACTGAATTTTCCTTTTAGTCAGCATTAAGGTTTTAAACCCTAAACTGAACTTTTTCCTTTCAGCCAGCATTAGAGTTTTAAACTCTAAACTGAGCTTTTCATGCAATCAGCATTAGGGTTTTAAACCCTAAACTGAACTTTTCCTTCCAGCCAGCATTTGAGTTTTAAACTCTAAACTGAGCTTTTTCGTGCAATCAGCATTAGGGTTTTTAAACCCTAAACTGAATTTTCCTTTTAGTCAGCGTTAGGGTTTTAAACCCTAAACTGAACTTTTTCTTTTCAGCCAGCATTAGGGTTTTAAACCCTAAACTGAGCTTTTTCCATACAATCAGCATTAGGGTTTTGAACCCTAAACTGAATTCTTCCTTTGTTCGGCGTTAGGGTTTTAAACCCTAAACTGAACCTTTCCCCAGCTAGTAGGTATTAGGGCTCCAACCCTGAACTGAGCATGCATATCCTCTTCCATCAATTTTATGAATTTCCTGGCGAATAATTAACGAAATTTTCCTACTGAAACTGGGGCAGGAAATTTCGTTCGTTTGTTTTCTCCCGCAGGTCTGACCTCGAGCCACATGGGTCGAAATGACCCACGAGATGAGTTCCAGTTCGGAATCAAAGAAGACAAAAAAAAAGAAAAAGAGATGTCCCGAGATATCGGAGTAAATGGAAGGCGGATTGACTCCAACATTTAACTAAGGTCCTGAACCCTGCCAATCGCGCCTCACTCAGTATCCCGGAGATTAAACAAGAAGCCGCAACTCGCAAGCATCAAGATTCAGATCGGAGTCTGCAAGCAGGATCAGCTAAGACCCAAGATCAAGTCGTAAAAGAATCATAGATAGGAATATTGTAACTAGCAGTTGACATGCATATAAGTAGTTAGTTCAGTTTCTAATTTTCGTTTGTTTGTAATAAGGCGGTCAGTGACATAGCAGTGACAACAGCAGCAGCAGTAGCAACAAGCATTGCAGTCCCATGGTAGTCCCATCTACCAAAACTTCTCGAACTACATCGACCTGATTCCTGTTTAGCCCAGGATATGTAGGAAATCTTTGAAGCAAGATTCGATCAGATCTTTCAAAAAAAAAAACATGCTTCACACGGAGTGGTCCATAGGCAAAAATCGCTCATACACGCTCACTTTATCTTTGCACGAAAACTCTTCGTGTTTCCGAGCAAAGAGGGGCAGCTGTGAGCACGTGATTTTTGTTTCGCACGACAATCGCTCCAAAAAGAAATAAAAAAAAATAATAATTGGCCCTGCTGTACAATTTTCGGATTTCTGTGCGGCACTTTGTTGATTTATTTGTGACTTTTGCCCATTTTTATTTTTTCTTATTTATTTATTTAAAATACAAAATGTGTGTGTCAGGCGCAATTTGAACCGTAATCCGGTCGTTAAAAAAAAAGAAAATCATAATTAGGCATCTTCGTCCGTGATTTTGATTTGTTTGATTTTACCTGTTTTGAAATATTGTAGTGTGTGTGAATAATTGTATTGAGCGTGTATTTAATTTGATTTTTTTTTGCTTAGTTTTGTTTTTAAAATAAAAAAAAAAAGAAAAAAAAAGAATAAAAAGAAAAAGAAATAATCATCTTCCGGATTGGGCCAATTTGTTAAAATTGGCCCAAAACAAACAACGTCCAAACCAGGCCTGCCCGGTCCAAGTCCAGCTGATGCCTAGAGAGTCCAAACGACGTCGTTTCAATCCAGTGTGATCTGGGCCGTTGATCTCAGATTGATCAACGGCCAAGATCACTTCCCCACAACCCACTGAGGAACCCGACCCGTTTACACCCGGACCGAACCCAAACCCTCAACACTTGAAACGACACCGTTCCACTTAACCATCAGATCCAGACCGTAGATCTAAATTGATCTAACGGTCGAGATCCGTCCACCCACTAACTATATAAGCCCATAATCCTACCCTGCCCCCCTATCCGAACCCCAGCCTTCGTCTCCCCAAACAAACAACCCTAAACCCTAGTCGCCCCTGTATACTTTCGCCATGAAAGCCGGCGGCATGGACGCCGGTGACCTTCCCCTTAACACCATAGAACCCCCTCACCACCCTGAACATAGACCTGTTGACCGCTTAGTTCGAATCACCCCCTAGGTCCTCGAATCTTCATTTGAAGATTTGAGTCAAAACTCGGTTTACACCAACCAACCCCAGCTTCACACCAGACACTCCCCAGACCCTCCTCGTGACCAAACCATACTTGGTTTGGTCCGAATCTGATCAGGGAAGCATGAATCCCAGATCTGAGTTTTGGAACTTTGCAGTTCTTCATCACTGGCCCATGTCCGTCCGAGCCAAAGAGATTAAGGTCTAATGGACCTTAATCGAAGTGTTTCTCATCTGAGAAACACTTCGATTAAAGTCCGTTCAGCCTTAAGAAAGGTCTGTCCAAATCCGAGTTCAAACTTTTAACTTTTCAAGTTTTAAGGTGAGTCTGCTTTCTTTCCTTTATTTGCTTTAGTCCGTGTGATTTGTTTTAAAAGTCTGTTCATATTTGTTTTAATTTTATCAACTTTTGTTTGTCCACTTTACTTAAACCTCTGTGTTTGTCTGAATTCCCCCCTCCTATTCTGATAAGGCATGTGTATTGGTTGTATTCCAAATTTGGACTGACTAGTTGACTCCTCGAGTGCATTTCTGTTTAGTCAGTATAATTCAAACCATGTATCGATACTGTTTAAATGTCTGATTTTTGGCTACGATTGTGTATGTTAATGCTAATATAGTCGAGTCGACATGTGTCGTCAATTAGTTTCAACTGTCCGAACAATAAATCAACTTGCTTCTGTTGTACATTTGCCTGAATCAATTAAGAACCAAGTCCTGTTACTTATAGTCGTTAATATGATTTCAGAAACCTAAGGCTTGGTCTGTAACTGAAATCTGAGTTGGTGGCATGTGCACTTGTGCACAGCATGTGCATTGTGCACAGCCTGTTTTCCTGCATAAAAGGGCTTGTAATTTTAAAATGGTTTGACAGCAATACATTCTACTGCCCATACTTTGCTTTAGTTTAAAGAAGTATTAAACCTTTTAAAAGTTAAATCTGCCAGGGAATGTTGATGGGGTTTAATACTTAATTAGCTAAAGTTGGAATTGAAAATGGAAGGCACATGGGAGGGTACTGTGATATTCTAAAACAGGATGTTAAAAGGGGTGGTGTTGAGGCTTATAAAGAGGAGAGGACATCTGAGAAATAGGGAGATAGACAGAATCAGAGGGGTTAAAAATACAGGGAGAGGGGAAAATACACTGTGAGGAATTTTGAAAGAGAAAGCTTGAAATACATACATCGTGAGGATAGAAAAGAAAAAGAAGGAGTTGGCAGAAATAGAAAGAGAGCAAGAAAGAGATAAAACAAATTAAGAAATCAGGAACTTGTTCTTGTTTGTCCGAAGTTCATCTATTGTCAATACGTTAGGCAGTGTTCCTTCTTCTAAATTTCAATCGAGATTATTGTTAGTGTTTTGTTGCATTTGGTATATTCCGGAATTGGATTGTCTGGAGTATTGTTGCCATCACACTGTGTGCTGTTTCATTTGGCTGTTTCATCTTCAACTCTAGTTCCACCTCGCAACAGAATCCTTTCTGTTGTGCTGTTCTGATTGCTGCTGCTATTTTGCTCACTATTGCTGCTGCATTTCTGTCCTGCTGCTACTGCTAGTCTTGTTTCTTTTGGCTGCTGATTTCCACATCTTCTTCTTCTTCTCCTTTGCATTTTCAGCATTTCCAGGTACACATTTCAAGTCCCATATTGATGTAATTGAAACAGTTTGAAAGCATGAAATGAAAAAGGGAGAAGATGTTCAAGTATTTGTTGTGATATTCATAGTACATTAACAGGCCTGTGGAAACTGATTAGTTTATGGTTCAACAGTTCGAAAGAATGTACTGATAGTCGACTGAGTTTACCCCTTTTGTATTTGAGCTCGGTAGTTTGTCTGTTAGTATAAGCATGTGTATTTCGACTTTACACAACACTGTTTTCTGTTTCATTTAGTCTTTTTTTTAGTAAGACTAGTCCACATAAGTTTAGTTAAGTTCAACACAAGAAATGCTCAGATTAAGCGTTGTATTTCGTTAGCTCGTATATGATTCCTTGTCAAATTAAAGCATTTTACTTCGCCAGTTATCCTTTAATCTAGTCCAAATAAGTTCAGTTAAGTTCAAATTAAGAAATGTTCGGATTAAGTATGGTATTTCATCTATCTCATATGTAATCTTTTTGTTCGACCAAAGCATTTTCGTAAGGCATGACGTCTTTTTACTTTAAAAGTAATTAATCAGAAATTGATAGGAGTTTGGTTTAGGCCGAAGTATATACTTCAATTAGCATACATTTTCTTTCTTCTATCTCTGGAAATAAAAATAATAGAAATGTAGTCACTGTAGGATACCCTTCTAAAAATAATGAGACGAGCCTCGCCAAATAAAAAATACAAATTGCGGGGCCCTCAACAACTAATCATAATATTAAGAATTTGGGCTAGGCCATTTAGTGAATCTCATGGCCTTCTCAAAAATAATAACGCGCTAGACTCTTCAGGCACAGTTTAAGTAAATTATGTTCTTAAATTCGGATGCACATTGATGTGACCCAAATCCAAATCTCAACGGAGTCAAAATGTGTTAACAACTACGGGTGCATTGATTGTGACGTGGTTTGAGATGCATTTTCACGATGTTGCAATTCTATAAAAAATAAATGATAATAATAAAAGTGGTTTAAATCTAATAAGAAGCACATAAGTCACAACATGTATTTAAATCAGATATTTAGCCATTATAACAATTTAAGCGACCGTGCTAGAACCACGGGGTTCGAGGGTGCCTAACACCTTCCCTCGGGTCAACAGAATTCCTTACTTAGAATTTCTGGTTCGCAGACTTCATTTGGAAAAGTCGAAAATTTCCTCGATTTGGGATTCAAGATAAACCGGTGACTTGGGACACCAAAAAACCAAACCTTTCCCAAGTGGCGACTCTGAATTAAATAAATAATCTCATTTCGAATATTGTCACTTAAATTGGAAAAACTCCACCCGCACATTTAACCCCTCGGGGCGGGCGCGCAAAAAGGAGGTGTGACACAGAGAGATTTGGAATTTTGGTGAGCTGCAGTTTTGCTTCTTCTGGTATTCCGCACCTGCAGATTGGGGACCGCAGGTGTGATGCCGCAGATGTGGATGAATTTGTTGCAAAAGCGGAATTTGTATAGGAGAGTAGAAACCGCAAAAGCGGTCGAGGAGCCGCACCTGCAATTGCGCAGGTACGGATATTGCATCGCAGATGCGGATCTGGGCAGAATAAATGGGAACCGCAGAAACGGTTCAAGGGCCGCAAATGCGGTACCGCAAAAGCGGGAATATGGCCGCAGATGCGAAAATGCCTGGGCCAGAAGGTATAAATTATTTCCTTCGCGATTTTTGAGCTATTTCCCCATTTCTAAGTCGGCTTTGGAGCTTTTTGGACAATTTTGAAGAAGGATTTCATGGGGACTTTATCAAGGTAAGGATTTTGGACCTAAAACTCGTTCCTATGGTATTATTTCACGGATTAGAACTATAATTAATGGAATTTAAGGGTTAAAAATGGAGAAAACTAGGGCTTGGTATTGGACACCTAGACTTGAGGATTTGAGGGGCCTATTGTGGTCGGATTTTGGTACTTTTGAAACATATGAACTCGTGGGGAGATAAGGAATCCAATGACGTGAATTTTATTGAATTCCGAGATGTGGGCCCGAGGGTCGGGTTTTGGTAATTTCGAGATTTGTGTTGTATATTGATTATTTTCGCTTGGGCTTCGTTCCCTTAGCATATTTTGACGCTGTGATTCTGATTTTGGATAGATTCGACGTGAGTGGAGGCCGATTCGAGGGACAAAGGCGTCGCGGGCTAGAGATATGACCGGATTGAGGTGAGTAATGATTGTAAATGATGTCCTGAGGGTATGAAATCCCGGATTGCACATCGTTGTGCTATATTAAGGTGACACTTATGCTTGATGACGAGCATGAGGTCGTGCACTGTTGGGGATTGTGACTTAGTCCGTCCCGAATAATTATTTTACCGCGTATTTGACTGAAATCTATTGTTCATACCCAATTTTCCCTACATATTTTCAAAATGGCATATATGTACATATATAAGCACCCCAAAGGGTTTTGGCATTTTTAACGATTTTTTAAACCGATTTATCACCTATTTCAATACCACAAAATACAATAACTATTCTCAAAACTATCATTTTCGGTGAATAACTTATTTCATTCCCGTATTTACACCAAAAAATAATTTACATGACTTTTACATAATTTTATAAGTCCATTTGTTATTTTAAGCTAAAATTGCATAAAATTGCAATTTTAGCCTAGTTCTCGATTTAATAGCATTTTTAATCACAAAATCATTTCTAATATTTTTAAATTAATACTTATGCATTGTTTATTAACTCAGTATTTTTTATTTTGATCTTTGAACACCATTTACTATTTTTCTAAATTCAAATTGGGGAAAATTGGTTATTTAAATTGTAGCCTCTTTACTTTCAATTATAGCCTAAATTAAACCCAAATCCCAGCCCAAATTGAACCCAATTATACGACCCAATTTCAACAATTACCCGACCCAAACCCTATTAAATAAACCCGCCCAGATCCTTTCTTTAATCGTGGCCGTTGATTATTCTAATCAACGATCCTCATCCGCCTTGCCTTAATTAAACCCACAAGCCCCCTAACCCTAATCATTTCCCTTCAGCAGCCGCCCTTGTATCCCCTTCGTCTCTCAAATCCTCCCAAGCCCCTCCGAAACCCTAGCCTATTTCATCGGTATCCGACCTTATTCCACCGGAAATCATGGCCTGTCAAACCCGGAGCAGCCTGTACCTACCCCTACATACCCCTATTCTCTTTTTGGTCGAGGTTTCAGAATCCGACTTTGAAGACCCTGGCTCAGAATCTTTCCGATTCAAGTTCTATGGCCCTTTCCGGCTCATCTCCGGTGAGTCCTAGCCCTGTCAGTCCATCTCCGACTCAGGACCAGTCCATTCCAGGCCTTTCTCACTTTCTAGGGTTTTCTCTGAAACCCTAAGCCCTCGAGGTTTCCTTTGTTTCTCTCTAAGATTCTACTTCAGATCCGTGTTATTTTCTAAGATTTTAAAGTATTTTCCACATCATTTCGATTTTGGCTTTCAAAACTGTTCATCTTCTTAAAACATAGGGTTTCCGTTATCTTTTACTTGTTTTACTGCTATTTTTTTATATTTTTACTTTGCTAAGTGTTTTTACTATGGTTTTCTATGTATTTTCTTTATTGTATTTTCCTAGGGTTTCTAAGGATTGCTTTACTGTGTTTGCTTCCATGAACTGTCTGTGTTCTGTGGATCTTCCTGAGTTTATTTTGACTGATCTTCTATGCCTCGTCTTTGCATGTGAGCTGTGGGGAGAAACCCTAAATTTTGGGGGGGTTTTCCAACCATCTGTGCACGATTGTTTGATTCTTGTGTTATTTCTTGTCTGATTCCAAAACCCTAAACTCGTCTCATGTTTCTGATTCTTGCTAAGCTTTGTAAGACCTCTTGGTTTTCGCATGTCTATGTTTTTCTATTTGATCACATGACTGCACTGATCGTTTAATTCTTGTTTCACAGGTTTAAATTTATACATTCTTTATAATCAGACCTTTTCCTCTCTAAACAACCCTAATTTTTGGGATTGATTTCTATATGAATTTATTTGATTCTCTCCCTGTTTGATTTGGACATGTTTTCTGACTTAATTCATAATTTTCGAATCTTTGATTCCTGATTCACTATGTGATTGATTGATTTTACCCTTACCTTATTTATCTAACCGTGTATTTTTTTTCTCCTATGTGTTTGCCCTTTATTACACCATGTGTTACAGATTTTCTTTCCTTAAATACAACTCTGCCCTCTCCTATTCGAATTCGAATTCCTTAATCAGAATTCCCCTCTTCTAATTGATTCTGATTGGTATTGAATTATATTTTTGCCTTACTTACCACCTGTTTTCAAACTATAAATACCCTACTCATTCTCTTCAAACTCACGAACAACGAAGTTCAAAAACACACACACACTCAAAGCTCTTCTTTACTATTACTTGTGCTATTGTTCTGACTAGCCGGTTGAAAGCCAAGGCTAGACTTTGGAATCTCTTTGCTTTCCTCAAGTGTTTGCTAAAGGACTTCTGGCTGTTTCACTGCTCTATTTATTCTGTTGTTTGGAACTTGCAACTGGTAGGTCTCCACAATTTAAATATTGTTCTCTAAAACTATGTGTTTACTTCTCCCTTCTACATGACCTCTCAACTACATGTTTTCTGGTACTAAATGGCTATACATTAGTCTGTCATGCCTCATGATCCTGCATCTTTAAGTTCTGTTATGCTTTTCTTGGTGTTTATATGAATGCTTTCATGTGATCCCCTTCTCTTTAATCCCCTGTATGTGAGTATGTTTTAAGTTAAGGTAGCAGCCTATTGCTACCCTTGACTTAGGACCAGGTTCTCTTGAACCTTTCACTCAAACCAGTCCCATTCCCTTAAGCCCTTTTATGTGATGAGCCTTGACTAGGGTCTGGTAGTGTCCTAATCACAACCCAGACCCCTGTCTGACTTCTGAAAGTCTACTCTTTTATTTGCTTGAATCAAGTAAAGGATTAGGGGTGTGCTAGTCTTACCCATGGCTGGGTATGACCATCCTTTGCTTTGATTTCCTCTAATCACCTCATTCTACACTCATTTTTAGTTCTTTAAGTTCTGCCTCCCTATGGTAAGCCATGCTTAGGGACCCTAGAGTTCCCTCTGAACTGGGATGCCTAAGGGCTGGTAATTCCACACATTGCACTATTCTGTTATAATATTTACTCTTTAGAGTGTAAGCATTGCCTGGGCTCTTGAAGCTCCTTGGGACTTTGCAACACTCTGAATAAGAGAAGGCCTTGGATTCTGGAATCCGGATTTGGTGGAACACATGTTAGTGGATATTAAGATTGAATTAGGCTGCTCGGATATAGCTGTAGGCTGTGATTTTTTTCCTTTCTTTCTTCTGGTTCTGTAATTTTTTTGTAAAAAAGAACTTGGGGAGTATTAGTAAAAGGGTATGGGAGGGGTTTTATATTTACTTGCATATGTTAAAGGGTAGATAACATGCCTATAGGATCAATATTGTTGTTTAATCACTCAGATATCATGCCTATAGGTTAAACGTATAAATCACCTAGAGATCATGTCTATAGGCTTTTGCATTCCTTTCATTCAATCATTTAGAGATCATGTCTGTAAGATTTCACGTTCAGTCGTATTGCAAATCATTAGAAATCCTGCCTATAGGCCCTAATATTCATGTAACCAATTGCATATAGAAATCATGACTATAGGAAATTCATAAGCGCTAGGCAAACTGTAGGGTAATCAAATACTCATTCCTTTACCGGTTTAATAACAGTAACAAGCCTTAAAAATTCAGTCACGGTGATATCATGCCTATAGGATCTCAAACTCGCCTAATGTGTTTAAGTAGGAATAATCTATCAATTGGCTTCAACTTTGTCAACAAAAACTCTTCCAAATCTTCTTGCTTTTGAAACTCTTACAAATCTGTAATGCTCTTAAATTTTCTAAACTTGCATCTTTTTTTTCCTGAAACGGTTCCTTTAACCCTCTGGCGGAATTTATTTATCTCATGAAGCTACTATTTCAAAGCAGCATTTAACTGACTATTCCTTTAAGGTCTTTTCACTTTCGTAAACCTTTCTTCATCACTCTACTGTAGTTTCACTTAAACAATTCTGCTGATTTTCAAGCTATCTCTGAACCTCTGCAAATTTTCAACCTTTTGTCTTAAACTATTCTGCGTTAGGTCCTTTCTGAAAACAGTGTTTTTTTTACTCGCTTAAAATACTTCAATTTCTGACAATTGGATCTGGGCCGCCTAATGCAAACTTTCTGTCTAAATATATGTGTTGAACCAGTCCGCTCGCCGCTTAATTTTTAACTTAAGACTAAATCAGTATGTGCTAAGACATGCTAAACTAAGTACTGTCTGATTTTAGAGGTTTATTTGAGCCTTGTTTGCTTGTTTACTCATCCCTTTATTTGATATTTGTTTTGAATGTCGAAACTAGAATTTTATCCTTTAAACTCCATAAAGGCCCCATCCCTTTCTTCCCTCTTAGGATTAGAAGTCCTAATACCCCGGGACTGATAGGTCGGGACGGGTATTAGCATGCAATAAGTAAACGAGACTAAACGCGCTTTAACACCTTAACGGGGTGGGAAGGGTAGAATATGGATATGATGACCGGTGCACTAATATCTCGTATGAGAGTGATTGCTGGGTATTGCACCAAGGTGATCCATATTGTATTTAAACCTAAGATCTTTTTCTTTGTTTTTCCTTCATTTAAATTAACGTTTTCCTCAAATTAAGCTTTCATTTTTTCCAAAAAATCACTTGTGTCTTTCTTCTTTCAAAAATTGTCAACTTGTTTATATTTCTTATGTGCAAACATTGTCTGTTACTTCTACTCTTCTTAAAGTCACAGCTAAGTACGGCCGAGAACCACACTAGTGGATCTTGAGGGTTGCCTAACACCTTCCCCTCGAGATAATCTCAAGCCCTTACCCGAACTCTGGTTTTCTTCCAAAAAATCTTTTTTTTCTCTCTAAAAGTGTCGGTCATGGGAGAACTTCCAGAAAATACTTTCATTGGAAAGTATTCAAATACCCAAGAACTGAACAACGCCACACAAAGGCGCTTCCCTCCAAAGAAGCCCGTGAGTGTTGAAGAAGCGGAAGTGTTCTTCCAACAAATGAAAATGCTGGATTACGAAGTGATAGATCAGCTGCGCAAGTACCCTGAGCAAGTATCCATGCTGTCATTATTGATGAGGTCGACCGAGCATCAAAAGATCCTACTGAAAACCCTGAATGAAGCATATGTACCGGTTGAAACCTCGGTGGAACAGCTAGAGCGGATGACAGAAAGATTCTTCGCCGTTAACCAAATCTCTTTCAGCAAGAATGATTTACCCCCGGAAGGAGCAGCACACAACAAGGCTTTGCATTTAACAGTTAAATGCGAGGACTACTATGTCAAGCGGGTAATGTTGGATGGGGGAATCAGGTGTTGACATTTGCCCGCTTTCCACGCTACAAAGGATGGAAATTGGGACCGGAAGAATCCGACCCAACAATGTCTGCGTAAGAGCTTTCGACGGCATCAAGAGAGATACCATGGGAGAAATAGACCTGTTGTTGGTCATAGGACCAGTCGAATTTCGAGTAACCTTCCAGGTGATCGACATGGACACATCCTACAATTTTCTCCTTGGCAGACCTTGGATCCATGCGGCAGGAGCTGTGCCTTCCACTCTTCACCAGATGGTGAAGTTCGAGTACGAAGACCGGGAGATCGTGGTCCATGGGGAAGATGAGCATGCCATTTATCGGGAACCATCCATCCCGTATCTTGAACCGAGAGAAGGGAGCGAACATACAGTCTATCAAGCTTTCGAGATTGTACTGGCAGAGCAACACGAAGAGGGAATACCCTGCCCCCAGCCTTTCTTGTCTAACGCCTCGGTTATGGTGGCCAAAGAGATGATCCGGCACGGATTTAGGCCAGGGAATGGACTTGGACGAACCCTTCAGGGAATAACAGAACCCATTACCTTGCCAGTCACCAAGAAACCTTTTGGACTAGGTTTCAAACCTACTCCAGCAGACGAAGAATGGGCAAAGAAAAGGAGAAATGAGGGTTGGAAGTTACCTCAACCACTGCCGGATTTATATGCAACTTTCATCAGGCCAAGGTACGCTGAAGAAGAAGATGATGAGGTCTTCACAGCTGAGGAAATCGACGAGATATGTGGGGCAATGAGGGAAATGCTCTACGAGGTCCACATGGTTCAACCAGGTGAAGGCACAAGCACTGCTGAGATGATGTACATGGGGCCAAACGCCAAACTCCAAAACTGGGAGGCTATGCCATTCCCGACTAGACGGAAGTCCGGGTAGACCTGTCCTGCCACCTTTCCTGTGTGACAAGTTATCCCCAGGACATAACCTGAACGTTTTCTTCCTTTCAATTTTTGTTTTGAATTCCTAAGTTGTAAACATTGTTGTCTTCCAACTTTCCAAAAAATATAAAAAAAAAATCAATCATTGCTTTCCATTCTTTCTTTTTGTTCTGATTTTTGTTTATTTTCCTTTTTATCTTTATTTTCAGTCATAATAATGCGGCTTTAAATATGACATGCTTGCGGACTTCACGCCCAGATCACAATGAGTTATTTAACTGCGAATTAATGAACCCAGAACCAGAATATGATGCGGAAGAGGCTTTTAGGGAGATAAACCGAGAGTTGGAATATTTCGAGAATAAACCTAAGCCAAATATAAATGACACTGAACCGGTAAATTTAGGAACCCCGGAAGAAATCTGGGAGACCAAGATAAGCATTCACACGGACAAGAAAACGCGAGAGGCGATAATTCAACTTCTTTTTGAATTCAAAGACGTATTTGCTTGGTCATATGATGACATGCCGGGACTAGGTGTTGATCTAGTGGTTCATAAATTGCCGATTCATCCGGATTGTCCTCCAGTTCAACAAAAGCAACGAAAGTTCAAAACTGAGGTCAGCGACAAGATTAAAGAGGAGATCACCAAACAACTAAAGACGGGAGTGATTCGGGCAGTCCAATATACAACATGGTTGGCAAATGTGGTTTTAGTACCAAAAAAGGATGGAAAAACTCGAGTATGTGTAGATTACCGAGATTTGAACAGAGTAAGTCCTAAAGATAATTTCCCGCTGCCCAACATCCACATCCTCGTTGATAATTGCGCCAAGCACGAGATACAGTCTTTTGTAGATTGTTATGCTGGGTATCATCAGGTATTGATGGATGAAGAGGACGCCGAGAAAACTGCCTTCACCACGCCTTGGGGCACCTACTGTTACCGGGTCATGCCATTTGGTCTGAAGAATGCTGGGGCTATTTACATGAGGGCCATGACTGCCATTTTCCATGACATGATGCATTAGGAAATAGAGGTGTACGTGGACGATGTGATAGTCAAGTCCAAGACGCAGGATAATCACATCCAAGACTTGAGGAAATTCTTCGAGAGATTAAGGAAGTATGACTTGAAGCTAAACCCAGCCAAATGCGGTTTCGGAGTTCCGTCGGGCAAACTTCTGGGCTTCATCGTAAGCAGGAGAGGAATCGAGCTAGATCCAACTAAGATAAAATCCATCAGAGATCTACCTCCCCCGAGAACAAGGAAAGACGTGATGAGTCTGCTGGGCAGGTTGAATTACATCAGTCGGTTCATTGCCCAGCTGACAAGCACGTGTGAGCCCATATTCAAGCTGTTAAGGAAAGATGCAGCGATCAAATGGACAACTGAGTGTCAAGAAGCCTTTGATAAAGTCAAAGAATACCTTTCGAATCCCCCAGTCTTGGTCCCTCCAGAACCAGGGAGGCCACTTTTCTTGTATCTGACAGTCTTGGAGAACTCTTTCGGCTGCGTCCTCGGGCAACACGACGTAACCGGAAAGAAGGAGCAAGCAATCTACTACTTGAGCAAGAAATTCACCGGCTACGAGGCCAAATACACTCTGCTAGAAAGGACATGCTGCGCTCTCACATGGGTTGCTCAAAAGCTGAGACATTATCTCCAAGCCCACACTACATTCCTCATAAGCAGGTTGGATCCTTTGAAGTATATATTTCAGAAACCAATGCCCACTGGGAGACTGGCTAAATGGCAAATCTTGCTTACTGAATTCGACATAGTTTATGTCACTCGCACGGCAATGAAAGCCCAGGCGTTAGCAGATCATTTGGCCGAAAATCCGGTTGATGAAGAATACCAGCCATTGGATACCTACTTTCCAGATGAAGAAGTAAACACCGTAGAAGTGATCTCGGAGGAAGCTCATGTTTGGAAGATGTTCTTTGACAGAGCCGTGAACGCCAAGGGTGTAGGGATTGGGGCAATTTTGATCTCGCCTTCCGGTCAGCATTATCCCGCCACAGCTAGACTGCGTTTCTTTTGCACAAATAATACAGCTGAGTATGAAGCCTGCATTATGGGCATGCATATGGCAATCGATCAGGATGTCGAAGACTTACTTATTATGGGAGATTCTGACCTGATCATCCGGCAAGCTCAAGGCGAATGGGAAACTCGGGATGTCAAACTTATCCCATACCGACAACATGTGGAGGACCTCAGCAAGCGCTTTACATCAATAGAGTTCAGGTATATTCCGAGGTGTCACAATGAACTGGCAGATGCACTTGCTACTTTGGCTTCAATGCTACCATACCCGGGCAACGTCCACGTCGATCCTTTGGAAACCCAAATCAAGGAAAGACACGGTTACTGCAATGTAATCGAGGCGGGATCAAATGCGCAGTCTTGGTACCATGACATCAAGAAATTCCTGAAGACACAAGAATACCCCGAGCACGCTACCGGAGATCAAAAGAGGACCCTCAGGCGACATGCAAGTGGTTTCTTTCTGAGCGGTGAATTGTTGTATAAGAAGACCCCGGACCTCAATCTCCTAAGATGTGTCGATATCGAGGAGGCGAGAAAGATCATGCACGAAGTGCACGCAGGTGTGTGCGGACCTCACATGAACGGGTATGTCTTAGCGAAGAAAATCCTTCGAGCAGGTTATTACTGGATGACCATGGAAAAAGATTGCTTTAGCTTTGTTCGGAAGTGTCATCAGTGTCAGGTGCACGGTGATTTGATTCATGCACCTCCCACGGAGTTGCATCCCATGTCTGCACCTTGGCCATTTGTCGCCTGGGGCATGGACGTCATTGGACCAATCGAACCAAAGGCTTCGAATGGACACAGGTTTATACTGGTTGCCATCGATTACTTCACAAAATGGGTAGAAGCTGTCACTCTCAAGTCGGTCACTAAAAAAGCTGTAGTAGATTTTGTACACTCAAATCTTATCTGTCGTTTCGGTATTCCTGCGACTATCAATACAGATAATGCAGCAAACTTGAACAGTCACTTGATGGGAGATGTATGCGAGTAGTTCAAGATAACGCATAGGAATTCTACTCCTCATCGGCCAAAGGCCAATGGTGCTGTAGAAGCGGCAAACAAAAACATCAAGAAGATTTTGAGGAAGACCATCCAAAGTTCCCGACAGTGGCATGAGCAGTTACCATTTGCATTGTTGGGGTACCGCACTACGGTACGCACATCGGTGGGAGCGACTCCTTATATTTTGGTTTATGGGACCGAGGCTGTAATACCGGCAGAGGTAGAAATTCCTTCGCTTCGAATCATTGTCGAAGCAGAAATCGAGGACAGTGAGTGGGTCAAGACTCGGTTAGAGCAATTGACGTTGATTGACGAAAAGCGAATGGCCGCAGTTTGTCACAGACAGTTATACCAACGAAGGATGGCCCGCGCTTACAACAAGAAAGTCCGACCCCGGAATTTCGAAGTAGGTCAGCTGGTACTGAGGCATATTCTGCCGCATCATGAGGAAGCAAAAGGGAAGTTTGCTCCAAATTGGAAAGGCCCATACATCATAAGGAAGATATTGCCGAGAGGAGCACTGTATTTAGGTGATATCAAAGGAAATGACCCCGACACAGCAGTAAATGCAGATGCAGTCAAGAGATACTACGTCTAAATCATACTCCAGTAGTCCTGACACATTTGAAAATGGCGAAGGTTTTATTCCCCACTACTCCCCAAACACTACCCAATTCTCTCTACAAACCTTTGAGCCGCTTATAAAAAAAAAAGAAAAAAAGAAAAAAAAAAGAAAAAAAAAAGAAAAAAAAAAAAAAAAAAAAAAAAAAGAGAAAACAAAACAAAACATTGATTGAGGCCTGAACTACGTTTGACTTGATTCCGAAAGGATACGTAGGCAGCCTCTCCCTGAGGTTCAGTCACACCAACAATAAAATCCCATTCACCCTGAGATTGAAACCGGGGCACGTCGAGCAGTTTAGAAGTTAGTAATATCTACTTCACTTTACCAAGCACAAGCTTTCAGATCAATTACCAAAGATAGTGGGGAACCAATGAGCGTCACAAGTGGAGACCGACACACTCTGAATTGAGAGAGATAAAATGAGAGAGTCTCGTCGGTGAAACCCTTCGGGCACCACGAGGCGACGGGAGTAGAGAAACCAAAATGAGAGAGCTTGTTTAGTAAAAACTCGCAAAGAGTGCTATCAAGCGATGACAGGAAGAGAAATGAGAGAGGTCAGCCGGCGAAAACCCGCAAAGGGCGCTGATGGCCGGAAAAGAATGACTCCACCCCAAGGAGGTCTCGACAACGTTCCACCGGTTTGGAATCACAGATCCGTTCTGGTTCAGAGAAACACAAGTTCATGGAATGGTCAGGCGCCCAGTCCAAAGAGCATGTCATGTCATTTAAAGCCAGCGTTATCTTCCTCAGATAAGTCTTTCTCGTCCCAAAAGGGACACTCTCTTCCTGAAATTTGTGTTCTCCTTTCTTTGCTTCTCTTCGAATCCCTTTTGTGTTTTAACCCCAAGTTCAGGATACACCGGAAAGGGCAGGTGGCAGGTTTGTTTGCATGGAATCCCGTCTCATGAAGGAAAGCGCCTCATTTCGTTGGTACGATTGCCCAAGCCTGATGAATCATGACGTTTGATGGTGTTTAAAGTAAAGAGGAAAGAGAGAAATCTTCCCCAGCAAGTCCGCTTTCGGACAAATCCCCACAGAGTCTCCCTCTGTACAAATCCCCACAGAGTCTCTCTTTGTACAATCTCCCACAGAGTCTCCCCAATATGAAAAAAAAATAAAAAAAAATCCCCCGTTGGAATTTCCTCAGCACATCCCCAGCGAGTCCCTTTGTAAATATTCCCCAACAAGCTTACCCCAACAAACCCTGGGAAACTCATTTTGAAACAAATACCCAGCATGCCCCATTATACCAAATCCACACAAAGAATCCACTTTGTAAATATTCCCCCGCAGAGCTTCCTTTTGTACAAATTCCCACAGATTACCTCCAATAAAATCCCCGTTGAGAACATCCAATCAAAACGGGACAAAAAAAGAGAGAAAAGAAAAGGAGCCTTACGAGGCAAATCATCACAGAATATGGAAATACGAGCTTGAGCAGTTTAAAGGGTTCCGACATATAAATCAAATCAATAGCGGGACTTCGCAACAGAAATGAAGACGCGACAAAGCAACCGGGAACGATCAAGGTCACCAAACCGACCGTCATTTCCGAACTAATAAATGATTCTTCGTCGGAAAGGTTGAAACAGGCTTAATCCAAGACAACCGTGCAAGAGGCAGGTGTCGACCAAAGAAGAAGGTACATGGGTACAAGAAACATTTTGGTAATAAGGAATTCACTCGAAAGGTAAGGTTCCACGAAACTCCCTTTTATTTCTTTTACTAAAGTACGAAAATTTAAAAAAAAAAGAAGTCAGTGGTTGTTCTCGAATTTTGTCCCCAGCCATCAGCATTAGGGTTTTAAACCCTAAACTGAACTTTTTCCTTCAGCCAGCATTAGGGTTTTAAACCCTAAACTGAGCTTTTCCTTCCAGTCAGCATTAGGGTTTTAAACCCTAAACTGAACTTTTTCCATTCAGCCAGCATTAGGGTTTTAAACCCTAAACTGAGCTTTTCCATGCATGTCAGCATTAGGGTTTTAAACCCTAAATTGAACTTTTTCCATGCAGCCAACATTAGGGTTTTAAACCCTAAACTGAGCTTTTCCAGCCATCAACATTAGGGTTTTAAACCCTAAACTGAATTTTCCTTTTAGTCAGCGTTAGGGTTTTAAAACCTAAACTGAACTTTTTCCATTCAGCCAGCATTAGGGTTTTAAACCTTAAACTGAGCTTTTCCATGCAATCAGCATTAGGATTTTAAACCCTAAACTGAATTTTTCCTTTAGTCAGCATTAGGGTTTTAAACCCTAAACTGAACTTTTTTCCATTCAGCCAGCATTAGGGTTTTAAAGCCTAAACTGAGCTTTTCCATGCAATCAGCATTAGGGTTTTAAACCCTAAACTGAATTTTTCCTTTAGTTAGCATTAGGGTTTTAAACCCTAAACTGATTTTTTCCATTCAGCCAGCATTAGGGTTTTAAACCCTAAACTGAGCTTTTCCATGCAATCAGCATTAGGGTTTTAAACCCTAAACTGGATTTTTCCTTTCAGCCAGCATTAGGGTTTTAAACCCTAAACTAAGCTTTTTCTTCCAGTCAGCATTAGGGTTTTAAACCCTAAACTGAACTTTTTTCCATTCAGCCAGCATTAGGGTTTTAAACCTTAAACTGATCTTTTCCATGCAATCAGCATTAGGGTTTTAAACCCTAAACTGAATTTTTCCTTTAGTCAGCATTAGGGTTTTAAACCCTAAACTGAACTTTTTTCCATTCAGCCAGCATTAGGGTTTTAAACCCTAAACTGAACTTTTTCCATGCAATCAGCATTAGGGTTTTAAACCCTAAACTGAATTTTTCTTTTAGTCAGCATTAGGGTTTTAAACCCTAAACTGATTTTTCCATTCAGCCAGCATTAGGGTTTTAAACCCTAAACTGAGCTTTTCCATGCAATCAGCATTAGGGTTTTAAACCCTAAACTGGATTTTTCCTTTCAGCCAGCATTAGGGTTTTAAACCCTAAACTGAGCTTTTCCTTTCAGTCAGCATTAGGGTTTTAAACCCCAAACTGAACTTTTTTCCATTCAGCCAGTATTAGGGTTTTAAACCTTAAACTGATCTTTTCCATGCAATCAGCATTAGGGTTTTAAACCCTAAACTGAATTTTTCCTTTAGTCAGCATTAGGGTTTTAAACCCTAAACTGAACTTTTTTCCATTCAGCCAGCATTAGGGTTTTAAACCCTAAACTGAGCTTTTCCATGCAATCAGCATTAGGGTTTTAAACCCTAAACTGAATTTTTCTTTTAGTCAGCATTAGGGTTTTAAACCCTAAACTGATTTTTCCATTCAGCCAGCATTAGGGTTTTAAACCCTAAACTGAGCTTTTCCATGCAATCAGCATTAGGGTTTTAAACCCTAAACTAGATTTTTCCTTTCAGCCAGCATTAGGGTTTTAAACCCTAAACTGAGCTTTTCCTTTCAGTCAGCATTAGGGTTTTAAACCCCAAACTGAACTTTTTCCTTTAGCCAGCATTAGGGTTTTAAACCCTAAACTGAGCTTTTCCTTTCAGTCAGCATTAGGGTTTTAAACCCCAAACTGAACTTTTTTCCATTCAGCCAGTATTAGGGTTTTAAACCTTAAACTGATCTTTTCCATGCAATCAGCATTAGGGTTTTAAACCCTAAACTGAATTTTTCCTTTAGTCAGCATTAGGGTTTTAAACCCTAAACTGATTTTTCCATTCAGCCAGCATTAGGGTTTTAAACCCTAAACTGAGCTTTTCCATGCAATCAGCATTAGGGTTTTAAACCCTAAACTAGATTTTTCCTTTCAGCCAGCATTAGGGTTTTAAACCCTAAACTGAGCTTTTCCTTTCAGTCAGCATTAGGGTTTTAAACCCCAAACTGAACTTTTTCCTTTAGCCAGCATTAGGGTTTTAAACCCTAAACTGAGCTTTTCCTTCCAGTCAGCATTAGGGTTTTAAACCCTAAACTGAACTTTTTCCATTCAGCCAGCATTAGGGTTTTAAACCCTAAACTAAGCTTTTCCATGCATGTCAGCATTAGGGTTTTAAACCCTAAACTGAATTTTTCCTTTAGTCAGCATTAGGGTTTTAAACCCTAAACTGAACTCTTTTCCATTCAACCAGCATTAGGGTTTTAAACCCTAAACTGAGCTTTTCCATGCAATCAGCATTAGGGTTTAAACCCTAAACTGAATTTTTCCTTTAGTCAGCATTAGGGTTTTAAACCCTAAACTGAATTTTTTCCATTCAGCCAGCATTAGGGTTTTAAACCCTAAACTGAGCTTTTCCTTCCAGTCAGCATTAGGGTTTTAAACCCTAAACTGAATTTTTCCTTTAATCAGCATTAGGGTTTTAAACCCTAAACTGATTTTTCCTTCCAACCAGCATTAGAGTTTTAAACCCTAAACTGAGCTTTTCCATGTAATCAGCATTAGGGTTTTAAACCCTAAACTGAGTTTTCCTTTTAGTCAGCATTAGGGTTTTAAACCCTAAACTGAACTTTTTCCTTTAGCCAGCATTAGGGTTTTAAACCCTAAACTGAGCTTTTTTCTTCCAGTCAGCATTAGGGTTTTAAACCCTAAACTGAACTTTTTTCCATTCAGCCAACATTAGGGTTTTAAACCTTAAACTGAGCTTTTCCATGCAATCAGCATTAGGGTTTTAAACCCTAAACTGAATTTTTCCTTTAGTCAGCATTAGGGTTTTAAACCCTAAACTGAACTTTTTTCCATTCAGCCAACATTAGGGTTTTAAACCCTAAACTGAGCTTTTCCATGCAATCAGCATTAGGGTTTTAAACCCTAAACTGAACTTTTTTCCATTCAGCCAACATTAGGGTTTTAAACCCTAAACTGAGCTTTTCCATGCAATCAGCATTAGGGTTTTAAACTCTAAATTTTCCTTTAGTCAGCATTAGAGTTTTAAACCCTAAACTGAACTTTTTTCCATTCAGCCAACATTAGGGTTTTAAACCCTAAACTGAGCTTTTCCCTGCAATCAACATTAGGGTTTTAAACCCTAAACTGGATTTTTCCTTTCAGCCAGCATTAGGGTTTTAAACCCTAAACTGAACTTTTTCCTTTAGCCAGCATTAGGGTTTTAAACCTTAAACTGAGCTTTTCCTTCCAGTCAGCATTAGGGTTTTAAACCCTAAACTGAACTTTTTCCATTCAGCCAGCATTAGGGTTTTAAACCCTAAACTGAGCTTTTCCATGCATGTCAGCATTAGGGTTTTAAACCCTAAACTGAATTTTTCCTTTAGTCAGCATTAGGGTTTTAAACCCTAAACTGAACTCTTTTCCATTCAGCCAGCATTAGGGTTTTAAACCCTAAACTGAGCTTTTCCAGCCATCAACATTAGGGTTTTAAACCCTAAACTGAATTTTCCTTTTAGTCAGCGTTAGGGTTTTAAAACCTAAACTGAACTTTTTCCATTCAGCCAGCATTAGGGTTTTAAACCTTAAACTGAGCTTTTCCATGCAATCAGCATTAGGATTTTAAACCCTAAACTGAATTTTTCCTTTAGTCAGCATTAGGGTTTTAAACCCTAAACTGAACTTTTTTCCATTCAGCCAGCATTAGGGTTTTAAAGCCTAAACTGAGTTTTTCCATGCAATCAGCATTAGGGTTTTAAACCCTAAACTGAATTTTTCCTTTAGTTAGCATTAGGGTTTTAAACCCTAAACTGATTTTTTCCATTCAGCCAGCATTAGGGTTTTAAACCCTAAACTGAGCTTTTCCATGCAATCAGCATTAGGGTTTTAAACCCTAAACTGGATTTTTCCTTTCAGCCAGCATTAGGGTTTTAAACCCTAAACTAAGCTTTTTCTTCCAGTCAGCATTAGGGTTTTAAACCCTAAACTGAACTTTTTTCCATTCAGCCAGCATTAGGGTTTTAAACCTTAAACTGATCTTTTCCATGCAATCAGCATTAGGGTTTTAAACCCTAAACTGAATTTTTCCTTTAGTCAGCATTAGGGTTTTAAACCCTAAACTGAACTTTTTTCCATTTAGTCAGCATTAGGGTTTTAAACCCTAAACTGAACTTTTTCCATGCAATCAGCATTAGGGTTTTAAACCCTAAACTGAATTTTTCTTTTAGTCAGCATTAGGGTTTTAAACCCTAAACTGATTTTTCCATTCAGCCAGCATTAGGGTTTTAAACCCTAAACTGAGCTTTTCCATGCAATCAGCATTAGGGTTTTAAACCCTAAACTGGATTTTTCCTTTCAGCCAGCATTAGGGTTTTAAACCCTAAACTGAGCTTTTCCTTTCAGTCAGCATTAGGGTTTTAAACCCCAAACTGAACTTTTTTCCATTCAGCCAGTATTAGGGTTTTAAACCTTAAACTGATCTTTTCCATGCAATCAGCATTAGGGTTTTAAACCCTAAACTGAATTTTTCCTTTAGTCAGCATTAGGGTTTTAAACCCTAAACTGAACTTTTTTCCATTCAGCCAGCATTAGGGTTTTAAACCCTAAACTGAGCTTTTCCATGCAATCAGCATTAGGGTTTTAAACCCTAAACTGAATTTTTCTTTTAGTCAGCATTAGGGTTTTAAACCCTAAACTGATTTTTCCATTCAGCCAGCATTAGGGTTTTAAACCCTAAACTGAGCTTTTCCATGCAATCAGCATTAGGGTTTTAAACCCTAAACTAGATTTTTCCTTTCAGCCAGCATTAGGGTTTTAAACCCTAAACTGAGCTTTTCCTTTCAGTCAGCATTAGGGTTTTAAACCCCAAACTGAACTTTTTCCTTTAGCCAGCATTAGGGTTTTAAACCCTAAACTGAGCTTTTCCTTTCAGTCAGCATTAGGGTTTTAAACCCCAAACTGAACTTTTTTCCATTCAGCCAGTATTAGGGTTTTAAACCTTAAACTGATCTTTTCCATGCAATCAGCATTAGGGTTTTAAACCCTAAACTGAATTTTTCCTTTAGTCAGCATTAGGGTTTTAAACCCTAAACTGATTTTTCCATTCAGCCAGCATTAGGGTTTTAAACCCTAAACTGAGCTTTTCCATGCAATCAGCATTAGGGTTTTAAACCCTAAACTAGATTTTTCCTTTCAGCCAGCATTAGGGTTTTAAACCCTAAACTGAGCTTTTCCTTTCAGTCAGCATTAGGGTTTTAAACCCCAAACTGAACTTTTTCCTTTAGCCAGCATTAGGGTTTTAAACCCTAAACTGATCTTTTCCTTCCAGTCAGCATTAGGGTTTTAAACCCTAAACTGAACTTTTTCCATTCAGCCAGCATTAGGGTTTTAAACCCTAAACTAAGCTTTTCCATGCATGTCAGCATTAGGGTTTTAAACCCTAAACTGAATTTTTCCTTTAGTCAGCATTAGGGTTTTAAACCCTAAACTGAACTCTTTTCCATTCAACCAGCATTAGGGTTTTAAACCCTAAACTGAGCTTTTCCATGCAATCAGCATTAGGGTTTAAACCCTAAACTGAATTTTTCCTTTAGTCAGCATTAGGGTTTTAAACCCTAAACTGAATTTTTTCCATTCAGCCAGCATTAGGATTTTAAACCCTAAACTGAGCTTTTCCTTCCAGTCAGCATTAGGGTTTTAAACCCTAAACTGAATTTTTCCTTTAATCAGCATTAGGGTTTTAAACCCTAAACTGATTTTTCCTTTCAACCAGCATTAGAGTTTTAAACCCTAAACTGAGCTTTTCCATGTAATCAGCATTAGGGTTTTAAACCCTAAACTGAGTTTTCCTTTTAGTCAGCATTAGGGTTTTAAACCCTAAACTGAACTTTTTCCTTTAGCCAGCATTAGGGTTTTAAACCCTAAACTGAGCTTTTTCTTCCAGTCAGCATTAGGGTTTTAAACCCTAAACTGAACTTTTTTCCATTCAGCCAACATTAGGGTTTTAAACCTTAAACTGAGCTTGTCCATGCAATCAGCATTAGGGTTTTAAACTCTAAACTGAATTTTTCCTTTAGTCAGCATTAGGGTTTTAAACCCTAAACTGAACTTTTTCCATTCAGCCAACATTAGGGTTTTAAACCCTAAACTGAGCTTTTCCATGCAATCAGCATTAGGGTTTTAAACCCTAAACTGAACTTTTTTCCATTCAGCCAACATTAGGGTTTTAAACCCTAAACTGAGCTTTTCCATGCAATCAGCATTAGGGTTTTAAACCCTAAACTGAATTTTTCCTTTAGTCAGCATTAGGGTTTTAAACCCTAAACTGAACTTTTTTCCATTCAGCCAACATTAGGGTTTTAAACCCTAAACTGAGCTTTTCCCTGCAATCAGCATTAGGGTTTTAAACCCTAAACTGGATTTTTCCTTTCAGCCAGCATTAGGGTTTTAAACCCTAAACTGAACTTTTTCCTTTAGCCAACATTAGGGTTTTAAACCCTAAACTGAGCTTTTCCTTCCAGTCAGCATTAGGGTTTTAAACCCTAAACTGAACTTTTTCCATTCAGCCAGCATTAGGGTTTTAAACCCTAAACTGAGCTTTTCCATGCATGTCAGCATTAGGGTTTTAAACCCTAAACTGAATTTTTCCTTTAGTCAGCATTAGGGTTTTAAACCCTAAACTGAACTCTTTTCCATTCAGCCAGCATTAGGGTTTTAAACCCTAAACTGAGCTTTTCCATGCAGTCAACATTAAGGTTTTAAACCCTAAACTGAATTTTTCCTTTAGTCAGCATTAGGGTTTTAAACCCTAAACTGAATTTTTTCCATTCAGCCAGCATTAGGGTTTTAAACCCTAAACTGAGCTTTTCCTTCCAGTCAGCATTAGGGTTTTAAACCCTAAACTGAATTTTTCCTTTAATCAGCATTAGGGTTTTAAACCCTAAACTGATTTTTCCTTTCAACCAGCATTAGGGTTTTAAAGCCTAAACTGAGCTTTTCCATGTAATCAGCATTAGGGTTTTAAACCCTAAACTGAACTTTTTCCATTCAGCCAGCATTAGGGTTTTAAACCCTAAACTGAGCTTTTCCATGCAATCAGCATTAGGGTTTTAAACCCTAAACTGAATTTTTCTTTTAGTCAGCATTAGGGTTTTAAACCCTAAACTGATTTTTCCATTCAGCCAGCATTAGGGTTTTAAACCCTAAACTGAGCTTTTCCATGCAATCAACATTAGGGTTTTAAACCCTAAACTGGATTTTTCCTTTCAGCCAGCATTAGGGTTTTAAACCCTAAACTGAGCTTTTCCTTTCAGTCAGCATTAGGGTTTTAAACCCCAAACTGAACTTTTTCCTTTAGCCAGCATTAGGGTTTTAAACCCTAAACTGAGCTTTTCCTTCCAGTCAGCATTAGGGTTTTAAACCCTAAACTGAACTTTTTCCATTCAGCCAGCATTAGGGTTTTAAACCCTAAACTAAGCTTTTCCATGCATGTCAGCATTAGGGTTTTAAACCCTAAACTGAATTTTTCCTTTAGTCAGCATTAGGGTTTTAAACCCTAAACTGAACTCTTTTCCATTCAACCAGCATTAGGGTTTTAAACCCTAAACTGAGCTTTTCCATGCAATCAGCATTAGGGTTTTAAACCCTAAACTGAATTTTTCCTTTAGTCAGCATTAGGGTTTTAAACCCTAAACTGAATTTTTTCCATTCAGCCAGCATTAGGGTTTTAAACCCTAAACTGAGCTTTTCCTTCCAGTCAGCATTAGGGTTTTAAACCCTAAACTGAATTTTTCCTTTAATCAGCATTAGGGTTTTAAACCCTAAACTGATTTTTCCTTTCAACCAGCATTAGAGTTTTAAACCCTAAACTGAGCTTTTCCATGTAATCAGCATTAGGGTTTTAAACCCTAAACTGAGTTTTCCTTTTAGTCAGCATTAGGGTTTTAAACCCTAAACTGAACTTTTTCCTTTAGCCAGCATTAGGGTTTTAAACCCTAAACTGAGCTTTTTTCTTCCAGTCAGCATTAGGGTTTTAAACCCTAAACTGAACTTTTTTCCATTCAGCCAACATTAGGGTTTTAAACCTTAAACTGAGCTTGTCCATGCAATCAGCATTAGGGTTTTAAACTCTAAACTGAATTTTTCCTTTAGTCAGCATTAGGGTTTTAAACCCTAAACTGAACTTTTTTCCATTCAGCCAACATTAGGGTTTTAAACCCTAAACTGAGCTTTTCCATGCAATCAGCATTAGGGTTTTAAACCCTAAACTGAACTTTTTTCCATTCAGCCAACATTAGGGTTTTAAACCCTAAACTGAGCTTTTCCATGCAATCAGCATTAGGGTTTTAAACCCTAAACTGAATTTTTCCTTTAGTCAGCATTAGGGTTTTAAACCCTAAACTGAACTTTTTTCCATTCAGCCAATATTAGGGTTTTAAACCCTAAACTGAGCTTTTCCCTGTAATCAGCATTAGGGTTTTAAACCCTAAACTGGATTTTTCCTTTCAGCCAGCATTAGGGTTTTAAACCCTAAACTGAACTTTTTCCTTTAGCCAGCATTAGGGTTTTAAACCCTAAACTGAGCTTTTCCTTCCAGTCAGCATTAGGGTTTTAAACCCTAAACTGAACTTTTTCCATTCAGCCAGCATTAGGGTTTTAAACCCTAAACTGAGCTTTTCCATGCATGTCAGCATTAGGGTTTTAAACCCTAAACTGAATTTTTCCTTTAGTCAGCATTAGGGTTTTAAACCCTAAACTGAACTCTTTTCCATTCAGCCAGCATTAGGGTTTTAAACCCTAAACTGAGCTTTTCCATGCAGTCAACATTAGGGTTTTAAACCCTAAACTGAATTTTTCCTTTAGTCAGCATTAGGGTTTTAAACCCTAAACTGAATTTTTTCCATTCAGCCAGCATTAGGGTTTTAAACCCTAAACTGAGCTTTTCCTTCCAGTCAGCATTAGGGTTTTAAACCCTAAACTGAATTTTTCCTTTAATCAGCATTAGGGTTTTAAACCCTAAACTGATTTTTCCTTTCAACCAGCATTAGGGTTTTAAAGCCTAAACTGAGCTTTTCCATGTAATCAGCATTAGGGTTTTAAACCCTAAACTGAACTTTTTTCCATTCAGCCAGCATTAGGGTTTTAAACCCTAAACTGAGCTTTTCCATGCAATCAGCATTAGGGTTTTAAACCCTAAACTGAATTTTTCTTTTAGTCAGCATTAGGGTTTTAAACCCTAAACTGATTTTTCCATTCAGCCAGCATTAGGGTTTTAAACCCTAAACTGAGCTTTTCCATGCAATCAGCATTAGGGTTTTAAACCCTAAACTGGATTTTTCCTTTCAGCCAGCATTAGGGTTTTAAACCCTAAACTGAGCTTTTCCTTTCAGTCAGCATTAGGGTTTTAAACCCCAAACTGAACTTTTTCCTTTAGCCAGCATTAGGGTTTTAAACCCTAAACTGAGCTTTTCCTTCCAATCAGCATTAGGGTTTTAAACCCTAAACTGAACTTTTTCCATTCAGCCAGCATTAGGGTTTTAAACCCTAAACTAAGCTTTTCCATGCATGTCAGCATTAGGGTTTTAAACCCTAAACTGAATTTTTCCTTTAGTCAGCATTAGGATTTTAAACCCTAAACTGAACTCTTTTCCATTCAGCCAGCACTAGGGTTTTAAACCCTAAACTGAGCTTTTCCATGCAATCAGCATTAGGGTTTTAAACCCTAAACTGAATTTTTCCTTTAGTCAGCATTAGGGTTTTAAACCCTAAACTGAATTTTTTCCATTCAGCCAGCATTAGGGTTTTAAACCCTAAACTGAGCTTTTCCTTCCAGTCAGCATTAGGGTTTTAAACCCTAAACTGAATTTTTCTTTAATCAGCATTAGGGTTTTAAACCCTAAACTGATTTTTCCTTTCAACCAGCATTAGGGTTTTAAACCATAAACTGAGCTTTTCCATGTAATCAGCATTAGGGTTTTAAACCCTAAACTGAGTTTTCCTTTTAGTCAGCATTAGGGTTTTAAACCCTAAACTGAACTTTTTCCTTTTGCCAGCATTAGGGTTTTAAACCCTAAACTGAGCTTTTTTTTCCAGTCAGCATTAGGGTTTTAAACCCTAAACTGAACTTTTTTCCATTCAGCCAACATTAGGGTTTTAAACCTTAAACTGAGCTTTTCCATGCAATCAGCATTAGGGTTTTAAACCCTAAACTGAATTTTTCCTTTAGTCAGCATTAGGGTTTTAAACCCTAAACTGAACTTTTTTCCATTTAGCCAGCATTAGGGTTTTAAACCCTAAACTGAGCTTTTCCATGCAATCAGCATTAGGGTTTTAAACCCTAAACTGAATTTTTCCTTTAGTCAGCATTAGGGATTTAAACCCTAAACTGAACTTTTTTCCATTCAGCCAGCATTAGGGTTTTAAACCCTAAACTGAGCTTTTCCCTGCAATCAGCATTAGGGTTTTAAACCCTAAACTGGATTTTTCCTTTCAGCCAGCATTAGGGTTTTAAACCCTAAACTGAACTTTTTCCTTTAGCCAGCATTAGGGTTTTAAACCCTAAACTGAGTTTTTCCTTCCAGTCAGCATTAGGGTTTTAAACCCTAAACTGAACTTTTCCATTAAGCCAGCATTAGGGTTTTAAACCATAAACTGAGCTTTTCCATGCATGTCAGCATTAGGGTTTTAAACCCTAAACTGAATTTTTCCTTTAGTCAGCATTAGGGTTTTAAACCCTAAACTGAACTCTTTTCCATTCAGCCAGCATTAGGGTTTTAAACCCTAAACTGAGCTTTTCCATGCAATCAGCATTAGGGTTTTAAACCCTAAACTGAATTTTCCTTTTAGTCAGCGTTAGGGTTTTAAAACCTAAACTGAACTTTTTCCATTCAGCCAGCATTAGGGTTTTAAACCTTAAACTGAGCTTTTCCATGCAATCAGCATTAGGATTTTAAACCCTAAACTGAATTTTTCCTTTAGTCAGCATTAGGGTTTTAAACCCTAAACTGAACTTTTTTCCATTCAGCCAGCATTAGGGTTTTAAAGCCTAAACTGAGCTTTTCCATGCAATCAGCATTAGGGTTTTAAACCCTAAACTGAATTTTTCCTTTAGTTAGCATTAGGGTTTTAAACCCTAAACTGATTTTTTCCATTCAGCCAGCATTAGGGTTTTAAACCCTAAACTGAGCTTTTCCATGCAATCAGCATTAGGGTTTTAAAACCCTACACTGAATTTTTCCTTTAGCCAGCATTAGGGTTTTAAACCCTAAACTGAGCTTTTCCTTCCAGTCAGCATTAGGGTTTTAAACCCTAAACTGAACTTTTTTCCATTCAGCCAGCATTAGGGTTTTAAACCTTAAACTGATCTTTTCCATGCAATCAGCATTAGGGTTTTAAACCCTAAACTGAATTTTTCTTTTAATCAGCATTAGGGTTTTAAACCCTAAACTGAACTTTTTCCTTTAGCCAGCATTAGGGTTTTAAACCCTAAACTGAACTTTTCCATGCAATCAGCATTAGGGTTTTAAACCCTAAACTGAATTTTTCTTTTAGTCAGCATTAGGGTTTTAAACCCTAAACTGATTTTTCCATTCAGCCAGCATTAGGGTTTTAAACCCTAAACTGAGCTTTTCCATGCAATCAGCATTAGGGTTTTAAACCCTAAACTGGATTTTTCCTTTCAGCCAGCATTAGGGTTTTAAACCCTAAACTGAGCTTTTCCTTTCAGTCAGCATTAGGGTTTTAAACTCCAAACTGAACTTTTTTCCATTCAGCCAGTATTAGGGTTTTAAACCCTAAACTGAGCTTTTCCATGTAATCAGCATTAGGGTTTTAAACCCTAAACTGAATTTTTCCTTTAGTCAGCATTAGGGTTTTAAACCCTAAACTGAACTTTTTTCCATTCAGCCAGCATTAGGGTTTTAAACCCTAAACTGAGCTTTTCCATGCAATCAGCATTAGGGTTTTAAACCCTAAACTGAATTTTTCCTTTAGTCAGCATTAGGGTTTTAAACCCTAAACTGATTTTTCCATTCAGCCAGCATTAGGGTTTTAAACCCTAAACTGAGCTTTTCCATGCAATCAGCATTAGGGTTTTAAACCCTAAACTGGATTTTTCCTTTCAGCCAGCATTAGGGTTTTAAACCCTAAACTGAGCTTTTCCTTTCAGTCAGCATTAGGGTTTTAAACCCCAAACTGAACTTTTTCCTTTAGCCAGCATTAGGGTTTTAAACCCTAAACTGAGCTTTTCCTTCCAGTCAGCATTAGGGTTTTAAACCCTAAACTGAACTTTTTCCATTCAGCCAGCATTAGGGTTTTAAACCCTAAACTAAGCTTTTCCATGCATGTCAGCATTAGGGTTTTAAACCCTAAACTGAATTTTTCCTTTAGTCAGCATTAGAGTTTTAAACCCTAAACTGAACTCTTTTCCATTCAGCCAGCATTAGGGTTTTAAACCCTAAACTGAACTCTTTTCCATTCAGCCAGCATTAGGGTTTTAAACCCTAAACTGAGCTTTTCCATGCAATCAACATTAGGGTTTTAAACCCTAAACTGAATTTTTCCTTTAGTCAGCATTAGGGTTTTAAACCCTAAACTGAATTTTTTCCATTCAGCCAGCATTAGGGTTTTAAACCCTAAACTGAGCTTTTCCTTCCAGTCAGCATTAGGGTTTTAAACCCTAAACTGAATTTTTCCTTTAATCAGCATTAGGGTTTTAAACCCTAAACTGATTTTTCCTTTCAACCAGCATTAGGGTTTTAAACCCTAAACTGAGCTTTTCCATGTAATCAGCATTAGGGTTTTAAACCTTAAACTGAGTTTTCCTTTTAGTCAGCATTAGGGTTTTAAACCCTAAACTGAACTTTTTCCTTTAGCCAGCATTAGGGTTTTAAACCCTAAACTGAATTTTCCTTTTAGTCAGCATTAGGGTTTTAAACCCTAAACTGAACTTTTTCCATTCAGCCAACATTAGGGTTTTAAACCTTAAACTGAGCTTTTCCATGCAATCAGCATTAGGGTTTTAAACCCTAAACTGAATTTTTCCTTTAGTCAGCATTAGGGTTTTAAACCCTAAACTGAACTTTTTCCATTCAGCCAACATTAGGGTTTTAAACCCTAAACTGAGCTTTTCCATGCAATCAGCATTAGGGTTTTAAACCCTAAACTGAACTTTTTCCATTCAGCCAACATTAGGGTTTTAAACCCTAAACTGAGCTTTTCCATGCAATCAGCATTAGGGTTTTAAACCCTAAACTGAATTTTTCCTTTAGTCAGCATTAGGGTTTTAAACCCTAAACTAAACTTTTTTCCATTCAGCCAACATTAGGGTTTTAAACCCTAAACTGAGTTTTTCCCTGCAATCAGCATTAGGGTTTTAAACCCTAAACTGGATTTTTCCTTTCAGCCAGCATTAGGGTTTTAAACCCTAAACTGAACTTTTTCCTTTAGCCAGCATTAGGGTTTTAAACCCTAAACTGAGCTTTTCCTTCCAGTCAGCATTAGGGTTTTAAACCCTAAACTGAACTTTTTCCATTCAGCCAGCATTAGGGTTTTAAACCCTAAACTGAGCTTTTCCATGCATGTCAGCATTAGGGTTTTAAACCCTAAACTGAATTTTTCCTTTAGTCAGCATTAGGGTTTTAAACCCTAAACTGAACTCTTTTCCATTCAGCCAGCATTAGGGTTTTAAACCCTAAACTGAGCTTTTCCATGCAATCAACATTAGGGTTTTAAACCCTAAACTGAATTTTTCCTTTAGTCAGCATTAGGGTTTTAAATCCTAAACTAAATTTTTTCCATTCAGCCAGCATTAGGGTTTTAAACCCTAAACTGAGCTTTTCCTTCTAGTCAGCATTAGGGTTTTAAACCCTAAACTGAATTTTTCCTTTAATCAGCATTAGGGTTTTAAACCCTAAACTGATTTTTCCTTTCAACCAGCATTAGAGTTTTAAACCCTAAACTGAGCTTTTCCATGTAATCAGCATTAGGGTTTTAAACCCTAAACTGAGTTTTCCTTTTAGTCAGCATTAGGGTTTTAAACCCTAAACTGAACTTTTTCCTTTAGCCAGCATTAGGGTTTTAAACCCTAAACTGAGCTTTTTCTTCCAGTCAGCATTAGGGTTTTAAACCCTAAACTGAACTTTTTTCCATTCAGCCAACATTAGGGTTTTAAACCCTAAACTGAGCTTTTCCATGCAATCAGCATTAGGGTTTTAAACCCTAAACTGAATTTTTCCTTTAGTCAGCATTAGGGTTTTAAACCCTAAACTGAACTTTTCCTTTCAGCCAACATTAGGGTTTTAAACCCTAAACTGAGCTTTTCCATGCAATCAGCATTAGGGTTTTAAACCCTAAACTGAACTTTTTCCATTCAGCCAACATTAGGGTTTTAAACCCTAAACTGAGCTTTTCCATGCAATCAGCATTAGGGTTTTAAACCCTAAACTGAATTTTCCTTTAAGTCAGCATTAGGGTTTTAAACCCTAAACTGAACTTTTTTCCATTCAGCCAACATTAGGGTTTTAAACCCTAAACTGAGCTTTTCCCTGCAATCAGCATTAGGGTTTTAAACCCTAAACTGGATTTTTCCTTTCAGCCAGCATTAGGGTTTTAAACCCTAAACTGAACTTTTTCCTTTAGCCAGCATTAGGGTTTTAAACCCTAAACTGAGCTTTTCCTTCCAGTCAGCATTAGGGTTTTAAACCCTAAACTGAACTTTTTCCATTCAGCCAGCATTAGGGTTTTAAACCCTAAACTGAGCTTTTCCATGCATGTCAGCATTAGGGTTTTAAACCCTAAACTGAATTTTTCCTTTAGTCAGCATTAGGGTTTTAAACCCTAAACTGAACTCTTTTCCATTCAGCCAGCATTAGGGTTTTAAACCCTAAACTGAGCTTTTCCATGCAATCAACATTAGGGTTTTAAACCCTAAACTGAATTTTTCCTTTAGTCAGCATTAGGGTTTTAAACCCTAAACTGATTTTTCCATTCAGCCAGCATTAGGGTTTTAAACCCTAAACTGAGCTTTTCCATGCAATCAGCATTAGGGTTTTAAACCCTAAACTAGATTTTTCCTTTCAGCCAGCATTAGGGTTTTAAACCCTAAACTGAGCTTTTCCTTTCAGTCAGCATTAGGGTTTTAAACCCTAAACTGAACTTTTTCCATTCAGACAGCATTAGGGTTTTAAACCCTAAACTGAACTTTTCCTTTCAGTCAGCATTAGGGTTTTAAACCCTAAACTGAACTTTTTCCATTCAGCCAGCATTAGGGTTTTAAACCCTAAACTGAGCTTTTCCATGCATGTCAGCATTAGGGTTTTAAACCCTAAATTGAACTTTTTCCATGCAGCCAGCATTAGGGTTTTAAACCCTAAACTGAGCTTTTCCAGCCATCAACATTAGGGTTTTAAACCCTAAACTGAATTTTCCTTTTAGTCAGCGTTAGGGTTTTAAAACCTAAACTGAACTTTTTTCCATTCAGCCAGCATTAGGGTTTTAAACCTTAAACTGAGCTTTTCCATGCAATCAGCATTAGGGTTTTAAACCCTAAACTGAATTTTTCCTTTAGTCAGCATTAGGGTTTTAAACCCTAAACTGAACTTTTTCCATTCAGCCAGCATTAGGGTTTTAAACCTTAAACTGAGCTTTTCCATGCAATCAGCATTAGGGTTTTAAACCCTAAACTGAATTTTTCCTTTAGTCAGCATTAGGGTTTTAAACCCTAAACTGAATTTTTCCATTCAGCCAGCATTAGGGTTTTAAACCCTAAACTGAGCTTTTCCATGCAATCAGCATTAGGGTTTTAAACCCTAAACTGGATTTTTCCTTTCAGCCAGCATTAGGGTTTTAAACCCTAAACTGAGCTTTTCCATGCAATCAGCATTAGGGTTTTAAACCCTAAACTGAATTTTTCCTTTAGTCAGCATTAGGGTTTTAAACCCTAAACTGAATTTTTTCCATTCAGCCAGCATTAGGGTTTTAAACCCTAAACTGAGCTTTTCCTTCCAGTCAGCATTAGGGTTTTAAACCCTAAACTGAATTTTTCCTTTAATCAGCATTAGGGTTTTAAACCCTAAACTGATTTTTCCTTTCAACCAGCATTAGAGTTTTAAACCCTAAACTGAGCTTTTCCATGTAATCAGCATTAGGGTTTTAAACCCTAAACTGAGTTTTCCTTTTAGTCAGCATTAGGGTTTTAAACCCTAAACTGAACTTTTTCCTTTAGCCAGCATTAGGGTTTTAAACCCTAAACTGAGCTTTTTTCTTCCAGTCAGCATTAGGGTTTTAAACCCTAAACTGAACTTTTTTCCATTCAGCCAACATTAGGGTTTTAAACCTTAAACTGAGCTTTTCCATGCAATCAGCATTAGGGTTTTAAACCCTAAACTGAATTTTTCCTTTAGTCAGCATTAGGGTTTTAAACCCTAAACTGAACTTTTTCCATTCAGCCAGCATTAGGGTTTTAAACCCTAAACTGAGCTTTTCCATGCAATCAGCATTAGGGTTTTAAACCCTAAACTGAACTTTTTCCATTCAGCCAGCATTAGGGTTTTAAACCCTAAACTGAGCTTTTCCATGCAATCAGCATTAGGGTTTTAAACCCTAAACTGAATTTTTCCTTTAGTCAGCATTAGGGTTTTAAACCCTAAACTGAACTTTTTCCATTCAGCCAACATTAGGGTTTTAAACCCTAAACTGAGCTTTTCCATGCAATCAGCATTAGGGTTTTAAACCCTAAACTGAATTTTTCCTTTCAATCAGCATTAGGGTTTTAAACCCTAAACTGAACTTTTTCCTTCAGCCAGCATTAGGGTTTTAAACCCTAAACTGAGCTTTTCCTTCCAGTCAGCATTAGGGTTTTAAACCCTAAACTGAACTTTTTCCATTCAGCCAGCATTAGGGTTTTAAACCCTAAACTGAGCTTTTCCATGCATGTCAGCATTAGGGTTTTAAACCCTAAACTGAATTTTTCCTTTAGTCAGCATTAGGGTTTTAAACCCTAAACTGAACTTTTTCCATTCAGCCAGCATTAGGGTTTTAAACCCTAAACTGAGCTTTTCCATGCAATCAACATTAGGGTTTTAAACCCTAAACTGAATTTTTCCTTTAGTCAGCATTAGGGTTTTAAACCCTAAACTGAATTTTTCCATTCAGCCAGCATTAGGGTTTTAAACCCTAAACTGAGCTTTTCCATGCAATCAACATTAGGGTTTTAAACCCTAAACTAGATTTTTCCTTTCAGCCAGCATTAGGGTTTTAAACCCTAAACTGAGCTTTTCCTTTCAGTCAGCATTAGGGTTTTAAACCCTAAACTGAACTTTTTCCTTCAGCCAGCATTAGGGTTTTAAACCCTAAACTGAGCTTTTCCTTCCAGTCAGCATTAGGGTTTTAAACCCTAAACTGAACTTTTTCCATTCAGCCAGCATTAGGGTTTTAAACCCTAAACTGAGCTTTTCCATGCATGTCAGCATTAGGGTTTTAAACCCTAAATTGAACTTTTTCCATTCAGCCAGCATTAGGGTTTTAAACCCTAAACTGAGCTTTTCCATGTAATCAGCATTAGGGTTTTAAACCCTAAACTGAATTTTCCTTTTAGTCAGCGTTAGGGTTTTAAACCCTAAACTGAACTTTTTCCATTCAGCCAGCATTAGGGTTTTAAACCTTAAACTGAGCTTTTCCATGCAATCAGCATTAGGGTTTTAAACCCTAAACTGAATTTTTCCTTTCAGTCAGCATTAGGGTTTTAAACCCCAAACTGAACTTTTTTCCATTCAGCCAGTATTAGGGTTTTAAACCTTAAACTGATCTTTTCCATGCAATCAGCATTAGGGTTTTAAACCCTAAACTGAATTTTTCCTTTAGTCAGCATTAGGGTTTTAAACCCTAAACTGATTTTTCCATTCAGCCAGCATTAGGGTTTTAAACCCTAAACTGAGCTTTTCCATGCAATCAGCATTAGGGTTTTAAACCCTAAACTGGATTTTTCCTTTCAGCCAGCATTAGGGTTTTAAACCCTAAACTAAGCTTTTTCTTCCAGTCAGCATTAGGGTTTTAAACCCTAAACTGAACTTTTTTCCATTCAGCCAGCATTAGGGTTTTAAACCCTAAACTGATCTTTTCCATGCAATCAGCATTAGGGTTTTAAACCCTAAACTGAATTTTTCCTTTAGTCAGCATTAGGGTTTTAAACCCTAAACTGAACTTTTTTCCATTCAGCCAGCATTAGGGTTTTAAACCCTAAACTGAACTTTTTCCATGCAATCAGCATTAGGGTTTTAAACCCTAAACTGAATTTTTCTTTTAGTCAGCATTAGGGTTTTAAACCCTAAACTGAATTTTTCCATTCAGCCAGCATTAGGGTTTTAAACCCTAAACTGAGCTTTTCCATGCAAGTCAGCATTAGGGTTTTAAACCCTAAACTGAGCTTTTCCCATGCAATCAACATTAGGGTTTCAAACCCTAAACTGAATTTTCCTTTCAGTCAGCATTAGGGTTTTAAACCCTAAACTGAACTTTTTCCATTCAGCCAGCATTAGGGTTTTAAACCCTAAACTGAGCTTTTCCATGCAATCAGCATTAGGGTTTTAAACCCTAAACTGAATTTTTCCTTTAGTCAGCATTAGGGTTTTAAACCCTAAACTGAACTTTTTCCATTCAGCCAGCATTAGGGTTTTAAACCCTAAACTGAGCTTTTCCATGCAATCAGCATTAGGGTTTTAAACCCTAAACTGAATTTTTCTTTTAGTCAGCATTAGGGTTTTAAACCCTAAACTGAACTTTTCCTTTCAGCCAGCATTAGGGTTTTAAACCCTAAACTGAGCTTTTCCATGCAATCAGCATTAGGGTTTTAAACCCTAAACTGAATTTTTCCTTTAGTCAGCATTAGGGTTTTAAACCCTAAACTGAACTTTTTCCATTCAGCCAGCATTAGGGTTTTAAACCCTAAACTGAGCTTTTCCATGCAGTCAGCATTAGGGTTTTAAACCCTAAACTGAATTTTTCCTTTAGTCAGCATTAGGGTTTTAAACCCTAAACTGAACTTTTTCCATTCAGCCAGCATTAGGGTTTTAAACCCTAAACTGAGTTTTTCCATGCAATCAGCATTAGGGTTTTAAACCCTAAACTGAATTTTTCCTTTAGTCAGCATTAGGGTTTTAAACCCTAAACTGAACTTTTTCCATTCAGCCAGCATTAGGGTTTTAAACCCTAAACTGAGTTTTTCCATGCAATCAGCATTAGGGTTTTAAACCCTAAACTGGATTTTTCCTTTCAGCCAGCATTAGGGTTTTAAACCCTAAACTGAGCTTTTCCTTTCAGTCAGCATTAGGGTTTTAAACCCTAAACTGAACTTTTTCCTTTAGCCAGCATTAGGGTTTTAAACCCTAAACTGAGCTTTTCCTTCCAGTCAGCATTAGGGTTTTAAACCCTAAACTGAACTTTTTCCATTCAGCCAGCATTAGGGTTTTAAACCCTAAACTGAGCTTTTCCATGCATGTCAGCATTAGGGTTTTAAACCCTAAACTGAATTTTTCCTTTAGTCAGCATTAGGGTTTTAAACCCTAAACTGAACTCTTTTCCATTCAGCCAGCATTAGGGTTTTAAACCCTAAACTGAGCTTTTCCATGCAATCAGCATTAGGGTTTTAAACCCTAAACTGAATTTTTCCTTTAGTCAGCATTAGGGTTTTAAACCCTAAACTGAACTTTTTCCATTCAGCCAGCATTAGGGTTTTAAACCCTAAACTGAGCTTTTCCTTCCAGTCAGCATTAGGGTTTTAAACCCTAAACTGAATTTTTCCTTTAATCAGCATTAGGGTTTTAAACCCTAAACTGATTTTTCCTTTCAACCAGCATTAGAGTTTTAAACCCTAAACTGAGCTTTTCCATGTAATCAGCATTAGGGTTTTAAACCCTAAACTGAGTTTTCCTTTTAGTCAGCATTAGGGTTTTAAACCCTAAACTGAACTTTTTCCTTTAGCCAGCATTAGGGTTTTAAACCCTAAACTGAGCTTTTTCTTCCAGTCAGCATTAGGGTTTTAAACCCTAAACTGAACTTTTTTCCATTCAGCCAACATTAGGGTTTTAAACCTTAAACTGAGCTTTTCCATGCAATCAGCATTAGGGTTTTAAACCCTAAACTGAATTTTTCCTTTAGTCAGCATTAGGGTTTTAAACCCTAAACTGAACTTTTTCCATTCAGCCAACATTAGGGTTTTAAACCCTAAACTGAGCTTTTCCATGCAATCAGCATTAGGGTTTTAAACCCTAAACTGAACTTTTTCCTTTCAGCCAGCATTAGGGTTTTAAACCCTAAACTGAGCTTTTCCATGCAATCAGCATTAGGGTTTTAAACCCTAAACTGAATTTTTCCTTTAGTCAGCATTAGGGTTTTAAACCCTAAACTGAACTTTTTCCATTCAGCCAGCATTAGGGTTTTAAACCCTAAACTGAGCTTTTCCATGCAATCAGCATTAGGGTTTTAAACCCTAAACTGGATTTTTCCTTTCAGCCAGCATTAGGGTTTTAAACCCTAAACTGAGCTTTTCCTTTCAGTCAGCATTAGGGTTTTAAACCCTAAACTGAACTTTTTCCTTTAGCCAGCATTAGGGTTTTAAACCCTAAACTGAGCTTTTCCTTCCAGTCAGCATTAGGGTTTTAAACCCTAAACTGAACTTTTTCCATTCAGCCAGCATTAGGGTTTTAAACCCTAAACTGAGCTTTTCCATGCATGTCAGCATTAGGGTTTTAAACCCTAAACTGAATTTTTCCTTTAGTCAGCATTAGGGTTTTAAACCCTAAACTGAACTCTTTTCCATTCAGCCAGCATTAGGGTTTTAAACCCTAAACTGAGCTTTTCCATGCAATCAACATTAGGGTTTTAAACCCTAAACTGAATTTTTCCTTTAGTCAGCATTAGGGTTTTAAACCCTAAACTGAATTTTTTCCATTCAGCCAGCATTAGGGTTGTAAACCCTAAACTGAGCTTTTCCTTCCAGTCAGCATTAGGGTTTTAAACCCTAAACTGAATTTTTCCTTTAGTCAGCATTAGGGTTTTAAACCCTAAACTGAATTCTTCCTTTGTTCGGCATTAGGGTTTTAAACCCTAAACTGAACCTTTCCATGCAATCAGCATTAGGGTTTTAAACCCTAAACTGAACTTTTTCCATTCAGCCAGCATTAGGGTTTTAAACCCTAAACTGAGCTTTTCCATGCAATCAGCATTAGGGTTTTAAACCCTAAACTGAATTTTTCTTTTAGTCAGCATTAGGGTTTTAAACCCTAAACTGAACTTTTTCCATTCAGCCAGCATTAGGGTTTTAAACCCTAAACTGAGCTTTTCCATGCAATCAGCATTAGGGTTTTAAACCCTAAACTGGATTTTTCCTTTCAGCCAGCATTAGGGTTTTAAACCCTAAACTGAGCTTTTCCTTTCAGTCAGCATTAGGGTTTTAAACCCTAAACTGAACTTTTTCCTTTAGCCAGCATTAGGGTTTTAAACCCTAAACTGAGCTTTTCCTTCCAGTCAGCATTAGGGTTTTAAACCCTAAACTGAACTTTTTCCATTCAGCCAGCATTAGGGTTTTAAACCCTAAACTGAGCTTTTCCATGCATGTCAGCATTAGGGTTTTAAACCCTAAACTGAATTTTTCCTTTAGTCAGCATTAGGGTTTTAAACCCTAAACTGAACTCTTTTCCATTCAGCCAGCATTAGGGTTTTAAACCCTAAACTGAGCTTTTCCATGCAATCAGCATTAGGGTTTTAAACCCTAAACTGAATTTTTCCTTTAGTCAGCATTAGGGTTTTAAACCCTAAACTGAATTTTTTCCATTCAGCCAGCATTAGGGTTTTAAACCCTAAACTGAGCTTTTCCTTCCAGTCAGCATTAGGGTTTTAAACCCTAAACTGAATTTTTCCTTTAATCAGCATTAGGGTTTTAAACCCTAAACTGATTTTTCCTTTCAACCAGCATTAGGGTTTTAAACCCTAAACTGAGCTTTTCCATGTAATCAGCATTAGGGTTTTAAACCCTAAACTGAGTTTTCCTTTTAGTCAGCATTAGGGTTTTAAACCCTAAACTGAACTTTTTCCTTTAGCCAGCATTAGGGTTTTAAACCCTAAACTGAGCTTTTTCTTCCAGTCAGCATTAGGGTTTTAAACCCTAAACTGAACTTTTTTCCATTCAGCCAGCATTAGGGTTTTAAACCTTAAACTGAGCTTTTCCATGCAATCAGCATTAGGGTTTTAAACCCTAAACTGAATTTTTCCTTTAGTCAGCATTAGGGTTTTAAACCCTAAACTGAACTTTTTTCCATTCAACCAGCATTAGGGTTTTAAACCCTAAACTGAGCTTTTCCATGCAATCAGCATTAGGGTTTTAAACCCTAAACTGAACTTTTTCCTTTCAGCCAGCATTAGGGTTTTAAACCCTAAACTGAGCTTTTCCATGCAATCAGCATTAGGGTTTTAAACCCTAAACTGAATTTTTCCTTTTAGTCAGCATTAGGGTTTTAAACCCTAAACTGAACTTTTTCCATTCAGCCAGCATTAGGGTTTTAAACCCTAAACTGGATTTTTCCTTTCAGCCAGCATTAGGGTTTTAAACCCTAAACTGAGCTTTTCCTTTCAGTCAGCATTAGGGTTTTAAACCCTAAACTGAACTTTTTCCTTTAGCCAGCATTAGGGTTTTAAACCCTAAACTGAGCTTTTCCTTCCAGTCAGCATTAGGGTTTTAAACCCTAAACTGAACTTTTTCCATTCAGCCAGCATTAGGGTTTTAAACCCTAAACTGAGCTTTTCCATGCATGTCAGCATTAGGGTTTTAAACCCTAAACTGAATTTTTCCTTTAGTCAGCATTAGGGTTTTAAACCCTAAACTGAACTCTTTTCCATTCAGCCAGCATTAGGGTTTTAAACCCTAAACTGAGCTTTTCCATGCAGTCAGCATTAGGGTTTTAAACCCTAAACTGAATTTTTCCTTTAGTCAGCATTAGGGTTTTAAACCCTAAACTGAACTTTTTCCATTCAGCCAGCATTAGGGTTTTAAACCCTAAACTGAGCTTTTCCATGCAGTCAGCATTAGGGTTTTAAACCCTAAACTGAATTTTTCCTTTAGTCAGCATTAGGGTTTTAAACCCTAAACTGAATTTTTCCTTTAGTCAGCATTAGGGTTTTAAACCCTAAACTGAGCTTTTCCATGCAATCAGCATTAGGGTTTTAAACCCTAAACTGAACTTTTTCCATTCAGCCAGCATTAGGGTTTTAAACCCTAAACTGAGCTTTTCCATGCAATCAGCATTAGGGTTTTAAACCCTAAACTGAATTTTTCTTTTAGTCAGCATTAGGGTTTTAAACCCTAAACTGATTTTTCCATTCAGCCAGCATTAGGGTTTTAAACCCTAAACTGAGCTTTTCCATGCAATCAGCATTAGGGTTTTAAACCCTAAACTGGATTTTTCCTTTCAGCCAGCATTAGGGTTTTAAACCCTAAACTGAGCTTTTCCTTTCAGTCAGCATTAGGGTTTTAAACCCCAAACTGAACTTTTTCCTTTAGCCAGCATTAGGGTTTTAAACCCTAAACTGAGCTTTTCCTTCCAATCAGCATTAGGGTTTTAAACCCTAAACTGAACTTTTTCCATTCAGCCAGCATTAGGGTTTTAAACCCTAAACTAAGCTTTTCCATGCATGTCAGCATTAGGGTTTTAAACCCTAAACTGAATTTTTCCTTTAGTCAGCATTAGGGTTTTAAACCCTAAACTGAACTCTTTTCCATTCAGCCAGCATTAGGGTTTTAAACCCTAAACTGAGCTTTTCCATGCAATCAGCATTAGGGTTTTAAACCCTAAACTGAATTTTTCCTTTAGTCAGCATTAGGGTTTTAAACCCTAAACTGAATTTTTTCCATTCAGCCAGCATTAGGGTTTTAAACCCTAAACTGAGCTTTTCCTTCCAGTCAGCATTAGGGTTTTAAACCCTAAACTGAATTTTTCCTTTAATCAGCATTAGGGTTTTAAACCCTAAACTGATTTTTCCTTTCAACCAGCATTAGGGTTTTAAACCATAAACTGAGCTTTTCCATGTAATCAGCATTAGGGTTTTAAACCCTAAACTGAGTTTTCCTTTTAGTCAGCATTAGGGTTTTAAACCCTAAACTGAACTTTTTCCTTTTGCCAGCATTAGGGTTTTAAACCCTAAACTGAATTTTCCTTTTAGTCAGCATTAGGGTTTTAAACCCTAAACTGAACTTTTTCCATTCAGCCAGCATTAGGGTTTTAAACCTTAAACTGAGCTTTTCCATGCAATCAGCATTAGGGTTTTAAACCCTAAACTGAATTTTTCCTTTAGTCAGCATTAGGGTTTTAAACCCTAAACTGAACTTTTTCCATTCAGCCAGCATTAGGGTTTTAAACCCTAAACTGAGCTTTTCCATGCAATCAGCATTAGGGTTTTAAACCCTAAACTGAATTTTTCCTTTAGTCAGCATTAGGGTTTTAAACCCTAAACTGAACTTTTTCCATTCAGCCAGCATTAGGGTTTTAAACCCTAAACTGAGCTTTTCCATGCAATCAGCATTAGGGTTTTAAACCCTAAACTGAACTTTTTCCATCCAGTCAGCATTAGGGTTTTAAACCCTAAACTGAACTTTTTCCTTTCAGTCAGCATTAGGGTTTTAAACCCTAAACTGAACTTTTTCCTTTCAGTCAGCATTAGGGTTTTAAACCCTAAACTGAACTTTTCCATTCAGTCAGCATTAGGGTTTTAAACCCTAAACTGAGCTTTTCCATGCAATCAGCATTAGGGTTTTAAACCCTAAACTGAATTTTTCCTTTTAGTCAGCATTAGGGTTTTAAACCCTAAACTGAACTCTTTTCCATTCAGCCAGCATTAGGGTTTTAAACCCTAAACTGAGCTTTTCCATGCAATCAGCATTAGGGTTTTAAACCCTAAACTGAATTTTCCTTTTAGTCAGCGTTAGGGTTTTAAACCCTAAACTGAACTTTTTCCATTCAGCCAGCATTAGGGTTTTAAACCCTAAACTGAGCTTTTCCATGCAATCAGCATTAGGGTTTTAAACCCTAAACTGAATTTTTCCTTTAGTCAGCATTAGGGTTTTAAACCCTAAACTGAACTTTTTTCCATTCAGCCAGCATTAGGGTTTTAAACCCTAAACTGAGCTTTTCCATGCAATCAGCATTAGGGTTTTAAACCCTAAACTGAATTTTTCCTTTAGTCAGCATTAGGGTTTTAAACCCTAAACTGAATTTTTCCTTTCAGCCAGCATTAGGGTTTTAAACCCTAAACTGAGCTTTTCCATGCAATCAGCATTAGGGTTTTAAACCCTAAACTGAATTTTTCCTTCAGTCAGCATTAGGGTTTTAAACCCTAAACTGAACTTTTCCTTTAGTCAGCATTAGGGTTTTAAACCCTAAATTGAACTTTTTTCCATTCAGCCAGCATTAGTATTTTAAACCTTAAACTGATCTTTTCCATGCAATCAGCATTAGGGTTTTAAACCCTAAACTGAATTTTCCTTTTAGTCAGCATTAGGGTTTTAAACCCTAAACTGAACTTTTTCCATTCAGCCAGCATTAGGGTTTTAAACCCTAAACTGAACTTTTCCATGTAATCAGCATTAGGGTTTTAAACCCTAAACTGAATTTTTCTTTTAGTCAGCATTAGGGTTTTAAACCCTAAACTGAACTTTTTCCATTCAGCCAGCATTAGGGTTTTAAACCCTAAACTGAGCTTTTCCATGCAATCAGCATTAGGGTTTTAAACCCTAAACTGAACTTTTTCCTTTCAGCCAGCATTAGGGTTTTAAACCCTAAACTGAGCTTTTCCATGCAATCAGCATTAGGGTTTTAAACCCTAAACTGAACTTTTTTCCATTCAGCCAGCATTAGGGTTTTAAACCTTAAACTGAGCTTTTCCATGCAATCAGCATTAGGGTTTTAAACCCTAAACTGAATTTTTCCTTTAGTCAGCATTAGGGTTTTAAACCCTAAACTGAACTTTTTCCATTCAGCCAGCATTAGGGTTTTAAACCCTAAACTGAGCTTTTCCATGCAATCAGCATTAGGGTTTTAAACCCTAAACTGAATTTTTCTTTTAGTCAGCATTAGGGTTTTAAACCCTAAACTGAACTTTTCCTTTCAGCCAGCATTAGGGTTTTAAACCCTAAACTGAGCTTTTCCATGCAATCAGCATTAGGGTTTTAAACCCTAAACTGGATTTTTCCTTTCAGCCAGCATTAGGGTTTTAAACACTAAACTGAGCTTTTCCTTTCAGTCAGCATTAGGGTTTTAAACCCCAAACTGAACTTTTTCCTTTAGCCAGCATTAGGGTTTTAAACCCTAAACTGAGCTTTTCCTTCCAGTCAGCATTAGGGTTTTAAACCCTAAACTGAACTTTTTCCATTCAGCCAGCATTAGGGTTTTAAACCCTAAACTAAGCTTTTCCATGCATGTCAGCATTAGGGTTTTAAACCCTAAACTGAATTTTTCCTTTAGTCAGCATTAGAGTTTTAAACCCTAAACTGAACTCTTTTCCATTCAGCCAGCATTAGGGTTTTAAACCCTAAACTGAACTCTTTTCCATTCAGCCAGCATTAGGGTTTTAAACCCTAAACTGAGCTTTTCCATGCAATCAACATTAGGGTTTTAAACCCTAAACTGAATTTTTCCTTTAGTCAGCATTAGGGTTTTAAACCCTAAACTGAATTTTTTCCATTCAGCCAGCATTAGGGTTTTAAACCCTAAACTGAGCTTTTCCTTCCAGTCAGCATTAGGGTTTTAAACCCTAAACTGAATTTTTCCTTTAATCAGCATTAGGGTTTTAAACCCTAAACTGATTTTTCCTTTCAACCAGCATTAGGGTTTTAAACCCTAAACTGAGCTTTTCCATGTAATCAGCATTAGGGTTTTAAACCTTAAACTGAGTTTTCCTTTTAGTCAGCATTAGGGTTTTAAACCCTAAACTGAACTTTTTCCTTTAGCCAGCATTAGGGTTTTAAACCCTAAACTGAGCTTTTTTTTTTCCAGTCAGCATTAGGGTTTTAAACCCTAAACTGAACTTTTTTCCATTCAGCCAACATTAGGGTTTTAAACCTTAAACTGAGCTTTTCCATGCAATCAGCATTAGGGTTTTAAACCCTAAACTGAATTTTTCCTTTAGTCAGCATTAGGGTTTTAAACCCTAAACTGAACTTTTTTCCATTCAGCCAACATTAGGGTTTTAAACCCTAAACTGAGCTTTTCCATGCAATCAGCATTAGGGTTTTAAACCCTAAACTGAACTTTTTTCCATTCAGCCAACATTAGGGTTTTAAACCCTAAACTGAGCTTTTCCATGCAATCAGCATTAGGGTTTTAAACCCTAAACTGAATTTTTCCTTTAGTCAGCATTAGGGTTTTAAACCCTAAACTAAACTTTTTCCATTCAGCCAACATTAGGGTTTTAAACCCTAAACTGAGTTTTTCCCTGCAATCAGCATTAGGGTTTTAAACCCTAAACTGGATTTTTCCTTTCAGCCAGCATTAGGGTTTTAAACCCTAAACTGAACTTTTTCCTTTAGCCAGCATTAGGGTTTTAAACCCTAAACTGAGCTTTTCCTTCCAGTCAGCATTAGGGTTTTAAACCCTAAACTGAACTTTTTCCATTCAGCCAGCATTAGGGTTTTAAACCCTAAACTGAGCTTTTCCATGCATGTCAGCATTAGGGTTTTAAACCCTAAACTGAATTTTTCCTTTAGTCAGCATTAGGGTTTTAAACCCTAAACTGAACTCTTTTCCATTCAGCCAGCATTAGGGTTTTAAACCCTAAACTGAGCTTTTCCATGCAATCAACATTAGGGTTTTAAACCCTAAACTGAATTTTTCCTTTAGTCAGCATTAGGGTTTTAAATCCTAAACTAAATTTTTTCCATTCAGCCAGCATTAGGGTTTTAAACCCTAAACTGAGCTTTTCCTTCTAGTCAGCATTAGGGTTTTAAACCCTAAACTGAATTTTTCCTTTAATCAGCATTAGGGTTTTAAACCCTAAACTGATTTTTCCTTCCAACCAGCATTAGAGTTTTAAACCCTAAACTGAGCTTTTCCATGTAATCAGCATTAGGGTTTTAAACCCTAAACTGAGTTTTCCTTTTAGTCAGCATTAGGGTTTTAAACCCTAAACTGAACTTTTTCCTTTAGCCAGCATTAGGGTTTTAAACCCTAAACTGAGCTTTTTCTTCCAGTCAGCATTAGGGTTTTAAACCCTAAACTGAACTTTTTTCCATTCAGCCAACATTAGGGTTTTAAACCTTAAACTGAGCTTTTCCATGCAATCAGCATTAGGGTTTTAAACCCTAAACTGAATTTTTCCTTTAGTCAGCATTAGGGTTTTAAACCCTAAACTGAACTTTTTTCCATTCAGCCAACATTAGGGTTTTAAACCCTAAACTGAGCTTTTCCATGCAATCAGCATTAGGGTTTTAAACCCTAAACTGAACTTTTTTCCATTCAGCCAACATTAGGGTTTTAAACCCTAAACTGAGCTTTTCCATGCAATCAGCATTAGGGTTTTAAACCCTAAACTGAATTTTTCCTTTAGTCAGCATTAGGGTTTTAAACCCTAAACTGAACTTTTTTCCATTCAGCCAACATTAGGGTTTTAAACCCTAAACTGAGCTTTTCCCTGCAATCAGCATTAGGGTTTTAAACCCTAAACTGGATTTTTCCTTTCAGCCAGCATTAGGGTTTTAAACCCTAAACTGAACTTTTTCCTTTAGCCAGCATTAGGGTTTTAAACCCTAAACTGAGCTTTTCCTTCCAGTCAGCATTAGGGTTTTAAACCCTAAACTGAACTTTTTCCATTCAGCCAGCATTAGGGTTTTAAACCCTAAACTGAGCTTTTCCATGCATGTCAGCATTAGGGTTTTAAACCCTAAACTGAATTTTTCCTTTAGTCAGCATTAGGGTTTTAAACCCTAAACTGAACTCTTTTCCATTCAGCCAGCATTAGGGTTTTAAACCCTAAACTGAGCTTTTCCATGCAATCAACATTAGGGTTTTAAACCCTAAACTGAATTTTTCCTTTAGTCAGCATTAGGGTTTTAAACCCTAAACTGATTTTTCCATTCAGCCAGCATTAGGGTTTTAAACCCTAAACTGAGCTTTTCCATGCAATCAGCATTAGGGTTTTAAACCCTAAACTAGATTTTTCCTTTCAGCCAGCATTAGGGTTTTAAACCCTAAACTGAGCTTTTCCTTTCAGTCAGCATTAGGGTTTTAAACCCCAAACTGAACTTTTTCCTTCAGCCAGCATTAGGGTTTTAAACCCTAAACTGAGCTTTTCCTTCCAGTCAGCATTAGGGTTTTAAACCCTAAACTGAACTTTTTCCATTCAGCCAGCATTAGGGTTTTAAACCCTAAACTGAGCTTTTCCATGCATGTCAGCATTAGGGTTTTAAACCCTAAATTGAACTTTTTCCATGCAGCCAGCATTAGGGTTTTAAACCCTAAACTGAGCTTTTCCAGCCATCAACATTAGGGTTTTAAACCCTAAACTGAATTTTCCTTTTAGTCAGCGTTAGGGTTTTAAAACCTAAACTGAACTTTTTCCATTAAGCCAGCATTAGGGTTTTAAACCTTAAACTGAGCTTTTCCATGCAATCAGCATTAGGATTTTAAACCCTAAACTGAATTTTTCCTTTAGTCAGCATTAGGGTTTTAAACCCTAAACTGAACTTTTTTCCATTCAGCCAGCATTAGGGTTTTAAAGCCTAAACTGAGCTTTTCCATGCAATCAGCATTAGGGTTTTAAACCCTAAACTGAATTTTTCCTTTAGTTAGCATTAGGGTTTTAAACCCTAAACTGATTTTTTCCATTCAGCCAGCATTAGGGTTTTAAACCCTAAACTGAGCTTTTCCATGCAATCAGCATTAGGGTTTTAAACCCTAAACTGGATTTTTCCTTTCAGCCAGCATTAGGGTTTTAAACCCTAAACTGAGCTTTTCCATGCAATCAACATTAGGGTTTTAAACCCTAAACTGAATTTTTCCTTTAGTCAGCATTAGGGTTTTAAACCCTAAACTGAATTTTTCCATTCAGCCAGCATTAGGGTTTTAAACCCTAAACTGAGCTTTTCCTTCCAGTCAGCATTAGGGTTTTAAACCCTAAACTGAATTTTTCCTTTAATCAGCATTAGGGTTTTAAACCCTAAACTGATTTTTCCTTCCAACCAGCATTAGAGTTTTAAACCCTAAACTGAGCTTTTCCATGTAATCAGCATTAGGGTTTTAAACCCTAAACTGAGTTTTCCTTTTAGTCAGCATTAGGGTTTTAAACCCTAAACTGAACTTTTTCCTTTAGCCAGCATTAGGGTTTTAAACCCTAAACTGAGCTTTTTCTTCCAGTCAGCATTAGGGTTTTAAACCCTAAACTGAACTTTTTTCCATTCAGCCAACATTAGGGTTTTAAACCTTAAACTGAGCTTTTCCATGCAATCAGCATTAGGGTTTTAAACCCTAAACTGAATTTTTCCTTTAGTCAGCATTAGGGTTTTAAACCCTAAACTGAACTTTTTTCCATTCAGCCAACATTAGGGTTTTAAACCCTAAACTGAGCTTTTCCATGCAATCAGCATTAGGGTTTTAAACCCTAAACTGAATTTTTTTCCATTCAGCCAACATTATGGTTTTAAACCCTAAACTGAGCTTTTCCATGCAATCAGCATTAGGGTTTTAAACCCTAAACTGAATTTTTCCTTTAGTCAGCATTAGGGTTTTAAACCCTAAACTGAACTTTTTTCCATTCAGCCAACATTAGGGTTTTAAACCCTAAACTGAGCTTTTCCCTGCAATCAGCATTAGGGTTTTAAACCCTAAACTGGATTTTTCCTTTCAGCCAGCATTAGGGTTTTAAACCCTAAACTGAACTTTTTCCTTTAGCCAGCATTAGGGTTTTAAACCCTAAACTGAGCTTTTCCTTCCAGTCAGCATTAGGGTTTTAAACCCTAAACTGAACTTTTTCCATTCAGCCAGCATTAGGGTTTTAAACCCTAAACTGAGCTTTTCCATGCATGTCAGCATTAGGGTTTTAAACCCTAAACTGAATTTTTCCTTTAGTCAGCATTAGGGTTTTAAACCCTAAACTGAACTCTTTTCCATTCAGCCAGCATTAGGGTTTTAAACCCTAAACTGAGCTTTTCCATGCAATCAACATTAGGGTTTTAAACCCTAAACTGAATTTTTCCTTTAGTCAACATTAGGGTTTTAAACCCTAAACTGATTTTTCCATTCAGCCAGCATTAGGGTTTTAAACCCTAAACTGAGCTTTTCCATGCAATCAACATTAGGGTTTTAAACCCTAAACTAGATTTTTCCTTTCAGCCAGCATTAGGGTTTTAAACCCTAAACTGAGCTTTTCCTTTCAGTCAGCATTAGGGTTTTAAACCCCAAACTGAACTTTTTCCTTCAGCCAGCATTAGGGTTTTAAACCCTAAACTGAGCTTTTCCTTCCAGTCAGCATTAGGGTTTTAAACCCTAAACTGAACTTTTTCCATTCAGCCAGCATTAGGGTTTTAAACCCTAAACTGAGCTTTTCCATGCATGTCAGCATTAGGGTTTTAAACCCTAAATTGAACTTTTTCCATGCAGCCAGCATTAGGGTTTTAAACCCTAAACTGAGCTTTTCCAGCCATCAACATTAGGGTTTTAAACCCTAAACTGAATTTTCCTTTTAGTCAGCGTTAGGGTTTTAAAACCTAAACTGAACTTTTTCCATTAAGCCAGCATTAGGGTTTTAAACCTTAAACTGAGCTTTTCCATGCAATCAGCATTAGGATTTTAAACCCTAAACTGAATTTTTCCTTTAGTCAGCATTAGGGTTTTAAACCCTAAACTGAACTTTTTTCCATTCAGCCAGCATTAGGGTTTTAAAGCCTAAACTGAGCTTTTCCATGCAATCAGCATTAGGGTTTTAAACCCTAAACTGAATTTTTCCTTTAGTTAGCATTAGGGTTTTAAACCCTAAACTGATTTTTTCCATTCAGCCAGCATTAGGGTTTTAAACCCTAAACTGAGCTTTTCCATGCAATCAGCATTAGGGTTTTAAACCCTAAACTGGATTTTTCCTTTCAGCCAGCATTAGGGTTTTAAACCCTAAACTAAGCTTTTTCTTCCAGTCAGCATTAGGGTTTTAAACCCTAAACTGAACTTTTTTCCATTCAGCCAGTATTAGGGTTTTAAACCTTAAACTGATCTTTTCCATGCAATCAGCATTAGGGTTTTAAACCCTAAACTGAATTTTTCCTTTAGTCAGCATTAGGGTTTTAAACCCTAAACTGAACTTTTTTCCATTTAGTCAGCATTAGGGTTTTAAACCCTAAACTGAACTTTTTCCATGCAATCAGCATTAGGGTTTTAAACCCTAAACTGAATTTTTCTTTTAGTCAGCATTAGGGTTTTAAACCCTAAACTGATTTTTCCATTCAGCCAGCATTAGGGTTTTAAACCCTAAACTGAGCTTTTCCATGCAATCAGCATTAGGGTTTTAAACCCTAAACTGGATTTTTCCTTTCAGCCAGCATTAGGGTTTTAAACCCTAAACTGAGCTTTTCCTTTCAGTCAGCATTAGGGTTTTAAACCCCAAACTGAACTTTTTTCCATTCAGCCAGTATTAGGGTTTTAAACCTTAAACTGATCTTTTCCATGCAATCAGCATTAGGGTTTTAAACCCTAAACTGAATTTTTCCTTTAGTCAGCATTAGGGTTTTAAACCCTAAACTGAACTTTTTCCATTCAGCCAGCATTAGGGTTTTAAACCCTAAACTGAGCTTTTCCATGCAATCAGCATTAGGGTTTTAAACCCTAAACTGAATTTTTCTTTTAGTCAGCATTAGGGTTTTAAACCCTAAACTGATTTTTCCATTCAGCCAGCATTAGGGTTTTAAACCCTAAACTGAGCTTTTCCATGCAATCAGCATTAGGGTTTTAAACCCTAAACTAGATTTTTCCTTTCAGCCAGCATTAGGGTTTTAAACCCTAAACTGAGCTTTTCCTTTCAGTCAGCATTAGGGTTTTAAACCCCAAACTGAACTTTTTCCTTTAGCCAGCATTAGGGTTTTAAACCCTAAACTGAGCTTTTCCTTTCAGTCAGCATTAGGGTTTTAAACCCCAAACTGAACTTTTTTCCATTCAGCCAGTATTAGGGTTTTAAACCTTAAACTGATCTTTTCCATGCAATCAGCATTAGGGTTTTAAACCCTAAACTGAATTTTTCCTTTAGTCAGCATTAGGGTTTTAAACCCTAAACTGATTTTTCCATTCAGCTAGCATTAGGGTTTTAAACCCTAAACTGAGCTTTTCCATGCAATCAGCATTAGGGTTTTAAACCCTAAACTAGATTTTTCCTTTCAGCCAGCATTAGGGTTTTAAACCCTAAACTGAGCTTTTCCTTTCAGTCAGCATTAGGGTTTTAAACCCCAAACTGAACTTTTTCCTTTAGCCAGCATTAGGGTTTTAAACCCTAAACTGAGCTTTTCCTTCCAGTCAGCATTAGGGTTTTAAACCCTAAACTGAACTTTTTCCATTCAGCCAGCATTAGGGTTTTAAACCCTAAACTAAGCTTTTCCATGCATGTCAGCATTAGGGTTTTAAACCCTAAACTGAATTTTTCCTTTAGTCAGCATTAGGGTTTTAAACCCTAAACTGAACTCTTTTCTATTCAACCAGCATTAGGGTTTTAAACCCTAAACTGAGCTTTTCCATGCAATCAGCATTAAGGTTTAAACCCTAAACTGAATTTTTCCTTTAGTCAGCATTAGGGTTTTAAACCCTAAACTGAATTTTTTCCATTCAGCCAGCATTAGGGTTTTAAACCCTAAACTGAGCTTTTCCTTCCAGTCAGCATTAGGGTTTTAAACCCTAAACTGAATTTTTCCTTTAATCAGCATTAGGGTTTTAAACCCTAAACTGATTTTTCCTTTCAACCAGCATTAGAGTTTTAAACCCTAAACTGAGCTTTTCCATGTAATCAGCATTAGGGTTTTAAACCCTAAACTGAGTTTTCCTTTTAGTCAGCATTAGGGTTTTAAACCCTAAACTGAACTTTTTCCTTTAGCCAGCATTAGGGTTTTAAACCCTAAACTGAGCTTTTTCTTCCAGTCAGCATTAGGGTTTTAAACCCTAAACTGAACTTTTTTCCATTCAGCCAACATTAGGGTTTTAAACCTTAAACTGAGCTTTTCCATGCAATCAGCATTAGGGTTTTAAACCCTAAACTGAATTTTTCCTTTAGTCAGCATTAGGGTTTTAAACCCTAAACTGAACTTTTTTCCATTCAGCCAACATTAGGGTTTTAAACCCTAAACTGAGCTTTTCCATGCAATCAGCATTAGGGTTTTAAACCCTAAACTGAACTTTTTTCCATTCAGCCAACATTAGGGTTTTAAACCCTAAACTGAGCTTTTCCATGCAATCAGCATTAGGGTTTTAAACTCTAAACTGAATTTTTCCTTTAGTCAGCATTAGGGTTTTAAACCCTAAACTGAACTTTTTTCCATTCAGCCAACATTAGGGTTTTAAACCCTAAACTGAGCTTTTCCCTACAATCAGCATTAGGGTTTTAAACCCTAAACTGGATTTTTCCTTTCAGCCAGCATTAGGGTTTTAAACCCTAAACTGAACTTTTTCCTTTAGCCAGCATTAGGGTTTTAAACCCTAAACTGAGCTTTTCCTTCCAGTCAGCATTAGGGTTTTAAACCCTAAACTGAACTTTTTCCATTCAGCCAGCATTAGGGTTTTAAACCCTAAACTGAGCTTTTCCATGCATGTCAACATTAGGGTTTTAAACCCTAAACTGAATTTTTCCTTTAGTCAGCATTAGGGTTTTAAACCCTAAACTGAACTCTTTTCCATTCAGCCAGCATTAGGGTTTTAAACCCTAAACTGAGCTTTTCCATGCAGTCAACATTAGGGTTTTAAACCCTAAACTGAATTTTTCCTTTAGTCAGCATTAGGGTTTTAAACCCTAAACTGAATTTTTTCCATTCAGCCAGCATTAGGGTTTTAAACCCTAAACTGAGCTTTTCCTTCCAGTCAGCATTAGGGTTTTAAACCCTAAACTGAATTTTTCCTTTAATCAGCATTAGGGTTTTAAACCCTAAACTGATTTTTCCTTTCAACCAGCATTAGGGTTTTAAAGCCTAAACTGAGCTTTTCCATGTAATCAGCATTAGGGTTTTAAACCTTAAACTGAACTTTTTTCCATTCAGCCAGCATTAGGGTTTTAAACCCTAAACTGAGCTTTTCCATGCAATCAGCATTAGGGTTTTAAACCCTAAACTGAATTTTTCTTTTAGTCAGCATTAGGGTTTTAAACCCTAAACTGATTTTTCCATTCAACCAGCATTAGGGTTTTAAACCCTAAACTGAGCTTTTCCATGCAATCAGCATTAGGGTTTTAAACCCTAAACTGGATTTTTCCTTTCAGCCAGCATTAGGGTTTTAAACCCTAAACTGAGCTTTTCCTTTCAGTCAGCATTAGGGTTTTAAACCCCAAACTGAACTTCTTCCTTTAGCCAGCATTAGGGTTTTAAACCCTAAACTGAGCTTTTCCTTCCAGTCAGCATTAGGGTTTTAAACCCTAAACTGAACTTTTTCCATTCAGCCAGCATTAGGGTTTTAAACCCTAAACTAAGCTTTTCCATGCATGTCAGCATTAGGGTTTTAAACCCTAAACTGAATTTTTCCTTTAGTCAGCATTAGGGTTTTAAACCCTAAACTGAACTCTTTTCCATTCAGCCAGCATTAGGGTTTTAAACCCTAAACTGAGCTTTTCCATGCAATCAGCATTAGGGTTTTAAACCCTAAACTAAATTTTTCCTTTAGTCAGCATTAGGGTTTTAAACCCTAAACTGAATTTTTTCCATTCAGCCAGCATTAGGGTTTTAAACCCTAAACTGAGCTTTTCCTTCCAGTCAGCATTAGGGTTTTAAACCCTAAACTGAATTTTTCCTTTAATCAGCATTAGGGTTTTAAACCCTAAACTGATTTTTCCTTTCAACCAGCATTAGGGTTTTAAACCATAAACTGAGCTTTTCCATGTAATCAGCATTAGGGTTTTAAACCCTAAACTGAGTTTTCCTTTTAGTCAGCATTAGGGTTTTAAACCCTAAATTGAACTTTTTCCTTTAGCCAGCATTAGGGTTTTAAACCCTAAACTGAGCTTTTTCTTCCAGTCAGCATTAGGGTTTTAAACCCTAAATTGAACTTTTTTCCATTCAGCCAACATTAGGGTTTTAAACCTTAAACTGAGCTTTTCCATGCAATCAGCATTAGGGTTTTAAACCCTAAACTGAATTTTTCCTTTAGTCAGCATTAGGGTTTTAAACCCTAAACTGAACTTTTTTCCATTTAGCCAGCATTAGGGTTTTAAACCCTAAACTGAGCTTTTCCATGCAATCAGCATTAGGGTTTTAAACCCTAAACTGAATTTTTCCTTTAGTCAGCATTAGGGATTTAAACCCTAAACTGAACTTTTTTCCATTCAGCCAGCATTAGGGTTTTAAACCCTAAACTGAGCTTTTCCCTGCAATCAGCATTAGGGTTTTAAACCCTAAACTGGATTTTTCCTTTCAGCCAGCATTAGGGTTTTAAACCCTAAACTGAACTTTTTCCTTTAGCCAGCATTAGGGTTTTAAACCCTAAACTGAGCTTTTCCTTCCAGTCAGCATTAGGGTTTTAAACCCTAAACTGAACTTTTTCCATTAAGCCAGCATTAGGGTTTTAAACCATAAACTGAGATTTTCCATGCATGTCAGCATTAGGGTTTTAAACCCTAAACTGAATTTTTCCTTTAGTCAGCATTAGGGTTTTAAACCCTAAACTGAACTCTTTTCCATTCAGCCAGCATTAGGGTTTTAAACCCTAAACTGAGCTTTTCCATGCAATCAGCATTAGGGTTTTAAACCCTAAACTGAATTTTCCTTTTAGTCAGCGTTAGGGTTTTAAAACCTAAACTGAACTTTTTCCATTCAGCCAGCATTAGGGTTTTAAACCTTAAACTGAGCTTTTCCATGCAATCAGCATTAGGATTTTAAACCCTAAACTGAATTTTTCCTTTAGTCAGCATTAGGGTTTTAAACCCTAAACTGAACTTTTTTCCATTCAGCCAGCATTAGGGTTTTAAAGCCTAAACTGAGCTTTTCCATGCAATCAGCATTAGGGTTTTAAACCCTAAACTGAATTTTTCCTTTAGTTAGCATTAGGGTTTTAAACCCTAAACTGATTTTTTCCATTCAGCCAGCATTAGGGTTTTAAACCCTAAACTGAGCATTTCCATGCAATCAGCATTAGGGTTTTAAACCCTAAACTGGATTTTTCCTTTCAGCCAGCATTAGGGTTTTAAACCCTAAACTAAGCTTTTTCTTCCAGTCAGCATTAGGGTTTTAAACCCTAAACTGAACTTTTTTCCATTCAGCCAGCATTAGGGTTTTAAACCTTAAACTGATCTTTTCCATGCAATCAGCATTAGGGTTTTAAACCCTAAACTGAATTTTTCCTTTAGTCAGCATTAGGGTTTTAAACCCTAAACTGAACTTTTTTCCATTCAGCCAGCATTAGGGTTTTAAACCCTAAACTAAACTTTTTCCATGCAATCAGCATTAGGGTTTTAAACCCTAAACTGAATTTTTCTTTTAGTCAGCATTAGGGTTTTAAACCCTAAACTGATTTTTCCATTCAGCCAGCATTAGGGTTTTAAACCCTAAACTGAGCTTTTCCATGCAATCAGCATTAGGGTTTTAAACCCTAAACTGGATTTTTCCTTTCAGCCAGCATTAGGGTTTTAAACCCTAAACTGAGCTTTTCCTTTCAGTCAGCATTAGGGTTTTAAACTCCAAACTGAACTTTTTTCCATTCAGCCAGTATTAGGGTTTTAAACCTTAAACTGATCTTTTCCATGCAATCAGCATTAGGGTTTTAAACCCTAAACTGAATTTTTCCTTTAGTCAGCATTAGGGTTTTAAACCCTAAACTGAACTTTTTTCCATTCAGCCAGCATTAGGGTTTTAAACCCTAAACTGAGCTTTTCCATGCAATCAGCATTAGGGTTTTAAACCCTAAACTGAATTTTTCTTTTAGTCAGCATTAGGGTTTTAAACCCTAAACTGATTTTTCCATTCAGCCAGCATTAGGGTTTTAAACCCTAAACTGAGCTTTTCCATGCAATCAGCATTAGGGTTTTAAACCCTAAACTGGATTTTTCCTTTCAGCCAGCATTAGGGTTTTAAACCCTAAACTGAGCTTTTCCTTTCAGTCAGCATTAGGGTTTTAAACCCCAAACTGAACTTTTTCCTTTAGCCAGCATTAGGGTTTTAAACCCTAAACTGAGCTTTTCCTTCCAGTCAGCATTAGGGTTTTAAACCCTAAACTGAACTTTTTCCATTCAGCCAGCATTAGGGTTTTAAACCCTAAACTAAGCTTTTCCATGCATGTCAGCATTAGGGTTTTAAACCCTAAACTGAATTTTTCCTTTAGTCAGCATTAGAGTTTTAAACCCTAAACTGAACTCTTTTCCATTCAGCCAGCATTAGGGTTTTAAACCCTAAACTGAACTCTTTTCCATTCAGCCAGCATTAGGGTTTTAAACCCTAAACTGAGCTTTTCCATGCAATCAACATTAGGGTTTTAAACCCTAAACTGAATTTTTCCTTTAGTCAGCATTAGGGTTTTAAACCCTAAACTGAATTTTTTCCATTCAGCCAACATTAGGGTTTTAAACCCTAAACTGAGCTTTTCCATGCAATCAACATTAGGGTTTTAAACCCTAAATGGATTTTTTCCTTTAGTCAGCATTAGGGTTTTAAACCCTAAACTGGATTTTTCCTTTCAGCCAGCATTAGGGTTTTAAACCCTAAACTGAACTTTTTCCTTTAGCCAGCATTAGGGTTTTAAACCCTAAACTGAGCTTTTCCTTCCAGTCAGCATTAGGGTTTTAAACCCTAAACTGAACTTTTTCCATTCAGCCAGCATTAGGGTTTTAAACCCTAAACTAAGCTTTTCCATGCATGTCAGCATTAGGGTTTTAAACCCTAAACTGAATTTTTCCTTTAGTCAGCATTAGGGTTTTAAACCCTAAACTGAACTCTTTTCCATTCAGCCAGCATTAGGGTTTTAAACCCTAAACTGAGCTTTTCCATGCAGTCAACATTAGGGTTTTAAACCCTAAACTGAATTTTTCCTTTAGCCAGCATTAGGGTTTTAAACCCTAAACTGAGCTTTTCCTTCCAGTCAGCATTAGGGTTTTAAACCCTAAACTGAATTTTTCCTTTAATCAGCATTAGGGTTTTAAACCCTAAACTGATTTTTCCTTTCAACCAGCATTAGGGTTTTAAAGCCTAAACTGAGCTTTTCCATGCAATCAGCATTAGGGTTTTAAACCCTAAACTGAATTTTTCCTTTAGTTAGCATTAGGGTTTTAAACCCTAAACTGATTTTTTCCATTCAGCCAGCATTAGGGTTTTAAACCCTAAACTGAGCTTTTCCATGCAATCAGCATTAGGGTTTTAAACCCTAAACTAGATTTTTCCTTTCAGCCAGCATTAGGGTTTTAAACCCTAAACTGAGCTTTTCCATGCAATCAACATTAGGGTTTTAAACCCTAAACTGAATTTTTCCTTTAGTCAGCATTAGGGTTTTAAACCCTAAACTGAATTTTTTCCATTCAGCCAGCATTAGGGTTTTAAACCCTAAACTGAGCTTTTCCTTCCAGTCAGCATTAGGGTTTTAAACCCTAAACTGAATTTTTCCTTTAATCAGCATTAGGGTTTTAAACCCTAAACTGATTTTTCCTTCCAACCAGCATTAGAGTTTTAAACCCTAAACTGAGCTTTTCCATGTAATCAGCATTAGGGTTTTAAACCCTAAACTGAGTTTTCCTTTTAGTCAGCATTAGGGTTTTAAACCCTAAACTGAACTTTTTCCTTTAGCCAGCATTAGGGTTTTAAACCCTAAACTGAGCTTTTTTCTTCCAGTCAGCATTAGGGTTTTAAACCCTAAACTGAACTTTTTTCCATTCAGCCAACATTAGGGTTTTAAACCTTAAACTGAGCTTTTCCATGCAATCAGCATTAGGGTTTTAAACCCTAAACTGAATTTTTCCTTTAGTCAGCATTAGGGTTTTAAACCCTAAACTGAACTTTTTTCCATTCAGCCAACATTAGGGTTTTAAACCCTAAACTGAGCTTTTCCATGCAATCAGCATTAGGGTTTTAAACCCTAAACTGAATTTTTTTCCATTCAGCCAACATTAGGGTTTTAAACCCTAAACTGAGCTTTTCCATGCAATCAGCATTAGGGTTTTAAACCCTAAACTAAATTTTTCCTTTAGTCAGCATTAGGGTTTTAAACCCTAAACTGAACTTTTTTCCATTCAGCCAACATTAGGGTTTTAAACCCTAAACTGAGCTTTTCCCTGCAATCAGCATTAGGGTTTTAAACCCTAAACTGGATTTTTCCTTTCAGCCAGCATTAGGGTTTTAAACCCTAAACTGAACTTTTTCCTTTAGCCAGCATTAGGGTTTTAAACCCTAAACTGAGCTTTTCCTTCCAGTCAGCATTAGGGTTTTAAACCCTAAACTGAACTTTTTCCATTCAGCCAGCATTAGGGTTTTAAACCCTAAACTGAGCTTTTCCATGCATGTCAGCATTAGGGTTTTAAACCCTAAACTGAATTTTTCCTTTAGTCAGCATTAGGGTTTTAAACCCTAAACTGAACTCTTTTCCATTCAGCCAGCATTAGGGTTTTAAACCCTAAACTGAGCTTTTCCATGCAATCAACATTAGGGTTTTAAACCCTAAACTGAATTTTTCCTTTAGTCAACATTAGGGTTTTAAACCCTAAACTGATTTTTCCATTCAGCCAGCATTAGGGTTTTAAACCCTAAACTGAGCTTTTCCATGCAATCAACATTAGGGTTTTAAACCCTAAACTAGATTTTTCCTTTCAGCCAGCATTAGGGTTTTAAACCCTAAACTGAGCTTTTCCTTTCAGTCAGCATTAGGGTTTTAAACCCCAAACTGAACTTTTTCCTTCAGCCAGCATTAGGGTTTTAAACCCTAAACTGAGCTTTTCCTTCCAGTCAGCATTAGGGTTTTAAACCCTAAACTGAACTTTTTCCATTCAGCCAGCATTAGGGTTTTAAACCCTAAACTGAGCTTTTCCATGCATGTCAGCATTAGGGTTTTAAACCCTAAATTGAACTTTTTCCATGCAGCCAGCATTAGGGTTTTAAACCCTAAACTGAGCTTTTCCAGCCATCAACATTAGGGTTTTAAACCCTAAACTGAATTTTCCTTTTAGTCAGCGTTAGGGTTTTAAAACCTAAACTGAACTTTTTCCATTAAGCCAGCATTAGGGTTTTAAACCTTAAACTGAGCTTTTCCATGCAATCAGCATTAGGATTTTAAACCCTAAACTGAATTTTTCCTTTAGTCAGCATTAGGGTTTTAAACCCTAAACTGAACTTTTTTCCATTCAGCCAGCATTAGGGTTTTAAAGCCTAAACTGATCTTTTCCATGCAATCAGCATTAGGGTTTTAAACCCTAAACTGAATTTTTCCTTTAGTTAGCATTAGGGTTTTAAACCCTAAACTGATTTTTTCCATTCAGCCAGCATTAGGGTTTTAAACCCTAAACTGAGCTTTTCCATGCAATCAGCATTAGGGTTTTAAACCCTAAACTGGATTTTTCCTTTCAGCCAGCATTAGGGTTTTAAACCCTAAACTAAGCTTTTTCTTCCAGTCAGCATTAGGGTTTTAAACCCTAAACTGAACTTTTTTCCATTCAGCCAGTATTAGGGTTTTAAACCTTAAACTGATCTTTTCCATGCAATCAGCATTAGGGTTTTAAACCCTAAACTGAATTTTTCCTTTAGTCAGCATTAGGGTTTTAAACCCTAAACTGAACTTTTTTCCATTTAGTCAGCATTAGGGTTTTAAACCCTAAACTGAACTTTTTCCATGCAATCAGCATTAGGGTTTTAAACCCTAAACTGAATTTTTCTTTTAGTCAGCATTAGGGTTTTAAACCCTAAACTGATTTTTCCATTCAGCCAGCATTAGGGTTTTAAACCCTAAACTGAGCTTTTCCATGCAATCAGCATTAGGGTTTTAAACCCTAAACTGGATTTTTCCTTTCAGCCAGCATTAGGGTTTTAAACCCTAAACTGAGCTTTTCCTTTCAGTCAGCATTAGGGTTTTAAACCCCAAACTGAACTTTTTTCCATTCAGCCAGTATTAGGGTTTTAAACCTTAAACTGATCTTTTCCATGCAATCAGCATTAGGGTTTTAAACCCTAAACTGAATTTTTCCTTTAGTCAGCATTAGGGTTTTAAACCCTAAACTGAACTTTTTTCCATTCAGCCAGCATTAGGGTTTTAAACCCTAAACTGAGCTTTTCCATGCAATCAGCATTAGGGTTTTAAACCCTAAACTGAATTTTTCTTTTAGTCAGCATTAGGGTTTTAAACCCTAAACTGATTTTTCCATTCAGCCAGCATTAGGGTTTTAAACCCTAAACTGAGCTTTTCCATGCAATCAGCATTAGGGTTTTAAACCCTAAACTAGATTTTTCCTTTCAGCCAGCATTAGGGTTTTAAACCCTAAACTGAGCTTTTCCTTTCAGTCAGCATTAGGGTTTTAAACCCCAAACTGAACTTTTTCCTTTAGCCAGCATTAGGGTTTTAAACCCTAAACTGAGCTTTTCCTTTCAGTCAGCATTAGGGTTTTAAACCCCAAACTGAACTTTTTTCCATTCAGCCAGTATTAGGGTTTTAAACCTTAAACTGATCTTTTCCATGCAATCAGCATTAGGGTTTTAAACCCTAAACTGAATTTTTCCTTTAGTCAGCATTAGGGTTTTAAACCCTAAACTGATTTTTCCATTCAGCCAGCATTAGGGTTTTAAACCCTAAACTGAGCTTTTCCATGCAATCAGCATTAGGGTTTTAAACCCTAAACTAGATTTTTCCTTTCAGCCAGCATTAGGGTTTTAAACCCTAAACTGAGCTTTTCCTTTCAGTCAGCATTAGGGTTTTAAACCCCAAACTGAACTTTTTCCTTTAGCCAGCATTAGGGTTTTAAACCCTAAACTGAGCTTTTCCTTCTAGTCAGCATTAGGGTTTTAAACCCTAAACTGAACTTTTTCCATTCAGCCAGCATTAGGGTTTTAAACCCTAAACTAAGCTTTTCCATGCATGTCAGCATTAGGGTTTTAAACCCTAAACTGAATTTTTCCTTTAGTCAGCATTAGGGTTTTAAACCCTAAACTGAACTCTTTTCTATTCAACCAGCATTAGGGTTTTAAACCCTAAACTGAGCTTTTCCATGCAATCAGCATTAGGGTTTAAACCCTAAACTGAATTTTTCCTTTAGTCAGCATTAGGGTTTTAAACCCTAAACTGAATTTTTTCCATTCAGCCAGCATTAGGGTTTTAAACCCTAAACTGAGCTTTTCCTTCCAGTCAGCATTAGGGTTTTAAACCCTAAACTGAATTTTTCCTTTAATCAGCATTAGGGTTTTAAACCCTAAACTGATTTTTCCTTTCAACTAGCATTAGAGTTTTAAACCCTAAACTGAGCTTTTCCATGTAATCAGCATTAGGGTTTTAAACCCTAAACTGAGTTTTCCTTTTAGTCAGCATTAGGGTTTTAAACCCTAAACTGAACTTTTTCCTTTAGCCAGCATTAGGGTTTTAAACCCTAAACTGAGCTTTTTCTTCCAGTCAGCATTAGGGTTTTAAACCCTAAACTGAACTTTTTTCCATTCAGCCAACATTAGGGTTTTAAACCTTAAACTGAGCTTTTCCATGCAATCAGCATTAGGGTTTTAAACCCTAAACTGAATTTTTCCTTTAGTCAGCATTAGGGTTTTAAACCCTAAACTGAACTTTTTTCCATTCAGCCAACATTAGGGTTTTAAACCCTAAACTGAGCTTTTCCATGCAATCAGCATTAGGGTTTTAAACCCTAAACTGAACTTTTTTCCATTCAGCCAACATTAGGGTTTTAAACCCTAAACTGAGCTTTTCCATGCAATCAGCATTAGGGTTTTAAACTCTAAACTGAATTTTTCCTTTAGTCAGCATTAGGGTTTTAAACCCTAAACTGAACTTTTTTCCATTCAGCCAACATTAGGGTTTTAAACCCTAAACTGAGCTTTTCCCTACAATCAGCATTAGGGTTTTAAACCCTAAACTGGATTTTTCCTTTCAGCCAGCATTAGGGTTTTAAACCCTAAACTGAACTTTTTCCTTTAGCCAGCATTAGGGTTTTAAACCCTAAACTGAGCTTTTCCTTCCAGTCAGCATTAGGGTTTTAAACCCTAAACTGAACTTTTTCCATTCAGCCAGCATTAGGGTTTTAAACCCTAAACTGAGCTTTTCCATGCATGTCAGCATTAGGGTTTTAAACCCTAAACTGAATTTTTCCTTTAGTCAGCATTAGGGTTTTAAACCCTAAACTGAACTCTTTTCCATTCAGCCAGCATTAGGGTTTTAAACCCTAAACTGAGCTTTTCCATGCAGTCAACATTAGGGTTTTAAACCCTAAACTGAATTTTTCCTTTAGTCAGCATTAGGGTTTTAAACCCTAAACTGAATTTTTTCCATTCAGCCAGCATTAGGGTTTTAAACCCTAAACTGAGCTTTTCCTTCCAGTCAGCATTAGGGTTTTAAACCCTAAACTGAATTTTTCCTTTAATCAGCATTAGGGTTTTAAACCCTAAACTGATTTTTCCTTTCAACCAGCATTAGGGTTTTAAAGCCTAAACTGAGCTTTTCCATGTAATCAGCATTAGGGTTTTAAACCTTAAACTGAACTTTTTTCCATTCAGCCAGCATTAGGGTTTTAAACCCTAAACTGAGCTTTTCCATGCAATCAGCATTAGGGTTTTAAACCCTAAACTGAATTTTTCTTTTAGTCAGCATTAGGGTTTTAAACCCTAAACTGATTTTTCCATTCAACCAGCATTAGGGTTTTAAACCCTAAACTGAGCTTTTCCATGCAATCAGCATTAGGGTTTTAAACCCTAAACTAGATTTTTCCTTTCAGCCAGCATTAGGGTTTTAAACCCTAAACTGAGCTTTTCCTTTCAGTCAGCATTAGGGTTTTAAACCCCAAACTGAACTTCTTCCTTTAGCCAGCATTAGGGTTTTAAACCCTAAACTGAGCTTTTCCTTCCAGTCAGCATTAGGGTTTTAAACCCTAAACTGAACTTTTTCCATTCAGCCAGCATTAGGGTTTTAAACCCTAAACTAAGCTTTTCCATGCATGTCAGCATTAGGGTTTTAAACCCTAAACTGAATTTTTCCTTTAGTCAGCATTAGGGTTTTAAACCCTAAACTGAACTCTTTTCCATTCAGCCAGCATTAGGGTTTTAAACCCTAAACTGAGCTTTTCCATGCAATCAGCATTAGGGTTTTAAACCCTAAACTGAATTTTTCCTTTAGTCAGCATTAGGGTTTTAAACCCTAAACTGAATTTTTTCCATTCAGCCAGCATTAGGGTTTTAAACCCTAAACTGAGCTTTTCCTTCCAGTCAGCATTAGGGTTTTAAACCCTAAACTGAATTTTTCCTTTAATCAGCATTAGGGTTTTAAACCCTAAACTGATTTTTCCTTTCAACCAGCATTAGGGTTTTAAACCATAAACTGAGCTTTTCCATGTAATCAGCATTAGGGTTTTAAACCCTAAACTGAGTTTTCCTTTTAGTCAGCATTAGGGTTTTAAACCCTAAATTGAACTTTTTCCTTTAGCCAGCATTAGGGTTTTAAACCCTAAACTGAGCTTTTTCTTCCAGTCAGCATTAGGGTTTTAAACCCTAAATTGAACTTTTTTCCATTCAGCCAACATTAGGGTTTTAAACCTTAAACTGAGCTTTTCCATGCAATCAGCATTAGGGTTTTAAACCCTAAACTGAATTTTTCCTTTAGTCAGCATTAGGGTTTTAAACCCTAAACTGAACTTTTTTCCATTTAGCCAGCATTAGGGTTTTAAACCCTAAACTGAGCTTTTCCATGCAATCAGCATTAGGGTTTTAAACCCTAAACTGAATTTTTCCTTTAGTCAGCATTAGGGATTTAAACCCTAAACTGAACTTTTTTCCATTCAGCCAGCATTAGGGTTTTAAACCCTAAACTGAGCTTTTCCCTGCAATCAGCATTAGGGTTTTAAACCCTAAACTGGATTTTTCATTTCAGCCAGCATTAGGGTTTTAAACCCTAAACTGAACTTTTTCCTTTAGCCAACATTAGGGTTTTAAACCCTAAACTGAGCTTTTCCTTCCAGTCAGCATTAGGGTTTTAAACCCTAAACTGAACTTTTTCCATTAAGCCAGCATTAGGGTTTTAAACCATAAACTGAGATTTTCCATGCATGTCAGCATTAGGGTTTTAAACCCTAAACTGAATTTTTCCTTTAGTCAGCATTAGGGTTTTAAACCCTAAACTGAACTCTTTTCCATTCAGCCAGCATTAGGGTTTTAAACCCTAAACTGAGCTTTTCCATGCAATCAGCATTAGGGTTTTAAACCCTAAACTGAATTTTCCTTTTAGTCAGCGTTAGGGTTTTAAAACCTAAACTGAACTTTTTCCATTCAGCCAGCATTAGGGTTTTAAACCTTAAACTGAGCTTTTCCATGCAATCAACATTAGGATTTTAAACCCTAAACTGAATTTTTCCTTTAGTCAGCATTAGGGTTTTAAACCCTAAACTGAACTTTTTTCCATTCAGCCAGCATTAGGGTTTTAAAGCCTAAACTGAGCTTTTCCATGCAATCAGCATTAGGGTTTTAAACCCTAAACTGAATTTTTCCTTTAGTTAGCATTAGGGTTTTAAACCCTAAACTGATTTTTTCCATTCAGCCAGCATTAGGGTTTTAAACCCTAAACTGAGCATTTCCATGCAATCAGCATTAGGGTTTTAAACCCTAAACTGGATTTTTCCTTTCAGCCAGCATTAGGGTTTTAAACCCTAAACTAAGCTTTTTCTTCCAGTCAGCATTAGGGTTTTAAACCCTAAACTGAACTTTTTTCCATTCAGCCAGCATTAGGGTTTTAAACCTTAAACTGATCTTTTCCATGCAATCAGCATTAGGGTTTTAAACCCTAAACTGAATTTTTCCTTTAGTCAGCATTAGGGTTTTAAACCCTAAACTGAACTTTTTTCCATTCAGCCAGCATTAGGGTTTTAAACCCTAAACTGAACTTTTTCCATGCAATCAGCATTAGGGTTTTAAACCCTAAACTGAATTTTTCTTTTAGTCAGCATTAGGGTTTTAAACCCTAAACTGATTTTTCCATTCAGCCAGCATTAGGGTTTTAAACCCTAAACTGAGCTTTTCCATGCAATCAGCATTAGGGTTTTAAACCCTAAACTGGATTTTTCCTTTCAGCCAGCATTAGGGTTTTAAACCCTAAACTGAGCTTTTCCTTTCAGTCAGCATTAGGGTTTTAAACTCCAAACTGAACTTTTTTCCATTCAGCCAGTATTAGGGTTTTAAACCTTAAACTGATCTTTTCCATGCAATCAGCATTAGGGTTTTAAACCCTAAACTGAATTTTTCCTTTAGTCAGCATTAGAGTTTTAAACCCTAAACTGAACTTTTTTCCATTCAGCCAGCATTAGGGTTTTAAACCCTAAACTGAGCTTTTCCATGCAATCAGCATTAGGGTTTTAAACCCTAAACTGAATTTTTCTTTTAGTCAGCATTAGGGTTTTAAACCCTAAACTGATTTTTCCATTCAGCCAGCATTAGGGTTTTAAACCCTAAACTGAGCTTTTCCATGCAATCAGCATTAGGGTTTTAAACCCTAAACTGGATTTTTCCTTTCAGCCAGCATTAGGGTTTTAAACCCTAAACTGAGCTTTTCCTTTCAGTCAGCATTAGGGTTTTAAACCCCAAACTGAACTTTTTCCTTTAGCCAGCATTAGGGTTTTAAACCCTAAACTGAGCTTTTCCTTCCAGTCAGCATTAGGGTTTTAAACCCTAAACTGAACTTTTTCCATTCAGCCAGCATTAGGGTTTTAAACCCTAAACTAAGCTTTTCCATGCATGTCAGCATTAGGGTTTTAAACCCTAAACTGAATTTTTCCTTTAGTCAGCATTAGAGTTTTAAACCCTAAACTGAACTCTTTTCCATTCAGCCAGCATTAGGGTTTTAAACCCTAAACTGAACTCTTTTCCATTCAGCCAGCATTAGGGTTTTAAACCCTAAACTGAGCTTTTCCATGCAATCAACATTAGGGTTTTAAACCCTAAACTGAATTTTTCCTTTAGTCAGCATTAGGGTTTTAAACCCTAAACTGAATTTTTTCCATTCAGCCAGCATTAGGGTTTTAAACACTAAACTGAGCTTTTCCTTCCAGTCAGCATTAGGGTTTTAAACCCTAAACTGAATTTTTCCTTTAATCAGCATTAGGGTTTTAAACCCTAAACTGATTTTTCCTTTCAACCAGCATTAGGGTTTTAAACCCTAAACTAAGCTTTTCCATGTAATCAGCATTAGGGTTTTAAACCTTAAACTGAGTTTTCCTTTTAGTCAGCATTAGGGTTTTAAACCCTAAACTGAACTTTTTCCTTTAGCCAGCATTAGGGTTTTAAACCCTAAACTGAGCTTTTTTCTTCCAGTCAGCATTAGGGTTTTAAACCCTAAACTGAACTTTTTTCCATTCAGCCAACATTAGGGTTTTAAACCTTAAACTGAGCTTTTCCATGCAATCAGCATTAGGGTTTTAAACCCTAAACTGAATTTTTCCTTTAGTCAGCATTAGGGTTTTAAACCCTAAACTGAACTTTTTTCCATTCAGCCAACATTAGGGTTTTAAACCCTAAACTGAGCTTTTCCATGCAATCAGCATTAGGGTTTTAAACCCTAAACTGAACTTTTTTCCATTCAGCCAACATTAGGGTTTTAAACCCTAAACTGAGCTTTTCCATGCAATCAGCATTAGGGTTTTAAACCCTAAACTGAATTTTTCCTTTAGTCAGCATTAGGGTTTTAAACCCTAAACTGAACTTTTTTCCATTCAGCCAACATTAGGGTTTTAAACCCTAAACTGAGCTTTTCCCTGCAATCAGCATTAGGGTTTTAAACCCTAAACTGGATTTTTCCTTTCAGCCAGCATTAGGGTTTTAAACCCTAAACTGAACTTTTTCCTTTAGCCAGCATTAGGGTTTTAAACCCTAAACTGAGCTTTTCCTTCCAGTCAGCATTAGGGTTTTAAACCCTAAACTGAACTTTTTCCATTCAGCCAGCATTAGGGTTTTAAACCCTAAACTGAGCTTTTCCATGCATGTCAGCATTAGGGTTTTAAACCCTAAACTGAATTTTTCCTTTAGTCAGCATTAGGGTTTTAAACCCTAAACTGAACTCTTTTCCATTCAGCCAGCATTAGGGTTTTAAACCCTAAACTGAGCTTTTCCATACAATCAACATTAGGGTTTTAAACCCTAAACTGAATTTTTCCTTTAGTCAGCATTAGGGTTTTAAACCCTAAACTGAATTTTTTCCATTCAGCCAGCATTAGGGTTTTAAACCCTAAACTGAGCTTTTCCTTCCAGTCAGCATTAGGGTTTTAAACCCTAAACTGAATTTTTCCTTTAATCAGCATTAGGGTTTCAAACCCTAAACTGATTTTTCCTTTCAACCAGCATTAGGGTTTTAAAGCCTAAACTGAGCTTTTCCATGTAATCAGCATTAGGGTTTTAAACCCTAAACTGAGTTTTCCTTTTAGTCAGCATTAGGGTTTTAAACCCTAAACTGAACTTTTTCCTTTAGACAGCATTAGGATTTTAAACCCTAAACTGAGTTTTCCTTTTAGTCAGCTTTAGGGTTTTAAACCCTAAACTGAATTTTTCCTTTAGTCAGCATTAGGGTTTTAAACCCTAAACTGAACTTTTTTCCATTCAGCCAGCATTAGGGTTTTAAACACTAAACTGAGCTTTTCCATACAATCAGCATTAGGGTTTTAAACCCTAAACTGAATTTTTCTTTTAGTCAGCATTAGGGTTTTAAACCCTAAACTGATTTTTCCATTCAGCCAGCATTAGGGTTTTAAACCCTAAACTGAGCTTTTCCATGCAATCAGCATTAGGGTTTTAAACCCTAAACTGGATTTTTCCTTTCAGCCAGCATTAGGGTTTTAAACCCTAAACTGAGCTTTTCCTTTCAGTCAGCATTAGGGTTTTAAACCCCAAACTGAACTTTTTCCTTTAGCCAGCATTAGGGTTTTAAACCCTAAACTGAGCTTTTCCTTCCAGTCAGCATTAGGGTTTTAAACCCTAAACTGGACTTTTTCCATTCAGCCAGCATTAGGGTTTTAAACCCTAAACTAAGCTTTTCCATGCATGTCAGCATTAGGGTTTTAAACCCTAAACTGAATTTTTCCTTTAGTCAGCATTAGGGTTTTAAACCCTAAACTGAACTCTTTTCCATTCAGCCAGCATTAGGGTTTTAAACCCTAAACTGAGCTTTTCCATGCAATCAGCATTAGGGTTTTAAACCCTAAACTGAATTTTTCCTTTAGTCAGCATTAGGGTTTTAAACCCTAAACTGAATTTTTTCCATTCAGCCAGCATTAGGGTTTTAAACCCTAAACTGAGCTTTTCCTTCCAGTCAGCATTAGGGTTTTAAACCCTAAACTGAATTTTTCCTTTAATCAGCATTAGGGTTTTAAACCCTAAACTGATGTTTCCTTTCAACCAGCATTAGGGTTTTAAACCATAAACTGAGCTTTTCCATGTAATCAGCATTAGGGTTTTAAACCCTAAACTGAGTTTTCCTTTTAGTCAGCATTAGGGTTTTAAACCCTAAACTGAACTTTTTCCTTTAGCCAGCATTAGGGTTTTAAACCCTAAACTGAGCTTTTTCTTCCAGTCAGCATTAGGGTTTTAAACCCTAAACTGAACTTTTTTCCATTCAGCCAACATTAGGGTTTTAAACCTTAAACTGAGCTTTTCCATGCAATCAGCATTAGGGTTTTAAACCCTAAACTGAATTTTTCCTTTAGTCAGCATTAGGGTTTTAAACCCTAAACTGAACTTTTTTCCATTTAGCCAGCATTTGGGTTTTAAACCCTAAACTGAGCTTTTCCATGCAATCAGCATTAGGGTTTTAAATCTAAACTGAATTTTTCCTTTAGTCAGCATTAGGGATTTAAACCCTAAACTGAACTTTTTTCCATTCAGCCAACATTAGGGTTTTAAACCCTAAACTGAGCTTTTCCCTGCAATCAGCATTAGGGTTTTAAACCCTAAACTGGATTTTTCCTTTCAGCCAGCATTAGGGTTTTAAACCCTAAACTGAACTTTTTCCTTTAGCCAGTATTAGGGTTTTAAACCCTAAACTGAGCTTTTCCTTCCAGTCAGCATTAGGGTTTTAAACCCTAAACTGAACTTTTTCCATTAAGCCAGCATTAGGGTTTTAAACCCTAAACTGAGCTTTTCCATGCATGTCAGCATTAGGGTTTTAAACCCTAAACTGAATTTTTCCTTTAGTCAGCATTAGGGTTTTAAACCCTAAGCTGAACTCTTTTCCATTCAGCCAGCATTAGGGTTTTAAACCCTAAACTGAGCTTTTCCATGCAATCAGCATTAGGGTTTTAAACCCTAAACTAAATTTTTTCTTTAGTCAGCATTAGGGTTTTAAACCCTAAACTGAATTTTTTCCATTCAGCCAGCATTAGGGTTTTAAACCCTAAACTGAGCTTTTCCTTCCAGTCAGCATTAGGGTTTTAACCCCTAAACTGAATTTTTCCTTTAATCAGCATTAGGGTTTTAAACCCTAAACTGATTTTTCCTTTCAACGAGCATTAGGGTTTTAAAGCCTAAACTGAGCTTTTCCATGTAATCAGCATTAGGGTTTTAAACCCTAAACTGAGTTTTCCTTTTAGTCAGCATTAGGGTTTTAAACCCTAAACTGAACTTTTTCCTTTAGACAGCATTAGGATTTTAAACCCTAAACTGAGTTTTCCTTTTAGTCAGCTTTAGGGTTTTAAACCCTAAACTGAATTTTTCCTTTAGTCAGCATTAGGGTTTTAAACCCTAAACTGAACTTTTTTCCATTCAGCCAGCATTAGGGTTTTAAACCCTAAACTGAGCTTTTCCATGCAATCAGCATTAGGGTTTTAAACCCTAAACTGAATTTTTCTTTTAGTCAGCATTAGGGTTTTAAACCCTAAACTGATTTTTCCATTCAGCCAGCATTAGGGTTTTAAACCCTAAACTGAGCTTTTCCATGCAATCAGCATTAGGGTTTTAAACCCTAAACTGGATTTTTCCTTTCAGCCAGCATTATGGTTTTAAACCTTAAACTGAGCTTTTCCTTTCAGTCAGCATTAGGGTTTTAAACCCCAAAATGAACTTTTTCCTTTAGCCAGCATTAGGGTTTTAAACCCTAAACTGAGCTTTTCCTTCCAGTCAGCATTAGGGTTTTAAACCCTAAACTGAACTTTTTCCATTCAGCCAGCATTAGGGTTTTAAACCCTAAACTAAGCTTTTCCATGCATGTCAGCATTAGGGTTTTAAACCCTAAACTGAATTTTTCCTTTAGTCAGCATTAGGGTTTTAAACCCTAAACTGAACTCTTTTCCATTCAGCCAGCATTAGGGTTTTAAACCCTAAACTGAGCTTTTCCATGCAATCAGCATTAGGGTTTTAAACCCTAAACTGAATTTTTCCTTTAGTCAGCATTAGGGTTTTAAACCCTAAACTGATTTTTTTTGATTCAGCCAGCATTAGGGTTTTAAACCCTAAACTGAGCTTTTCCTTCCAGTCAGCATTAGGGTTTTAAACCCTAAACTGAATTTTTCTTTTAGTCAGCATTAGGGTTTTAAACCCTAAACTGATTTTTCCATTCAGCCAGCATTAGGGTTTTAAACCCTAAACTGAGCTTTTCCATGCAATCAGCATTAGGGTTTTAAACCCTAAACTGGATTTTTCCTTTCAGCCAGCATTATGGTTTTAAACCTTAAACTGAGCTTTTCCTTTCAGTCAGCATTAGGGTTTTAAACCCCAAACTGAACTTTTTCCTTTAGCCAGCATTAGGGTTTTAAACCCTAAACTGAGCTTTTCCTTCCAGTCAGCATTAGGGTTTTAAACCCTAAACTGAACTTTTTCCATTCAGCCAGCATTAGGGTTTTAAATCCTAAACTAAGCTTTTCCATGCATGTCAGCATTAGGGTTTTAAACCCTAAACTGAATTTTTCCTTTAGACAGCATTAGGATTTTAAACCCTAAACTGAGTTTTCCTTTTAGTCAGCTTTAGGGTTTTAAACCCTAAACTGAATTTTTCCTTTAGTCAGCATTAGGGTTTTAAACCCTAAACTGAACTTTTTTCCATTCAGCCAGCATTAGGGTTTTAAACCCTAAACTGAGCTTTTCCATGCAATCAGCATTAGGGTTTTAAACCCTAAACTGAATTTTTCTTTTAGTCAGCATTAGGGTTTTAAACCCTAAACTGATTTTTCCATTCAGCCAGCATTAGGGTTTTAAACCCTAAACTGAGCTTTTCCATGCAATCAGCATTAGGGTTTTAAACCCTAAACTGGATTTTTCCTTTCAGCCAGCATTATGGTTTTAAACCTTAAACCGAGCTTTTCCTTTCAGTCAGCATTAGGGTTTTAAACCCCAAAATGAACTTTTTCCTTTAGCCAGCATTAGGGTTTTAAACCCTAAACTGAGCTTTTCCTTCCAGTCAGCATTAGGGTTTTAAACCCTAAACTGAACTTTTTCCATTCAGCCAGCATTAGGGTTTTAAACCCTAAACTAAGCTTTTCCATGCATGTCAGCATTAGGGTTTTAAACCCTAAACTGAATTTTTCCTTTAGTCAGCATTAGGGTTTTAAACCCTAAACTGAACTCTTTTCCATTCAGCCAGCATTAGGGTTTTAAACCCTAAACTGAGCTTTTCCATGCAATCAGCATTAGGGTTTTAAACCCTAAACTGAATTTTTCCTTTAGTCAGCATTAGGGTTTTAAACCCTAAACTGATTTTTTTTGATTCAGCCAGCATTAGGGTTTTAAACCCTAAACTGAGCTTTTCCTTCCAGTCAGCATTAGGGTTTTAAACCCTAAACTGAATTTTTCTTTTAGTCAGCATTAGGGTTTTAAACCCTAAACTGATTTTTCCATTCAGCCAGCATTAGGGTTTTAAACCCTAAACTGAGCTTTTCCATGCAATCAGCATTAGGGTTTTAAACCCTAAACTGGATTTTTCCTTTCAGCCAGCATTATGGTTTTAAACCTTAAACTGAGCTTTTCCTTTCAGTCAGCATTAGGGTTTTAAACCCCAAACTGAACTTTTTCCTTTAGCCAGCATTAGGGTTTTAAACCCTAAACTGAGCTTTTCCTTCCAGTCAGCATTAGGGTTTTAAACCCTAAACTGAACTTTTTCCATTCAGCCAGCATTAGGGTTTTAAATCCTAAACTAAGCTTTTCCATGCATGTCAGCATTAGGGTTTTAAACCCTAAACTGAATTTTTCCTTTAGTCAGCATTAGGGTTTTAAACCCTAAACTGAACTCTTTTCCATTCAGCATTAGGGTTTTAAACCCTAAACTGAGCTTTTCCATGCAATCAGCATTAGGGTTTTAAACCCTAAACTGAATTTTTCCTTTAGTCAGCATTAGGGTTTTAAACCCTAAACTAAATTTTTTCGATTCAGCCAGCATTAGGGTTTTAAACCCTAAACTGAGCTTTTCCTTCCAGTCAGCATTAGGGTTTTAAACCCTAAACTGAATTTTTCCTTTAATCAGCATTAGGGTTTTAAACCCTAAACTGATTTTTCCTTTCAACTAGCATTAGGGTTTTAAACCCTAAACTGAGCTTTTCCATGTAATCAGCATTAGGGTTTTAAACCCTAAACTGAGTTTTTCTTTTAGTCAGCATTAGGGTTTTAAACCCTAAACTGAACTTTTTCCTTTAGCCAGCATTAGGGTTTTAAACCCTAAACTGAGCTTTTTTTCCAGTCAGCATTAGGGTTTTAAACCCTAAACTGAACTTTTTTCCATTCAGCCAGCATTAGGGTTTTAAACCTTAAACTGAGCGTTTCCATGCAATCAACATTAGGGTTTTAAACCCTAAACTGAATTTTTCCTTTAGTCAGCATTAGGGTTTTAAACCCTAAACTGAACTTTTTTCCATTCAGCCAGCATTAGGGTTTTAAACCCTAAACTGAGCTTTTCCATGCAATCAGCATTAGGGTTTTAAACCCTAAACTGGATTTTTCCTTTCAGCCAGCATTAGGGTTTTAAACCCTAAACTGAGCTTTTCCTTTCAGTCAGCATTAGGGTTTTAAACCCTAAACTGAACTTTTTCCTTTAGCCAGCATTAGGGTTTTAAACCCTAAACTGAGCTTTTCCTTCCAGTCAGCATTAGGGTTTTAAACCCTAAACTGAACTTTTTCCATTCAGCCAGCATTAGGGTTTTAAACCCTAAACTGAGCTTTTCCATGCATGTCAGCATTAGGGTTTTAAACCCTAAACTGAATTTTTCCTTTAGTCAGCATTAGGGTTTTAAACCCTAAACTTAACTCTTTTCCATTCAGCCAACATTAGGGTTTTAAACCCTAAACTGAGCTTTTCCATGCAATCAGCATTAGGGTTTTAAACCCTAAACTGAATTTTTCCTTTAGTCAGCATTAGGGTTTTAAACCCTAAACTGAATTTTTTCCATTCAGCCAGCATTAGGGTTTTAAACCCTAAACTGAGCTTTTCCTTCCAGTCAGCATTAGGGTTTTAAACCCTAAACTGAATTTTTCCTTTAATCAGCATTAGGGTTTTAAACCCTAAACTGATTTTTCCTTTCAACCAGCATTAGGGTTTTAAAGCCTAAACTGAGCTTTTCCATGTAATCAACATTAGGGTTTTAAACCCTAAACTAAGTTTTCCTTTTAGTCAGCATTAGGGTTTTAAACCCTAAACTGAACTTTTTCCTTTAGACAGCATTAGGATTTTAAACCCTAAACTGAGTTTTCCTTTTAGTCAGCTTTAGGGTTTTAAACCCTAAACTGAACTTTTTCCTTTAGCCAGCATTAGGGTTTTAAACCCTAAACTGAGCTTTTCCTTCCAGTCATCATTAGGAATTTAAACCCTAAACTGAATTTTTCCTTTAATCAACATTAGGGTTTTAAACCCTAAACTGATTTTTCCTTTCAACCAGCATTAGGGTTTTAAAGCCTAAACTGAGCTTTTCCATGTAATCAGCATTAGGGTTTTAAACCCTAAACTGAGTTTTCCTTTTAGTCAGCATTAGGGTTTTAAACCCTAAACTGAACTTTTTCCTTTAGACAACATTAGGATTTTAAACACTAAACTGAGTTTTCCTTTTAGTCAGCTTTAGGGTTTTAAACCCTAAACTGAATTTTTCCTTTAGTCAGTATTAGGGTTTTAAACCCTAAACTGAACTTTTTCCATTCAGCCAGCATTAGGGTTTTAAACCCTAAACTGAGCTTTTCCATGCAATCAGCATTAGGGTTTTAAACCCTAAACTGAATTTTTCTTTTAGTCAGCATTAGGGTTTTAAACCCTAAACTGATTTTTCCATTCAGCCAGCATTAGGGTTTTAAACCCTAAACTGAGCTTTTCCATGCAATCAGCATTAGGGTTTTAAACCCTAAACTGGATTTTTCCTTTCAGCCAGCATTAGGGTTTTAAACCCTAAACTGAGCTTTTCCTTTCAGTCAGCATTAGGGTTTTAAACCCTAAACTGAACTTTTTCCTTTAGCCAGCATTAGGGTTTTAAACCCTAAACTGAGCTTTTCCTTCCAGTCAGCATTAGGGTTTTAAACCCTAAACTGAACTTTTTCCATTCAGCCAGCATTAGGGTTTTAAACCCTAAACTGAGCTTTTCCATGCATGTCAGCATTAGGGTTTTAAACCCTAAACTGAATTTTTCCTTTAGTCAGCATTAGGGTTTTAAACCCTAAACTTAACTCTTTTCCATTCAGCCAACATTAGGGTTTTAAACCCTAAACTGAGCTTTTCCATGCAATCAGCATTAGGGTTTTAAACCCTAAACTGAATTTTTCCTTTAGTCAGCATTAGGGTTTTAAACCCTAAACTGAATTTTTTCCATTCAGCCAGCATTAGGGTTTTAAACCCTAAACTAAGCTTTTCCTTCCAGTCAGCATTAGGGTTTTAAACCCTAAACTGAATTTTTCCTTTAATCAGCATTAGGGTTTTAAACCCTAAACTGATTTTTCCTTTCAACCAGCATTAGGGTTTTAAAGCCTAAACTGAGCTTTTCCATGTAATCAACATTAGGGTTTTAAACCCTAAACTAAGTTTTCCTTTTAGTCAGCATTAGGGTTTTAAACTCTAAACTGAACTTTTTCCTTTAGCCAGCATTAGGGTTTTAAACCCTAAACTGAGCTTTTCCTTCCAGTCATCATTAGGAATTTAAACCCTAAACTGAATTTTTCCTTTAATCAACATTAGGGTTTTAAACCCTAAACTGATTTTTCCTTTCAACCAGCATTAGGGTTTTAAAGCCTAAACTGAGCTTTTCCATGTAATCAGCATTAGGGTTTTAAACCCTAAACTGAGTTTTCCTTTTAGTCAGCATTAGGGTTTTAAACCCTAAACTGAACTTTTTCCTTTAGACAACATTAGGATTTTAAACACTAAACTGAGTTTTCCTTTTAGTCAGCTTTAGGGTTTTAAACCCTAAACTGAATTTTTCCTTTAGTCAGTATTAGGGTTTTAAACCCTAAACTGAACTTTTTTCCATTCAGCCAGCATTAGGGTTTTAAACCCTAAACTGAGCTTTTCCATGCAATCAGCATTAGGGTTTTAAACCCTAAACTGAATTTTTCTTTTAGTCAGCATTAGGGTTTTAAACCCTAAACTGATTTTTCCATTCAGCCAGCATTAGGGTTTTAAACCCTAAACTGAACTTTTTCCTTTAGACAACATTAGGGTTTTAAACCCTAAACTGAGTTTTCCTTTTAGTCAGCTTTAGGGTTTTAAACCCTAAACTGAACTTTTTCCTTTAGCCAGCATTAGGGTTTTAAACCCTAAACTGAGCTTTTCCTTCCAGTCAGCATTAGGGTTTTAAACCCTAAACTGAATTTTTCCTTTAATCAGCATTAGGGTTTTAAACCCTAAACTGATTTTTCCTTTCAACCAGCATTACGGTTTTAAAGCCTAAACTGAGCTTTTCCATGTAATCAGCATTAGGGTTTTAAACCCTAAACTGAGTTTTCCTTTTAGTCAGCATTAGGGTTTTAAACCCTAAACTGAACTTTTTCCTCTAGACAGCATTAGGATTTTAAACCCTAAACTGAGTTTTCCTTTTAGTCAGCTTTAGGGTTTTAAACCCTAAACTGAATTTTTCCTTTAGTCAGCATTAGGGTTTTAAACCCTAAACTGAACTTTTTTCCATTCAGCCAGCATTAGGGTTTTAAACCCTAAACTGAGCTTTTCCATGCAATCAACATTAGGGTTTTAAACCCTAAACTGAATTTTTCTTTTAGTCAGCATTAGGGTTTTAAAGCCTAAACTGATTTTTCCATTCAGCCAGCATTAGGGTTTTAAACCCTAAACTGAGCTTTTCCTTCCAGTCAGCATTAGGGTTTTAAACCCTAAACTGAATTTTTCCTTTAATCAGCATTAGGGTTTTAAACCCTAAACTGATTTTTCCTTTCAACTAGCATTAGGGTTTTAAACCCTAAACTGAGCTTTTCCATGTAATCAGCATTAGGGTTTTAAACCCTAAACTGAGTTTTTCTTTTAGTCAGCATTAGGGTTTTAAACCCTAAACTGAACTTTTTCCTTTAGCCAGCATTAGGGTTTTAAACCCTAAACTGAGCTTTTTTTCCAGTCAGCATTAGGGTTTTAAACCCTAAACTGAACTTTTTTCCATTCAGCCAGCATTAGGGTTTTAAACCTTAAACTGAGCGTTTCCATGCAATCAACATTAGGGTTTTAAACCCTAAACTGAATTTTTCCTTTAGTCAGCATTAGGGTTTTAAACCCTAAACTGAACTTTTTTCCATTCAGCCAGCATTAGGGTTTTAAACCCTAAACTGAGTTTTCCTTTTAGTCAGCTTTAGGGTTTTAAACCATAAACTGAACTTTTTCCTTTAGCCAGCATTAGGGTTTTAAACCCTAAACTGAGCTTTTCCTTCCAGTCAGCATTAGGGTTTTAAACCATAAACTGAATTTTTCCTTTAATCAGCATTAGGGTTTTAAACCCTAAACTGATTTTTCCTTTCAACCAGCATTAGGGTTTTAAAGCCTAAACTGAGCTTTTCCATGTAATCAGCATTAGGGTTTTAAACCCTAAACTGAGTTTTCCTTTTAGTCAGCATTAGGGTTTTAAACCCTAAACTGAACTTTTTCCTTTAGACAGCATTAGGATTTTAAACCCTAAACTGAGTTTTCCTTTTAGTCAGCTTTAGGGTTTTAAACCCTAAACTGAATTTTTCCTTTAGTCAGCATTAGGGTTTTAAACCCTAAACTGAACTTTTTTCCATTCAGCCAGCATTAGGGTTTTAAACCCTAAACTGAGCTTTTCCATGCAATCAACATTAGGGTTTTAAACCCTAAACTGAATTTTTCCTTTAGTCAGCATTAGGGTTTTAAACCCTAAACTAAATTTTTTCGATTCAGCCAGCATTAGGGTTTTAAACCCTAAACTGAGCTTTTCTTTCCAGTCAGCATTAGGGTTTTAAACCCTAAACTGAATTTTTCCTTTAATCAGCATTAGGGTTTTAAACCCTAAACTGATTTTTCCTTTCAACTAGCATTAGGGTTTTAAACCCTAAACTGAGCTTTTCCATGTAATCAGCATTAGGGTTTTAAACCCTAAACTGAGTTTTTCTTTTAGTCAGCATTAGGGTTTTAAACCCTAAACTGAACTTTTTCCTTTAGCCAGCATTAGGGTTTTAAACCCTAAACTGAGCTTTTTTTCCAGTCAGCATTAGGGTTTTAAACCCTAAACTGAACTTTTTTCCATTCAGCCAGCATTAGGGTTTTAAACCTTAAACTGAGCGTTTCCATGCAATCAACATTAGGGTTTTAAACCCTAAACTGAATTTTTCCTTTAGTCAGCATTAGGGTTTTAAACCCTAAACTGAACTTTTTTCCATTCAGCCAGCATTAGGGTTTTAAACCCTAAACTGAGCTTTTCCATGCAATCAGCATTAGGGTTTTAAACCCTAAACTGGATTTTTCCTTTCAGCCAGCATTAGGGTTTTAAACCCTAAACTGAGCTTTTCCTTTCAGTCAGCATTAGGGTTTTAAACCCTAAACTGAACTTTTTCCTTTAGCCAGCATTAGGGTTTTAAACCCTAAACTGAGCTTTTCCTTCCAGTCAGCATTAGGGTTTTAAACCCTAAACTGAACTTTTTCCATTCAGCCAGCATTAGGGTTTTAAACCCTAAACTGAGCTTTTCCATGCATGTCAGCATTAGGGTTTTAAACCCTAAACTGAATTTTTCCTTTAGTCAGCATTAGGGTTTTAAACCCTAAACTTAACTCTTTTCCATTCAGCCAACATTAGGGTTTTAAACCCTAAACTGAGCTTTTCCATGCAATCAGCATTAGGGTTTTAAACCCTAAACTGAATTTTTCCTTTAGTCAGCATTAGGGTTTTAAACCCTAAACTGAATTTTTTCCATTCAGCCAGCATTAGGGTTTTAAACCCTAAACTGAGCTTTTCCTTCCAGTCAGCATTAGGGTTTTAAACCCTAAACTGAATTTTTCCTTTAATCAGCATTAGGGTTTTAAACCCTAAACTGATTTTTCCTTTCAACCAGCATTAGGGTTTTAAAGCCTAAACTGAGCTTTTCCATGTAATCAGCATTAGGGTTTTAAACCCTAAACTGAGTTTTCCTTTTAGTCAGCATTAGGGTTTTAAACCCTAAACTGAACTTTTTCCTTTAGACAACATTAGGATTTTAAACACTAAACTGAGTTTTCCTTTTAGTCAGCTTTAGGGTTTTAAACCCTAAACTGAATTTTTCCTTTAGTCAGTATTAGGGTTTTAAACCCTAAACTGAACTTTTTTCCATTCAGCCAGCATTAGGGTTTTAAACCCTAAACTGAGCTTTTCCATGCAATCAGCATTAGGGTTTTAAACCCTAAACTGAATTTTTCTTTTAGTCAGCATTAGGGTTTTAAACCCTAAACTGATTTTTCCATTCAGCCAGCATTAGGGTTTTAAACCCTAAACTGAGCTTTTCCATGCAATCAGCATTAGGGTTTTAAACCCTAAACTGGATTTTTCCTTTCAGCCAGCATTAGGGTTTTAAACCCTAAACTGAGCTTTTCCTTTCAGTCAGCATTAGGGTTTTAAACCCTAAACTGAACTTTTTCCTTTAGCCAGCATTAGGGTTTTAAACCCTAAACTGAGCTTTTCCTTCCAGTCAGCATTAGGGTTTTAAACCCTAAACTGAACTTTTTCCATTCAGCCAGCATTAGGGTTTTAAACCCTAAACTGAGCTTTTCCATGCATGTCAGCATTAGGGTTTTAAACCCTAAACTGAATTTTTCCTTTAGTCAGCATTAGGGTTTTAAACCCTAAACTTAACTCTTTTCCATTCAGCCAACATTAGGGTTTTAAACCCTAAACTGAGCTTTTCCATGCAATCAGCATTAGGGTTTTAAACCCTAAACTGAATTTTTCCTTTAGTCAGCATTAGGGTTTTAAACCCTAAACTGAATTTTTTCCATTCAGCCAGCATTAGGGTTTTAAACCCTAAACTAAGCTTTTCCTTCCAGTCAGCATTAGGGTTTTAAACCCTAAACTGAATTTTTCCTTTAATCAGCATTAGGGTTTTAAACCCTAAACTGATTTTTCCTTTCAACCAGCATTAGGGTTTTAAAGCCTAAACTGAGCTTTTCCATGTAATCAACATTAGGGTTTTAAACCCTAAACTAAGTTTTCCTTTTAGTCAGCATTAGGGTTTTAAACCCTAAACTGAACTTTTTCCTTTAGCCAGCATTAGGGTTTTAAACCCTAAACTGAGCTTTTCCTTCCAGTCATCATTAGGAATTTAAACCCTAAACTGAATTTTTCCTTTAATCAACATTAGGGTTTTAAACCCTAAACTGATTTTTCCTTTCAACCAGCATTAGGGTTTTAAAGCCTAAACTGAGCTTTTCCATGTAATCAGCATTAGGGTTTTAAACCCTAAACTGAGTTTTCCTTTTAGTCAGCATTAGGGTTTTAAACCCTAAACTGAACTTTTTCCTTTAGACAACATTAGGATTTTAAACACTAAACTGAGTTTTCCTTTTAGTCAGCTTTAGGGTTTTAAACCCTAAACTGAATTTTTCCTTTAGTCAGTATTAGGGTTTTAAACCCTAAACTGAACTTTTTTCCATTCAGCCAGCATTAGGGTTTTAAACCCTAAACTGAGCTTTTCCATGCAATCAGCATTAGGGTTTTAAACCCTAAACTGAATTTTTCTTTTAGTCAGCATTAGGGTTTTAAACCCTAAACTGATTTTTCCATTCAGCCAGCATTAGGGTTTTAAACCCTAAACTGAACTTTTTCCTTTAGACAACATTAGGGTTTTAAACCCTAAACTGAGTTTTCCTTTTAGTCAGCTTTAGGGTTTTAAACCCTAAACTGAACTTTTTCCTTTAGCCAGCATTAGGGTTTTAAACCCTAAACTGAGCTTTTCCTTCCAGTCAGCATTAGGGTTTTAAACCCTAAACTGAATTTTTCCTTTAATCAGCATTAGGGTTTTAAACCCTAAACTGATTTTTCCTTTCAACCAGCATTACGGTTTTAAAGCCTAAACTGAGCTTTTCCATGTAATCAGCATTAGGGTTTTAAACCCTAAACTGAGTTTTCCTTTTAGTCAGCATTAGGGTTTTAAACCCTAAACTGAACTTTTTCCTTTAGACAGCATTAGGATTTTAAACCCTAAACTGAGTTTTCCTTTTAGTCAGCTTTAGGGTTTTAAACCCTAAACTGAATTTTTCCTTTAGTCAGCATTAGGGTTTTAAACCCTAAACTGAACTTTTTTCCATTCAGCCAGCATTAGGGTTTTAAACCCTAAACTGAGCTTTTCCATGCAATCAACATTAGGGTTTTAAACCCTAAACTGAATTTTTCTTTTAGTCAGCATTAGGGTTTTAAAGCCTAAACTGATTTTTCCATTCAGCCAGCATTAGGGTTTTAAACCCTAAACTGAGCTTTTCCTTCCAGTCAGCATTAGGGTTTTAAACCCTAAACTGAATTTTTCCTTTAATCAGCATTAGGGTTTTAAACCCTAAACTGATTTTTCCTTTCAACTAGCATTAGGGTTTTAAACCCTAAACTGAGCTTTTCCATGTAATCAGCATTAGGGTTTTAAACCCTAAACTGAGTTTTTCTTTTAGTCAGCATTAGGGTTTTAAACCCTAAACTGAACTTTTTCCTTTAGCCAGCATTAGGGTTTTAAACCCTAAACTGAGCTTTTTTTCCAGTCAGCATTAGGGTTTTAAACCCTAAACTGAACTTTTTTCCATTCAGCCAGCATTAGGGTTTTAAACCTTAAACTGAGCGTTTCCATGCAATCAACATTAGGGTTTTAAACCCTAAACTGAATTTTTCCTTTAGTCAGCATTAGGGTTTTAAACCCTAAACTGAACTTTTTTCCATTCAGCCAGCATTAGGGTTTTAAACCCTAAACTGAGTTTTCCTTTTAGTCAGCTTTAGGGTTTTAAACCATAAACTGAACTTTTTCCTTTAGCCAGCATTAGGGTTTTAAACCCTAAACTGAGCTTTTCCTTCCAGTCAGCATTAGGGTTTTAAACCATAAACTGAATTTTTCCTTTAATCAGCATTAGGGTTTTAAACCCTAAACTGATTTTTCCTTTCAACCAGCATTAGGGTTTTAAAGCCTAAACTGAGCTTTTCCATGTAATCAGCATTAGGGTTTTAAACCCTAAACTGAGTTTTCCTTTTAGTCAGCATTAGGGTTTTAAACCCTAAACTGAACTTTTTCCTTTAGACAGCATTAGGATTTTAAACCCTAAACTGAGTTTTCCTTTTAGTCAGCTTTAGGGTTTTAAACCCTAAACTGAATTTTTCCTTTAGTCAGCATTAGGGTTTTAAACCCTAAACTGAACTTTTTTCCATTCAGCCAGCATTAGGGTTTTAAACCCTAAACTGAGCTTTTCCATGCAATCAACATTAGGGTTTTAAACCCTAAACTGAATTTTTCCTTTAGTCAGCATTAGGGTTTTAAACCCTAAACTAAATTTTTTCGATTCAGCCAGCATTAGGGTTTTAAACCCTAAACTGAGCTTTTCTTTCCAGTCAGCATTAGGGTTTTAAACCCTAAACTGAATTTTTCCTTTAATCAGCATTAGGGTTTTAAACCCTAAACTGATTTTTCCTTTCAACTAGCATTAGGGTTTTAAACCCTAAACTGAGCTTTTCCATGTAATCAGCATTAGGGTTTTAAACCCTAAACTGAGTTTTTCTTTTAGTCAGCATTAGGGTTTTAAACCCTAAACTGAACTTTTTCCTTTAGCCAGCATTAGGGTTTTAAACCCTAAACTGAGCTTTTTTTCCAGTCAGCATTAGGGTTTTAAACCCTAAACTGAACTTTTTTCCATTCAGCCAGCATTAGGGTTTTAAACCTTAAACTGAGCGTTTCCATGCAATCAACATTAGGGTTTTAAACCCTAAACTGAATTTTTCCTTTAGTCAGCATTAGGGTTTTAAACCCTAAACTGAACTTTTTTCCATTCAGCCAGCATTAGGGTTTTAAACCCTAAACTGAGCTTTTCCATGCAATCAGCATTAGGGTTTTAAACCCTAAACTGGATTTTTCCTTTCAGCCAGCATTAGGGTTTTAAACCCTAAACTGAGCTTTTCCTTTCAGTCAGCATTAGGGTTTTAAACCCTAAACTGAACTTTTTCCTTTAGCCAGCATTAGGGTTTTAAACCCTAAACTGAGCTTTTCCTTCCAGTCAGCATTAGGGTTTTAAACCCTAAACTGAACTTTTTCCATTCAGCCAGCATTAGGGTTTTAAACCCTAAACTGAGCTTTTCCATGCATGTCAGCATTAGGGTTTTAAACCCTAAACTGAATTTTTCCTTTAGTCAGCATTAGGGTTTTAAACCCTAAACTTAACTCTTTTCCATTCAGCCAACATTAGGGTTTTAAACCCTAAACTGAGCTTTTCCATGCAATCAGCATTAGGGTTTTAAACCCTAAACTGAATTTTTCCTTTAGTCAGCATTAGGGTTTTAAACCCTAAACTGAATTTTTTCCATTCAGCCAGCATTAGGGTTTTAAACCCTAAACTGAGCTTTTCCTTCCAGTCAGCATTAGGGTTTTAAACCCTAAACTGAATTTTTCCTTTAATCAGCATTAGGGTTTTAAACCCTAAACTGATTTTTCCTTTCAACCAGCATTAGGGTTTTAAAGCCTAAACTGAGCTTTTCCATGTAATCAACATTAGGGTTTTAAACCCTAAACTAAGTTTTCCTTTTAGTCAGCATTAGGGTTTTAAACCCTAAACTGAACTTTTTCCTTTAGACAGCATTAGGATTTTAAACCCTAAACTGAGTTTTCCTTTTAGTCAGCTTTAGGGTTTTAAACCCTAAACTGAACTTTTTCCTTTAGCCAGCATTAGGGTTTTAAACCCTAAACTGAGCTTTTCCTTCCAGTCATCATTAGGAATTTAAACCCTAAACTGAATTTTTCCTTTAATCAACATTAGGGTTTTAAACCCTAAACTGATTTTTCCTTTCAACCAGCATTAGGGTTTTAAAGCCTAAACTGAGCTTTTCCATGTAATCAGCATTAGGGTTTTAAACCCTAAACTGAGTTTTCCTTTTAGTCAGCATTAGGGTTTTAAACCCTAAACTGAACTTTTTCCTTTAGACAACATTAGGATTTTAAACACTAAACTGAGTTTTCCTTTTAGTCAGCTTTAGGGTTTTAAACCCTAAACTGAATTTTTCCTTTAGTCAGTATTAGGGTTTTAAACCCTAAACTGAACTTTTTCCATTCAGACAGCATTAGGGTTTTAAACCCTAAACTGAGCTTTTCCATGCAATCAGCATTAGGGTTTTAAACCCTAAACTGAATTTTTCTTTTAGTCAGCATTAGGGTTTTAAACCCTAAACTGATTTTTCCATTCAGCCAGCATTAGGGTTTTAAACCCGAAACTGAACTTTTTCCTTTAGACAACATTAGGGTTTTAAACCCTAAACTGAGTTTTCCTTTTAGTCAGCTTTAGGGTTTTAAACCCTAAACTGAACTTTTTCCTTTAGCCAGCATTAGGGTTTTAAACCCTAAACTGAGCTTTTCCTTCCAGTCAGCATTAGGGTTTTAAACCCTAAACTGAATTTTTCCTTTAATCAGCATTAGGGTTTTAAACCCTAAACTGATTTTTCCTTTCAACCAGCATTAGGGTTTTAAAGCCTAAACTGAGCTTTTCCATGTAATCAGTATTAGGGTTTTAAACCCTAAACTGAGTTTTCCTTTTAGTCAGCATTAGGGTTTTAAACCCTAAACTGAACTTTTTCCTTTAGACAGCATTAGGATTTTAAACCCTAAACTGAGTTTTCCTTTTAGTCAGCTTTAGGGTTTTAAACCCTAAACTGAATTTTTCCTTTAGTCAGCATTAGGGTTTTAAACCCTAAACTGAACTTTTTTCCATTCAGCCAGCATTAGGGTTTTAAACCCTAAACTGAGCTTTTCCATGCAATCAACATTAGGGTTTTAAACCCTAAACTGAATTTTTCTTTTAGTCAGCATTAGGGTTTTAAAGCCTAAACTGATTTTTCCATTCAGCCAGCATTAGGGTTTTAAACCCTAAACTGAGCTTTTCCATGCAATCAGCATTAGGGTTTTAAACCCTAAACTGGATTTTTCCTTTCAGCCAGCATTATGGTTTTAAACCCTAAACTGAGCTTTTCCTTTCAGTCAGCATTAGGGTTTTAAACCCCAAACTGAACTTTTTCCTTTAGCCAGCATTAGGGTTTTAAACCCTAAACTGAGCTTTTCCTTCCAGTCAGCATTAGGGTTTTAAACCCTAAACTGAACTTTTTCCATTCAGCCAGCATTAGGGTTTTAAACCCTAAACTAAGCTTTTCCATGCATGTCAGCATTAGGGTTTTAAACCCTAAACTGAATTTTTCCTTTAGTCAGCATTAGGGTTTTAAACCCTAAACTGAACTCTTTTCCATTCAGCCAGCATTAGGGTTTTAAACCCTAAACTGAGCTTTTCCATGCAATCAGCATTAGGGTTTTAAACCCTAAACTGAATTTTTCCTTTAGTCAGCATTAGGGTTTTAAACCCTAAACTGAATTTTTTCCATTCAGCCAGCATTAGGGTTTTAAACCCTAAACTGAGCTTTTCCTTCCAGTCAGCATTAGGGTTTTAAACCCTAAACTGAATTTTTCCTTTAATCAGCATTAGGGTTTTAAACCCTAAACTGATTTTTCCTTTCAACCAGCATTAGTGTTTTAAACCCTAAACTGAGCTTTTCCATGTAATCAGCATTAGGGTTTTAAACCCTAAACTGAGTTTTCCTTTTAGTCAGCATTAGGGTTTTAAACCCTAAACTGAACTTTTTCCTTTAGCCAGCATTAGGGTTTTAAACCCTAAACTGAGCTTTTTCTTCCAGTCAGCATTAGGGTTTTAAACCCTAAACTGAACTTTTTTCCATTCAGCCAGCATTAGGGTTTTAAACCTTAAACTGAGCTTTTCCATGCAATCAGCATTAGGGTTTTAAACCCTAAACTGAATTTTTCCTTTAGTCAGCATTAGGGTTTTAAACCCTAAACTGAACTTTTTTCCATTCAGCCAGCATTAGGGTTTTTAACCTCTAAACTGAGCTTTTCCATGCAATCAGCATTAGGGTTTTAAACCCTAAACTGAATTTTTCCTTTAGTCAGCATTAGGGTTTTAAACCCTAAACTGAACTTTTTTCCATTCAGCCAGCATTAGGGTTTTAAACCCTAAACTGAGCTTTTCCATGCAATCAGCATTAGGGTTTTAAACCCTAAACTGGATTTTTCCTTTCAGCCAGCATTAGGGTTTTAAACCCTAAACTGAGCTTTTCCTTTCAGTCAGCATTAGGGTTTTAAACCCTAAACTGAACTTTTTCCTTTAGCCAGTATTAGGGTTTTAAACCCTAAACTGAGCTTTTCCTTCCAGTCAGCATTAGGGTTTTAAACCCTAAACTGAACTTTTTCCATTCAGCCAGCATTAGGGTTTTAAACCCTAAACTGAGCTTTTCCATGCATGTCAGCATTAGGGTTTTAAACCCTAAACTGAATTTTTCCTTTAGTCAGCATTAGGGTTTTAAACCCTAAACTGAACTCTTTTCCATTCAGCCAGCATTAGGGTTTTAAACCCTAAACTGAGCTTTTCCATGCAATCAGCATTAGGGTTTTAAACCCTAAACTTAATTTTTCCTTTAGTCAGCATTAGGGTTTTAAACCCTAAACTGAATTTTTTCCATTCAGCCAGCATTAGGGTTTTAAACCCTAAACTGAGCTTTTCCTTCCAGTCAGCATTAGGGTTTTAAACCCTAAACTGAATTTTTCCTTTAATCAGCATTAGGGTTTTAAACCCTAAACTGATTTTTCCTTTCAACCAGCATTAGGGTTTTAAAGCCTAAACTGAGCTTTTCCATGTAATCAGCATTAGGGTTTTAAACCCTAAACTAAGTTTTCCTTTTAGTCAGCATTAGGGTTTTAAACCCTAAACTGAACTTTTTCCTTTAGACAGCATTAGGATTTTAAACCCTAAACTGAGTTTTCCTTTTAGTCAGCTTTAGGGTTTTAAACCCTAAACTGAACTTTTTCCTTTAGCCAGCATTAGGGTTTTAAACCCTAAACTGAGCTTTCCCTTCCAGTCAGCATTAGGGTTTTAAAACCCTACACTGAATTTTTCCTTTAGCCAGCATTAGGGTTTTAAACCCTAAACTGAGCTTTTCCTTCCAGTCAGCATTAGGGTTTTAAACCCTAAACTGAACTTTTTTCCATTCAGCCAGCATTAGGGTTTTAAACCTTAAACTGATCTTTTCCATGCAATCAGCATTAGGGTTTTAAACCCTAAACTGAATTTTTCTTTTAATCAGCATTAGGGTTTTAGAACCCTAAACTGAATTTTCCTTTTAGTCAGCATTAGGGTTTTAAAACCCTAAACTGAACTTTCCTTTTAGTCAGCATTAGGGTTTTAAACCTTAAGCTGAACTTTTTTCCTTTCAGTCAGCATTAGAGTTTTAAACCCTAAGCTGAACTTTTTTCGTTTCAGTCAGCATTAGAGTTTTTAAACCCTGAGCTGAACTTTTCCCCAGTTGGTCAGCATTAGAGTTTCAGCTTTAAAACTGAACTTCTCCCCAGCTAGTCGGTATTAGGGCTCCAGTCCTGAACTAACCATTTTTATCTTCCTTCATCAATTTTGTGAACTCCCTGGCGAAAAATTAACGAAATTTTTTAGTGAAACTGGGGCAGAAAAATTTCGTTCGTTTGTTTTCTCCCGCAGGTCTAACCTTGAGCCACATGATTCGAAATGACCCACGAGATGAGTTCCAGCTCGGAATCAAAAAAAAAAGAGAAGATGTCCCGAGATATCAGAGTAAATGGAAGGAAGATTGACTCCAATATTTGATTAAGGTCCTGAACCCTGCCGATCGCGTCTCACTCAGTATCCCAGAGATTAAACAAGTCGCCGCAACTCGCAAGCATCAAGATTCAGATCGGGGTCTACAAGCAGAATCAGCTAAGACCCAAGATCAAGTCGTAAAAGAATCATAGATAGGAATCTTGTAACTAGCAGTTGACATGCATATAAATAGTTAGTCCAGTTTCCAATTTTCGTTTGGTTGTAATAAGGTGGTCAGTGACGCAGCAGTGACAACAGCAACAGCAGTAGCAGCAAGCATTGCAATCCCATGGTAGTCCCAGCTACCAAAACTTCCCGAACTACATTGACCTGATTCCTGTTTAGCCCAGGATATGTAGGAAATCTTTGAAGCAAGATTCGGTCAGATCTTTCAAAAAACATGCTTCATACGGAGTAGTCCATAGGCAAAAATCGCTCATACACGCTCACTTTATCTTTGCACGAAAACTCTTCGTGTTTCCGAACAAAGAGGGGCAGTTGTGAGCACGTGATTTTTGTTTCGCGCGACAATCGCTCCAAAAGAAATAAAAAGTAATAACAATTGATCCTGTTGAACAATTTTGGATTTTTACATGACACTTTGTTAATTATTTATGATTTTTGCCCATTTTGACTTTATTAAAACAAAATACAAAATGTACGTGTCATGCGTAATCTGAACCGTAACACGGTTGTTAAATAGAAAATCATAAATAGGCATCTTTGTCCGTGATATTGTTTTGTTTTGATTTTTACCTGTTTTGAATTATTTTAATGTGTGTGCAAATAATTGTATTAAGTGTTTATTTAATTTTAATTTGATTTTACTTAGTTTTGTTTTTTAAAAAAAATAATAATAATAAAGAATAAAAGGAAATAACAAAAAAGAAAGCCCTTCCTTTTTCGGACTTGGGCCAATTTGTTAAAATACAAATTGGCCCAAACAAACAATGCCCAAAACCAGGCCTGCCCGGTCCAGTCCAAGTTGATACCCAGGGTGTCCAAACGACGCCGTTTTAATCCAGCTTGATCTGGGCCGTTGATCTCAGATTGATCAACGGCCAAGATCACATTTCCCATACCCACGAACAAAACCCGACCCGTTCCACCCAGACCAACCCAAACCCTGTTTAGATGAAACGACACCGTCTCTTCTAAACCTTCAGATCCAAGCCGTTGATCTTGATTGATCCAACGGCTGAGATCAGCCCACCCATCCCATATATAACCTTCTAACCTTACCCTGCCCCCCTATCCAATACCCCAGCCCCCGTCTTCACCTTCTTCCCCATCAAACCCTAGAGCCGCCCCTATATCCTTCACCATGAAAGCCGGCGGCATGGACGCCGGTGACCCTACCCTTAACACCATAGATGCTCCTCACCGTCCTGAACCCAAATCCACCAACCACACACCTCGAATCCCATCCCACCTTCTCGAATCTTCATTTGAAGATTCGAGTCAAAACCTGATCTACACCGATCGACCCTAAATTCATACCAGATACTTCCCAGACCCCCCTCGTGACCAAACCATGCTTGGTTTGGTCCGAATCTGATCAGGGAAGCATGAATCCCAGATCTGAGTTTTGGAACTTTGTGATTCTTCGTCACTAGTCCATATCCATTCAAACCGAAGAGATTAAGGTCTAATGGACCTTAATCGAAGTGTTTCTCTGAGAAACACTTCGATTAAAGTCCGTTCAACCTTAAGAAAGGGCTGTTCGAATCCAAGTAAGGTTTTGATTTATTTTCAAGGTTTAGGGTGAGTTCTTTCTTTTTCTTTATTTGTTTTGGTCCGTCTGATTATGGTGAAGGTGTGTTCATGTTTTGTTTGTGTCCCCGAATTTTAGCAACTATGCCCTGACCATTTTGCCTGAACCTTTGTTGTTTGATTAAGTATCTTCTTCTACTTGTCCTGATAGTGTGTATGTATGTATTTGTTGTGCAATAATTGAGCTTCAAATGTTGACTGATCAATTAGTTCCTCGAGTACCACTTTGCTCAGTCAGTATAATTAGAATCATGTGTCGATACTGTTAAATGTCTGATTCTTGGTTACGACTGTATGTGTTATAACTAATATAGTCGAGTCGACAAATATATTCAATTAATTTCAGTAGTTCAAATTTTAACGATTGAACCTGTTGTTTGCTGCAACTTTGTTTGAATCAAAGTAAGAATCAAGTAGGGTCACTTATAGTTGTTGTATTTGAATCTGAAAATAAAAAGGGTAGATTGATAGCTGCAATCTGAATTGATGGCATGTGCACCTGTGCACAGCAAGTGCATTGTGCACAGCCTGGTTCCTACATAAAGAGGCTTTTGATTTTAAAATAGTTTGACAGCATATGCTGTCAGATATATTCTGCTGCCCATACTTTGCTTTAGTTTAAGAAGTATTAAACCTTTTTAAAGAATAAGTCTGCCAGGGAATGTTGATGGGGGTTAATACTTAAATAACTAAGTGGAACTGAAAAGAAGAGACCACATGGGAGGGGTTTTTGGTTGTTGAACAGGCTGTGTTTAGTATGACTTTAGGCTTATAAAAGGGGAATACACACAGGAGACAGGACACACTGTGAGGATATAGGGGTGAGAAATTTTTGAAGGAGGGAGATCTGATAATACACAGAGAGCATAGATAGAGATAGGAGGAGAATTTGAAAGAGAGAGAGAGGGTGATACACACTGAGAGGTATACACACACAGACATACATAGGGAGAGAATCAAAAAAGAGGGGAGAGCAAAAAGACATACATAGATACAGAAATAGAAAGAGAGTAAGAAAGAGATAAAACAGATTAGGAAATCAGAAACTTGGTTCTGTTTGGCTGAAGTTCATCTGTTGTCAATGTGTTAGGCAGTGTTGCTTCTTCTAAGTTTCAATCGAGATTATTGTTAGTGTTTTGTTGCATTTGGTATATCTCGGAATTGGATTGTCTAGAGTTTTTGTTTCCACCACACTGTGTGCTGCTCCATTTGGCTGCTTTCTCTTCAACTATAGCTCCACTTCTTGCAATAGAATCTTTTCTGCTGTGTTGTTTCGATTGCTGCTGTTATTCTGATTCCTGCTGCTGCTGATCTTCCCTGTTATTCTCTTCTTCCTCTTTGCATTTTAGCATTCCAGGTACACATTTCAAATCCTACGTGGGTGTAAACTGTAACAGTTCGAAAGCATGAAATGAAAGGAGTTCCAAGAAGTTTAAATGTCTGTTTGTAATGCTCATGGTCTATTGATTTCTTCGTATAAATTGATCAGTGTGTAATTCAATAGCAAAAAAATCTAGTTAGTTAATACTTAACTGAGTTTTAGCCTCTTGTATCTTAGTTTATAGTTGTTTGTTGATATGAGTTAAGTAATGGTGTAGTACGTAGAATGTACAAATATTTGACATAGTGACTGACCGGATTCTTGTTTTAGCTATAATGATATGCATAGGATAGGATACTTCCACCTTACACAATGATGTTCTGTTTTATTTTAGTTTCTTTCGTCAAAACCCGCTAGGCAGTATATAGGAGCACGTTCGAACCCCCAGTGATAATAATGCCTAGTGGGTTAATTCCCTTAACCTAGCCTAAATGAGTCTAGCTTGAATTCAATTCAAGAGATGTTTTGGATATGAGCATAGCATTTGTCATGTAATTTCTTTGTCAAAGTAGAACATTTCTCATAAAAGTAGGACGTCTTTTTTACTTTATAAATAATTAATCAGAAATTGATAAGAATTAGGCCCAAAGCATATACTTGAATTGACATGTATCTTCCTTCTTCTATTTTAGACTGAACATAGTAGAAATGTAGCCATTTTAGGATATCCTTTCTAAATAGAGATGAGCCTCGCCAAATAAAAAATGCAAAATTGCGGGGCCCTCAATAAATAATCATAATAATTATTTAGAATTCAGGATAGGCCGTTTAGTGAATTTCATGGCTTCCTATAAATAATAATGCGCTAGACTCTTTTAGGCGCGACTTAATTAAATTACATTCTTAAACTCGGGTGCACATTGATGTGACCCGAATTCAAATCTCAACGGAGTCGAAATGTGTTAACAACTACGGGTGCATTGATTGTGACGTGGTTCGAGATGCATTTTCATGACGTTGCAATTCTATAAAAATAAATGATAATAATAAAAGCGGTTTTAAACTTAATAAAAGCACATAAGTCACAACATGTATTTAAATCTGATATTTTGCCATTATATCAATTTAAGCGACCGTTCTAGAACCACGGGATTCGAGGGTGCCTAACACCTTCCCTCGGGTCAACAGAATTCCTCACTTAGAATTTCTGGTTCGCAGACTTCATTTGGAAAAGTCGAAAATTTCCTCGATTTGGGATTCAAGATAAACCGGTGACTTGGGACACCAAAAGCCAAACCTTTCCCAAGTGGTGACTCTGAATTAAATAAATAATCCCATTTCGAATATTGTCACTTAAATTGGAAAAACTCCCTCGCGCATTTTACCCTTCGGGGCGGGCGCGCAAAAAGGAGGTGTGACACTAATTAATGATGAAATGAAGGGCAAATCTTAGTCAAACATAATTAACTCTAGATCTGAGCATATTGAATACGAGAGTAGAATGAGGCCAAATTTATATAACACTTTTTAAAAGATATCAAACATAAATGGTAACCTTACATTTGTGATAAATTGTTCTGTACTTGCTAGAACAAAGAAGAAAAAGAAGGAATGCCACTGATATCAGTGAGATCTATCTTTATTGATTCAACAATGACGATTACAAAGATTTGCTGCTAGAATCTAGGCTTTCGTTTTGTTGTCAGAGGTCTTCCCCAGTTCTTATGTTCCTTTTTTCTCTCCCGGGAACCCCCTTTTCTTTCTCATTGTTTCATATATATATATATATATATATATATATATATATATATATATATATATATTCCCCTTTATCCAACGGTCTTTAACAAGTATACCCCTTCTCGACTATACTTTTATTTACTCTCTCAAGCATTGCGGCATGCAAGCCTTTAGATGGATCAATCTCGGCAGTGGCCGAGACACTCGTCGCCATGACGCCTTATGGTACGATTATGGCTTGATCGAACCTTTATAATTCCTTTTAATAATAATCCACTTATGGTCAGATTTTGACCCATACACCAGCAACCATTTAACAATTCAAAAAAAAAAAAACGACAATTGGGATCCCATAAAAATATTGCACGTGGATACAAATTTGAGTCGGTGGGCTGGCCTTTCGATCTTAAGGTAGTTTTCCTAGCACTTTTCATATTTCTCTTAGATTATCAATTCAACCCAATATAAGGAATAATATGTACCAACTAGTATTCGGAACCCAATTACTGCGTGTTAAAAACTGGTTGACAGCGGGTGAAAAACGGGTCAAGATGGAAAATCTTAAAACGCTTAATTTTGTAGGCAGCGTACGTTGTTGTAACCACCCCAAAATGTTCATGCTTAAACCAAAAACGCAAATCATGAGAGCGTCATATTTCCCTATAACAAACATTAAGCTCAGAGAGCTCAACGATGATGAAGAATTGCAAAAAAAACAACGATAAGAGGAGAAGGACGATAGAGTGAGTGAGAGAGAGAAAAAGAAGAAGATAGTAGAGGATAAGATAATGTTTTCATTTTGCATAATCCAAAATACCAACTACAACTGGCACAAATACAGTTCATGATTACAGATTATGTTAGCACCTAGAATTGAGTAAAAAGAATAAATTAAGAAACTTAAAAGGGACCTAATTAATATAATATAAACTTCAATTTAAAAGAATAACTGGACTGAAGTGTAGATCCCCTAACTTTGATTGGACTATTATTATCTAGCATTTCCAATAGTCCCGCACTCGTTACAAGCCATCCTCCCTTAAGAACCATGTACTCAAGGTTCAAATCCGGGAAGTTGAGACCTAATGAAGTTGTAATTTTCCTGAGTTGCCTCATATGGTAAGAGATTGGCCCATTATACAAGAACATGAGTTGCAACAACATTTCTTTTCTTAACTATATGCCTATCTAAGGTGTCATTGGTTCCATTAGAGGTTATCCATCTTCAGAGCATACATGAGGTTCAATGGAGGGAATCTAACCATGTCCAACTCTTTTCTTCAACTAAAAATAGTGAAAAAATTGATGAATCGTGGAGGAAATTGACAACTGTAATTCATAAGCAACATGGCTGATCTTCTTAAGAATTCGATAAAGCCCATAAAAAGTCATTGCCAACTTTAAGCTTCTTCTCACAAAAATTAAGGTCTGTCTATAAGGTTGTAGCTTAATGAACACCCAATATCCCTCTCAATCTTCTTTTGATTTGCATAATATTTCTTTATGCTTTGAGCTCTTTCCAAGTTCTCTCTCAAAATCATAGTCCTTAGTTGCCTATCCTTAATATTTGGTCAACACAACAATTTCTTTAGATAGTGAAATCAACTGAAAAGACAATTGGAGAGGATATACCTATATACTACTTTAAAAGGAGTTATTTTAGTGGTAGAGTGGAAATTTGAGTTGAACCAAAATTTAGCCAGAGGTATCCACTTGCTCCGCTCAGGCGGTCTATGACAAGTCCTACACCGCAAATAATTTTCTAACCATCTTTTCACTCTCTCAGTCTATCCATCTGTTTGTGAATAATAGTCTGAGCTATATATATACACCAGCTTATAAACTAAAAAGCTCATTCTAGAAATTGCCGAAGAAAACCTTATCTCTATATGAGACTACTGCTAGGCAACCTATGTAACTTATACAATTGATCCAAAAATATCAGGACACAAAATCCATAATTGGTCGCGATGTGTCACGACCCCAAACCGGACCCGGCCGTGATGACGCCTCTCGTGAAGACAAGGCCTGCGACATAATTGCTAAATTCATCGTTAATAGTTTTTAATAAGTCAATTTAAGTCATTTATAAGAATAAATCCCCAACAAGTATAAATTTAGCGAAATAGAACAAGTGTGGAAATAGATACAGCCCGACATCGGGGTGTCACAAGTCACAAGCATCTACTAAGGTCTAAATACAACAGAAAGTCTGAAGATATACTAAATATAGTATAATGAAATCAAGAGGGAGAAAAGCAATACTGCGAACGTCGGGCAACTACCTAGCTAAACTCCGGTGACTCTGCCTCTGATCAACCATCATCCGCTATCAGATTCAAAAATACCTAAATCTGCATACAAGGTGCAGAGAGTAATATGAGTACTCCGACTCAATGAGTAATAACAATAAAGGAAGATCGATAAGAAATTACGTAAAGGCACGTCAATAGGCTATAATGAAGCAGTAAAAGCCAGTAAAACAACGAAACATTGGAAATATGTAAAATCACTTTAGTTCAGTTTAAGCTTCTTTAGAAGTGTCTTTTTAACGGTTAAGCGATTAAATGCAAAGCAGCTAGAACAGATAAACACATAAGAATCCGCCCCTCGGGCACAATGTTAATAAAATCCGCCCCTCAAGCAATATCATGGAACAATCACCAGCCCCTCGGGCTATATCTCATATCACAATGGGTACCTGCACTCACTAGGGGTGTGCAGACTCCTGCAGGGGCCTCTTACGGCCCAAGCGCAATATCAAGTAATCTCGTGGCATCATCACTAGGCTCTCGGCCTTATATCAACAAGCCACCTTGTGGCGTACATATCTCAGGCCCTCGGACTCATAATTATAATTAGTGTTTCCTCACAACATAGGCCTTCGTCCTTACTCAGTCAGAATCACACAAGCCACTCGGGAAACAGTAAAATATGGTGCTCAGCCCAAAATATCATTTAAGTACTAAAGCAAAGTAAACATGGATGAGTTATAAAAATAGTAGAATATAGCATCACTGAGTTCAAGTATAAAGTCAAAATGGTGAGGAAATATCAGTAAAAATCCCCTCATGGTTCAAATAGTTGGTACAAGGCCCAAATATGGCATTCAGCCAAACATGATGATAGCAAATAGTTTTCAATCAAATACACGGTAAAATAGTCATTCGGGATGGACTAAGTCACAATCCCCAACAGTGCACGACCCCATGCTAGTCATCTAGCGTATGCATCACCTCGATATATCACAATGATATTCAATACGGGGTTTCATGCCCTCAGGACAATATTTACAATCATTACTCACCTCGATCCGGTCCAAACACTAGCCCGCGATGCCTTTGGCCTCACGAATCGACCTCCGAATGCTCCAAATCTAGCCACATTCAGTACATAACCATTAAAATATGCTAAGGGAACAAAGCCCACTCGAAAATATCCAATTTACATAAAAAATCCCAAAACTGCTCAAACCCGTCCCCTGACCCACGTCTCGAAATTTGATAAAAATTACATCAATAGAATCCTCGTCCACTCACGAGTCTACCCATATCAATTTCATCAAAATCCAACCTTAATTGCCCATTCAAATCCCCAACAGAATTCTCAAACCTTTCTTCCATTTTCCCCCAATTTGCACTCTAATTTCTCAAATTAATTGATGAAATTCAAGACTAAATCGTGGAATTAAACCAAATATGAGTGAAGAATACTTACCCCAATAGCTCCACTGAAAATCCCCTCAAATGTCACCTTCTCCCGAGCTCTCCAATGGCTTTCATAAAATTGTACTTAAGCCCTCATTTTCAAAATATAATCTGACTGCCCAGGTATTGCTTCATCGCGAACGCGGCATAACCCTCGCGTTCGCGAAGCACACCGCTTCACAGACTGAAATTCCCTCTATGCGAACGCGAGAACCCTCTCACGAACGCGATGCACAACACATTCTACACTTCGCGATCACGACCCTAATACACGAACGCGTAGAACAAATGCATTGGGGACTCGACTATCCTTCTTCCTCTTTGCGAACGCGACCTGAACCTCGCGAACACGATGACTATAGACCTCACACCTTTGCGATCGCGGAACCATCTTCACAAATGCAAAGGCCAACTCCATAGCCTCACACCTTAACCCTAAGCGAATGCGGGACATGCATTGCGAACGCGAAGGTAAAAAACCTGCAACACCAACAACAGAAATTCTGCAATTTTTCACAACATGAAATGGTCCGATTGACCACCCGATACTCACCTGAGGCCCTCGGGACCTCAACTGAACATGCCAACATATCCCATAACATCATTCGAACTTGTTACAACCTTAGGAACGCTCAAAACAACATTAAAACTCCAAATTTGCATCGGATTCAAGCCTAAGAATCCCAAGAACTTCCAAATTACGCTTTTGATCCAAAAGTCTACCAAACCACGTCCGAATGACCTGAAATTTTTCACACACATCCCAAATGACACAACAGACCTACTCCAACTTCCGGAATTAGATTCTGACCCTTACATCAAAATCTCACCAATCAACCGGAAAATGCCAAAATTCCAATTTCGCCAATTCAATCCTAAACCTTCCACGGACATCCAAAACACATTCCGATCACGCTCCTAAGTCCCAAATCATAAAAATTCCAATCTAAGATCATATACCAACTAGTCAATTCTTGGTCAACCTTTCAAATTTCAAGCTTCAAACTGAGAACTATTCGTCCACATTCATTTCGATTACCCTGAAAACCAAAATCAACGATTTACATATGTTATAATACATCACATGGGGCAAGTCATGCCTGAGAACTGGCGAGCAAAGTGCAAAAGCTCAAATCGACCGATCGGGTCATTACATCCTCCCCCACTTAAATATACGTTCGTCCTCAAACGTGCCCAGAGTTGTTCCAAAGGCCAATCAATCGCTGAATAACCTTACCATGCACATACTCGGGGGTGATACCATGTCACCCCATCTCATATAGGCCCGATAACACCACACAATTGAAATTTCACAATCCAACCTAGCCCGTAAACCTTAGAACCACATTTCCACTCCTAAAATCATCCACAAGATCAAAATTTCACATCTATACTCTGAATAAGCCCGAAAAAGCTATAATAACCCATACATGCAACCTTGGGTGTAATTACAAGATATACCACATAACTCAAACACTGGTAGCGATAACTGCTAATTACAGTAGCTGCACACAACAACCAATAGCGATAGAAAACCTCTTATCAACTAGAGTCTCATTCCAACATTTTCATATACTGCCAATGATAAATAAAACACGCATTAAACCATAACCATTTCTCAGATCAACCATTCATGAAGCCATTTCCTTTTTGGCAAAGACCATAGCGAATTTCTGAGCTGGACCTCAATATTATCCTCCCAACATGCTGAAATCGAATCCATTTGTATTCATTAAAGACCCTAACAATCTCATCTAATCCAACACAATTACTCTGGTGACATGACACATCAATGCAGGCTAAAGCCACAACTTGTGCAATCTACGTACCAATAAGCAACAATTCGAATTTACCCAAATCATGAAAATGACTCAAATGAAAGAGCTGTACCGCAAGCTCACCAGAACCACCGCGCACAATGATGAGAACCCATCACACATCATAAAAACAAAACTCATGAATCCAACCTGAAGGGTTATACCTCCACATAACTCCGCTGCAATGCGCGGCCCTACCCAAGCACTGGTCCACATGAAAAACCTCAAGTCACTATGCTCAAAATCGGCAACGACGCGCAATTTGATGTCTAGAACCAAAGCAAATCATCATAACCACAGCGAAACATTTGACATAACAATCACACAACCCGAAAGGACACAACCGATGCGCCATCCGCCGAGCAATATCTAATACTCCTCCCGCTCGAATTCCACTAAGAGACCCCAATAACACCACACTACATGTGCCTATAACCAACAAATCCAAATGTCTCGCAACACGAAAAGGTAACTCATAGATCTCCTCAGAACAATAATAGGCTCAATAACAATCGAATCAAAACATCCCTCAGCAATACAACTCGGAGCCAACCAAGCCGACTCAAGTTAAAACACACATCCACATTGGCCTGCCAACGAACCCCCTATCAAGGAAACACTAAAGCTGCTCCTTCAACTCCTTTTCTGCCGGTGCCACACAATATGGTGCCCAACATCAAATCAATACCGAAATGAACAACCTTGCCTGGCAACATGCCCGGCCACAAGAAACACATCCAAAAAGTCCCTCACCACCGGACCTAAATTACTGGTAGGAGTCTCTGCACTGACATCCATCACGAATGCCCAAATAAGAAAGACAATCCTTCCCAGCCATCCGCTGGATCTTCGAAATATAAAACTACCCTACTAGAATATAATCCGTCAAACCTCATCACTCAATCCATGGCATTCCCGGCATAGCCAACATCGCCGCCTTAGCACAATAGTCCAGAATAACACGACAAGGAGACAACCAGTCTATACCCTGTTGATACCCAATTTTTTTCTATGTATTTTTATATACAAAATACTTTCAAAATAACATGTATATGCATATATAAGTATGCCCAAGTATTTTGGTGTTTTTCCTAATTTTTAAAGGTTTTAAAATCAATTTTTTGCCCATTTTAGCAGTATAAAAACCAATCATTATTCCCAAAAATATAGTTAATGTAATTTTAATACTTTAAAAAAAAATTATTTGGTATTTTAAAAGCTTAATTGCATATAATTGCAATTCTAGCCTACTTTAAGATTTAATAGCATTTTATAATTATAAAATTGGTTCCAGTATTTTTAAATTAATATTTATATATTATTTACTGATTCAGTACTTTTAATTTCATTTCAAAATCATTTTTACTATTTTTTATAAAATAAAAGGGGAAAACTGGCTATTTAACATTTAGCCTCATTTCGTTGCAATTACAGCTATTTACATATCAATTTTAGCCCTCAATTGACCCAATCCTAACACCCAATTGGACCGGCTCAATTTCATTTTAATCCCGAGCCCGACCCAACTATTTAACCCGCCTGACCTTTCTTTCAATCCAGGCCGTTGATCATTTTGATCAACAGCCACGATCGCCCCTTACCATTTTTAATCCACCGACTACACCCTAATCCCCTCATTTCATTTGGTCCGCCGCCTTTGAATATTCCCCTTTCTCAAAACACTCTCGAAGGTTCTTCGGAACTTAGCCATCTTCTACCCTTTTCAAGCGCACTTTCACCGGAATCCATGGCTTTTCAGGCCATGGATGGCATGTACTCACCCCCTCCACCATTAAACCATGGGTATTCAAAGTTTTGAGGTCTGACCTCGATGGTTTTCTTTCAGATCTTCTCAGATCTATGGTTCTATGGCCTCTCCGGCCATGCTCCAGCGTATCCAAAGTATTAAAAGCCTAATTCTAACTCATCCAACTCAAGATTGGACTTTCTTCCAAGCCTTTCTCATTTCTAGGGTTTCTCCAAAACCCTAAGCTATTCGAGGGTTTTCTCTGTTTATTTTCTTAGATCTATGCTATATCTGTGTTCTACTAGATTTTTAAAGTGTTTTCCCCAATCTTTTCTTTCAAAATTGCTTCTCTTCAATTTAGGGTTTCTGAAAGGGTTTCAAAACGTCTTTCTAATTCTCCCTTTTCTTTTCTTTATGTGTGTTTGTCTATATTATGCTCGTGTGTTTTCTTTTCTACCACGTATGTGTTGTTCTTCTGTTTTCTTTCTACTATACATGACTCTCCTATACTTTTGTATTCTACTGTGCCTCTAGACTAGGCTCGCATGTCAATCTTTGTTGTGTTTTCCTACATGTTCTTTGCTATACTTTTCAGTATTCTTCTACTGTATGTGTTTCCTACTGAGTTCTTATGTTTTGCTTGCTTCTACTGAACTTTTGTTTGACTTCTAAACATGTTTCATCTATTGTTTCTTTAAGCTTATATCATTTCTTTTTCTCTTCTGAACTTGCTTAAGTTCCGAGCCTTTCTTAAAACATGTTCTTTATGCTTTAAATCAGCTTTCTTACTTTGTTGTTTGAAACCTGCTATCATAGCTGTTTGTTTCTCATGAGTCTCTGAAAGAGACCTCTGAGCCTATTTCAATGGCTTGCCTTCTCGTCTCTGTATCTGATTCGAGTTGAAAACCCTAGGATTTGGGATTTTTTGGCAAGTTTGATTTGGTGTTTGGACTAGGGTTCTACTTTCGAACCCTGGACTATCAAACTCATTCTGAGTCTATGAACTGAATTTGAACCTTTTTGCTTATGACTCTGAACTTTTCTATGCTAGACTCTTTCCTAATTGGAATGACAACTCCTTCTTGTTTGACATGTCTGTATGCTTTATATATGAGGAATTCTCCTTTCAAAAAGGTTTTGCCAACTCATGATTGGATTCAGAATATCTCTATGTTTGATTGATTGATTGTTGATTTCCCTTAAAATTAAAACCCTTTCCTCACTTTTCCTAACTTTGTTCATTCGATCAAAGCCTGCAATTTGATTTTACTGGCTGTTTGATTGATTCCCTTTCCTTATTCATACAAACCGTGTACCACTGGACTTTTGCCTTAAATAAACTTCTGTGTATTTTACCTTTTTGTGCTACTTTGGAAAAGATTTTGATCAAATTCTTTCCATAATTATTCTGCCCGTTTGAGATCAGAATCCCTTAATTAAAGGGAGACCTTATGTAATTGGTTGCAAAACTAGTTTTCTTACTTGCTTTATGCACTATAAAGGGCACGACCCTTCTGCACGTTGACACACTTCCAATTTAATACTTTTACACATATACTTTGAGTTCAATACCCTAACACACATTACCCACTTCACACTTTCAATACTCTTACAACATCCTACTCTCTTCTAAGATCTTTTGGATTGTTTGCTTGCAATTTGGCTTTACAAGACTACTACTTTTCCTTTTCTTGTTTCTGAAACTGGTATGTTCTAATTTAGCTTTTCAGCCTCATCCCTATGTGTTTACTTTACAGTTTCAACATTCTTGTCTACTTTATTGTCTATGTTCAGTATTGAATATGATGTTTTCCTTGCATATGTTACTGTGTGAATTCCTCATACCCCTATTCCCTCTATATGTTTGAGTTAAAACTCAGACATGGCAGCATCCAAATTGTTGCTCATGTCTGGGCTTGATCCTGTAAAGGATCCTAACTCCCAAGCAATGTGCCTAACAGGCTGGTTGGGGTATGCCAGTACTTTCAATTGCTGGGTATGACCACCAGCCTATATTGGCTTTCCCCTAAATCCCCTTTGTGCACTTACACTCTCTCTTAGTTTCTATGTTCTGCCCCCATCCTATGAGCCTTGCCTTAGGACCTTTAGCTCCATCTGAACTTGGACATTCGAGGGATGGCCCTTCCACACTGTACTATAACTTAATTCTACAATATATTTGGGTGTAAGCACTGCCCGGAGTCTACCTGAGACTCTTAGGAAACTTTGGCACATCCTAAATAAGAGAAAGGCTTTGGAAATCTGATCTTTGGAAGTTGGTTTATTTCATATTTTAGACCTGGAGTCTGAATTAGGCTCTCATTGATTGTACTATAATTTATGATGTAATTTTACTATTCTTGATTCCTTCGGGTCTGTAATAATTTGTAATAACTTATGAGGTTTTAGTGAAAAGGGGAGGGTCACTCATGTATGCATAAGGGTAGACATCATGTTCATAGGTATTTATTCTTACAATTACATCCTGCTTTTCCCTTCTGCATTTCATATAGAAATCCTGCCTATAGGATTCTGCACTTCTGCATTTTAGAAATCCTGTTTGTAGGATTCTGCACTTTTGCACTTTAGAAAATCCTGTCTATAGGTTTCTGCACTTCTGCATATCATATAGAGATCATGACTATAAGTTTTCTGCACTTCTGCATATCATATATCACTAGACAAAAAGTTTATAGGTTTTAAATAACAAATTGCATTCTAGATACCATGCCTATAAGATTCCTGCATTCCTATAGTCGTTTTAAACCAACAACACTTCGAAAGCATGCCTATAAGAGTAATCAATTGAATCTGAATCGTCTACTTTATTTCCAAGTTTAAAATCAGTAATGTTGTTTAATATTTGCAGATATTATGTTTCCTATAATTAGTAAGCCTTCTTTAAAATCAGTATACTCCTGCATCGTTAGATGTCATGCCTATAGGTTTCACCTAGGCAAGCCATTGGGTAATTAATTAACTACACCAGCCTTTGATAATTACAATCAGCGAGGATGCCTAATTTGGACTTCTTATATGAAAATATGTGATAAATCGGCCTGCCTTAACGTTTAAGTTTAATTCATACCATAACCAGTACATACAAGACATGCTAAACAAATTAATTTCTTTAGGTGAGGAGGCCTATTTGAGCCCTTTAAACTGTTATGTGTTTTCCCGTATCTGCCTTTATATGTATTATTTGTCGCCCTAGAATTTTATCCTTTTAAATTCTAAAAAGCCAAATCTCCTTTCCTTTTTAGGACTAGTAGTCCCAAATGCCTCCGAGACTGATATGATTGGGGCGGACAACATCATGCAATAAGTAAGAAAACCATTCCGTGTTTTAATACCTTAAGGGGTGGGAAAGGGTAGATATGAATATGATGACAGGTGTGCTAATACCTCTTGTAGCCTCTCTTCTAAGGAGTGCCTAACTGGTATTGCATTGATGTGATCCATATTTTTTGTAAACCTATGGCCCCCTTCCCCTTTACTTGTTTTATTTTCAGAATTGTTCAAACTATTTCCTTAAAACTTCTGCTTTCTTTATTTCTTCAAACTCTCAATTTACTTGCAACTATTATGTGAAACCCCCCCTTTATTTGAGACTTCTATTTGCTTACTTGTTACTTAAAGTCACAATTATAGCATGACTGAGAACCAAACTAGTGGATGCTGAGGGGTGCCTAACACCTTTCCCTCGGGATAATTTCTAGCCCTTACCCAAACACTGGTTCTCTAATTCAAACCCTTCTTAGTGTCCTAATGCACTTTAATCATTAGGTGGCGATTCTTCAATTCAAACCCAATTCCCAAAAGGGAACGAGTTGTCCTCCCAAATGTCATAAACCCGATTTCGCAAGAAAAAGGGGGCGTGACAGCATGGCGACTCTACTGGGGATTTCTTTTAGGCTTTTACTATTTCATATTATTTGTGACTTTACTGCTCCTTTATTGTATTTATTTAATGTCTTTATGTCTTCCTCTACTACGAAACTGACTTGGCTCTTCATTTCTTTTATTTCTTTTAACGCTTTCCTTAAATACTGTTGTAAATTATGAGAAACTGTTGTAATTATTACTTTGTAAACGTGCAAATACGTGACAATTTGTTTAATTATTGTAATTGCATCTTCAACATCATATTCCACTCGTGCCAAACAAAATACCATAACAACGCTTATAATGAGTAGTTGCGCTCTTCCGATATTATCACCCCTAAATCTGGCAAAGGCATATTTGCGGTAAAACCAGTCGATCGACGGTGTAGTCGACGGTTCCGCGCCTTTCCCTCTTGAGATGTCCGCTCAAGGGTACCAGTCTAACACCCCATAGAAACCTTACTCTATACAACTATGCATGCATCATAAACCTAGCTGAGTCAGTTATGTTGTCCACATAATAGCTCTTTAAGAATAGCCTTGTCCAAAGTCCACTGGGTTTCCTTGAAACCCAAACGGACACTACCATTTTGTGTGCATTTATTTGGAGAACTAAATGCTTTTCATGCTAAGTGTTGATATTTAATAGTCGAGTCTGGCAGGGGTAAGGGTCTAACATTTTTGTCTTATAGAAAATGAGGCACGAAGTCCCCAGATTCGACATGGTCACCAACATCCACCCCAAGTTGTTAAACTGGTGGGAAGATCATCATTCAAGTGATCAGACTCTTGTCCGCAAATATTTGGGAAATTTACCTTCTGTTTTGGAAATCCAACCCAACAATAAAATCATAGAGGCTGCCGCTCTATTCTAGGATGGCGATAGGTCTGTGTTCCTCTTCGGGGATATTGAAATGACACCTTTGCTAGAGGAAATAGGAGGACTAGCTGGTATCACATGGGAGACTCCGGGTTTGCTTATGTCGGAAAATTGCAAGGGTAGAGGTTTTCTCAAAATGATGGGACTGAAGAAGTATCCAGACCTGTTTGAAGGATTCCTACATTCCTTTCGACTATATGTACGAGAGGTATGGTCATAGCAAGTCCTACCGTACTTATCCAGATGAATTCGCCCTCACATCATTGGGGCACATCTACCGAAGGGTCTTTGTCTTTAAGTTCTGCCTCTTGGGGATGATAGTGTTTCCTATGAAGAAAACAAGGATCCACACCAAGCTAGCCATGGTCACTAAAACCTTAATGGAGAGGATTGGCGGGCAACCTTTTAACATAGTGCCTATGATCATTGCAGGAATATACCGAGCACTAGAAGACTGTCAACGAGGGGCCAAACACTTTGAGGGTTGCAACTTACAACTCCAACTCTGGCACATAGAGCACGTCCAAAATGGTGAATATCGACAAGAGATTCTGCGTAGAGACTGAGACGATCATATTACCTTCCATCAGCCAAGGAGAATGAATTATATGCCTAACATATTTGCTCAACCAGAAGATGCCAAAGGGTGGGTAGAGTTGTTCGAAAATCTGAAAGAGGACCAAGTACAGTGGATGTTTGAGTAGTTCCGTAGTGGAGAGTTCATTACCCGATCCAGGGATGCACCGTTTTTGATACTTATCGGTTTGAGGGGAACTTACCCTTATGTTCCTCTCCGAGTTATGAGACAGGCAGGTAGGAAGAAGGTTATACCAAGGGTCGACAAGATGAGTCACTTCAGGGCCGACTTTCAGGATGACGATAGTCCCTACAAGTGCCAAGCTCAGCATATGTGGCAATGCAAAATCGTCCTGGAGAAGGATTCTGTTGAGCCAGACAGGTACTATGCTGGTTATACTCCATACTATCCAAGTTGGTTTGAAGATGATCATAATGGGTTAGGTCAACCCGGGTTTGTTCGAGGTGACCAGATCATCGACGAAAAGGCTGAAGCACAGGTCAAGTACAACCAATTGCGCAAGAGGATTCGGGAATGTGAAAGCGAGCACCGGGAGATACAAGAAGCCACCAAAAGCTGATTGAAGAGTGGAAAGACATGGCTGTCAGTGCCAACAAGAGAGTGGGATACTTGGAGCAGGTTTTAGTGGAGCTAGAAGGGAAATTCATCAAAAGGATCGAGGACTGCCAGAATGTTGAGGGAAATGAAGGTGGAGACCTGGCTAGAGCCTACTTACTGCTGGGACTTTGTGAGCTGGTGAAACTGTTCGAGGGAGCCAAAAATGCCAGGTCTAGGGAAGTTCCTTCCCGGACCAAGTAGTTAGGAGTCTTTTCTTTTGCTTTAAGAATGTAATAAGGCCAATGGCCATTAATGACATTTTATTTTCTGCTATTTTAATGTCGCTTTGGGATTCGTCTTATTTTTTATCAATAAAATGAGGTATTTTGCATTATAAGTTCTCCAAATCAACTTGTCACTAGGCCTATCACGGGCACAAAGAGGCTCCCAAATTAGGATACAATTCATATTCTTGCACTATGTGTTTAAATATCGCAACATCTTTATCTCATAACCCTCACTAACTTGTTACCTTTTTTTGTTTTTACTTTTGTTTTATTCCCCTCCCCAAAGGTTAGTTCGTGCACTCTGGCATCATCATCTTACTCCACAAGATCCAAGGGCCCTCTACCTACTCCTCATTCGAGTCCTATCAGAAACAGAAACAGAGGAAAATGGAAGATTTGAGCAACACCAGGAAGGAGAACTCTGTTGAACAAGTAGAGGTTCCTCAGGGTATTCAGGTTTTCAAGGAAAGCGCCTCCCAGCTCGAACAGAAGTTGTTGAAATTTCAAGAAGAACTGGACCATGTTCGGAACTTGGCAAGCTTGTCATTTTCCCTCACCACCCCAGATGTCAGTTTCCCAAACACTCAAAACCCCACACCTCTACAAAACATTCCAAAACCAAAAAACCACTCCGCTCCTCATCACCACTACAACACTTGCCACACATCCAACTATACTCCACTGCTCATCCCGGAACCTGTGAACTCCACAAACGACCATTTTCATCCTCACCACAATACCCCCATCTATGTAGAAACTGTGCCGCATCCTACTCAACCCATTTCAAGCGCACCCGAGTCTGATGATAAATAGTCGCTTATCAAGAATCTGGCAGAAGAACACATGAAACTGACTAGCAGAATTCAGGGCGTCGAGGGAAGTAAGGGGATTGAAGGGCTGAATTATGAGGACCTTTGCATTCAACCCGATATCGAACTGCCCGAGGGGTATAAACCTCCTAAGTTCGAGATGTTTGACGGTACCGAGGATCCGAGAGTTCATCTGAGAACATACTGCGACAAGCTAGTCGGAGTAGGGAAGGACGAAAAGATTGGCATGAAACTCTTCATGAGGAGTCTAAAAGGAGATGCTCTGTCTTGGTACATCAGCCAAGAACCAAAAAAGTGGTCGAATTGGGTAAGTATGGCGTCCGATTTCATGGACAGGTTCAGGTTCAACACAGAAAATGCGCCAGATATATTCTACATCCAGAACTTAAAGAAGAAACCCACGGAGACATTCCGCGAGTATGCTACTCGTTGGAGATCAGAAGCTGCTGAGGTCAGATCGACTTTAGAAGAAGAACAAATGAACAGGTTTTTCATCCGAGCTCAAGACCCACAGTACTATGAAAGGTTGATGCTATTTGAAAGCCAGAAATTTTCCGACATCATCAAGCTAGGGGAGAGAATCGAGGAAGGTATCAAAAGTGGTATGCTCACTAACTTTGAAGCTTTGCAAGCTACCAACAAGTCTCCAAAGTCTGGTGGCACGACCAAGAAAAGGGACGTGAGCGCTGTGATGGTTTCATAGAGAAAACAGTCCCCAATCAAATACCAAACTTACCCAATACCTCCACACACATATCAACCTACCCCAAATTACCAAGCACCCTTGCCCTCTTACCAAGCTCCGCCACTTACTTACCAATCACCTCCATCACCCACATATCAGCCAACTTAACCCAGATACTCCCAACCCGCACATGTATACCAAGCCTACAATGCTCAACCCTCTCACTATCAATCACCTCCCACTCGCCAAAACTTTCCTAGACCTCGACCAAATTTTGACCACAGACCTCCCAAACAATACACTGCCATTGCCGAACCGATCAACCAGCTGTATGAAAGGCTCAAAGCTGCTGGTTACTTCACCCCCATCCGTGCTATAAACCCTGAAAACCCTTCCCAATGGGTCAACCCAAACAAATCCTGTGCATACCATTCAGGCGTGAAAGGGCACACCATTGATGAATGTAGTTCTCTGAAAGATAAAATCCAAGCACTGATCGATAACAAGATTATCGTGGCAAAGGAGCCCGCTCCAAATGCTCGAATAACCCGCTGCCTGGCCACAAGGGCGGAGGCATTCACATGATTGAGATCGAAGATGATTGGGACTCCAAAGGATAGATCGGATTGATCGCGGAAGGTGACGAGCCAAAGTAAACAATAGTCACCCTTAACCCGATTGTAGTCCAGATTCAGCCTTCTGGGGATGCTGAGGTGAATATGTCCATACCACTTGAGTTCGAAGCACCTTCTCCTGCAAAGACGCCAACGCCGATTGAGATCGAGTTTGGGTCCCCAAAGGCACCTGCACCATTTAAAGTTGCTGTGTTACCTTCGAAAGCAAGGGTATCCATTCCAGTAGCAATGTCGGCCATAACACCATTCCATACAAAGGCCATCACTTAGGATTACACAGTCGAGGCAAGGAGAAAGGGGAAAGCCAAATCCAGAGAAGCAGTTGCGGCATAGGGTATGACAAGAATCGGCAGGATTTATACTCCGGAACATTTAGCTGAGTCGAGTAAGTAGGCCTCTGGTCAGCCAACCATCACTGAAACTGGGCTTAATGATCTCTAGAGGAAGATACAAGCAAAGGAGTACTCGGTCATTGATCAATTGAACAAAACACCGGCACAGATCTCTATCCTAGCTTTGCTACAAAGTTCTGATGCACATAAGAATGCTCTGTTAAAGGTGTTGAGTGAGGCATATGTACCGAGCAACATCACTGGAGGAAAGATGGCAATCATGGTGGGGAAGGTATTGGAGAGTCACAAGATCACTTTCCATGAAGATGAGTTGCCACCAGAAGGTTTGAGTCACAACAAGGCGTTGCACATCACTGTGCAGTGCGAGGATTATTTCATCACTAGAATCCTGATTGACGGAGGGTCCAGCCTTAACATTTGTCCATTAGTAACTCTCAGAACATTGGGAAAGATCCTGCATGAGATCAAGGATGGATCCATCAATATCAAAGCTTTCGATGGTTTCCAAAGGTCCACTATTGCGGAAATTAGCTTGTGTCTGCAAATGGGACCCACTTGGTTTGACGTTGATTTTCAAGTAATAGATGTCCCAGCATCTTACAACTTGCTATTGGGATGACCCTGGATTCACTCCGCTAGAGCTGTAGCATCAACCCTGCACCAGACAGTGAAGTTTGACTGGAATCACCAAGAGGTGATTATTCATGGCGACGGTAGCAATCCCATATACAGTCGCCAGGCCATCCCAGCGATCGGAGGAATAAGGAAGATAGGCGAAGACACCTACCACCACATCGAGCGAGTCAACACAGTTGATAAGGATAAATTATGAGACAACAAAATCAAAAGCATACTGAACTGGAGCGAATATGAACCAGGCAAGGGACTTGGCAAGAACCTCCAGGGAATCGCCAAATCTATCAAGCTGAAGAAACATGGTACCACCTTCAGTCTGGGATACGAGTATACCTGGAAAGAGTTCAATTAATGGTCGCCACCATGGCGCGGTCCCTACTATCCACTGGAACGGCCGATACCCCAGTTGGAACAGACTTTCCAGCCAGCCGATGTTATATATGGGTCGGAGGAAGAGGAAGCACTAGCAGCGATGAGGTATCTATTTTTGGAAGAAGATGACATGGATTGTTTTGTCATTTTCGATGAGAAGGGGGAGGAAGGACCTTATATACAAGCTGTAAGCCGAGGAGCATGCCTCAACAATTGGAACGTTAGAACCACTAGAGCCCGGAAAGCTTCGGGGTAGCAAGGCTGAATAAAGCACCATGCACTATCTTTTATTTTTCGCTAGTTGATTTTCTTTTCGCATTTTTAATTTCAAAATAAGAGCTCCAATGTTCAAAACAGTTAGGAAACTTATCAAAGCACTTAAATTTCTTATAAATCTTACTCTTATTAATTTCTCTCATTTACTTTATTTATACAACATTACTATTACTTATCTTGATGAACCGATGACTGTGACATGCAACGAGACAACGCAACAAACAGATATAGATTCAGAGAAAGATGATATACCAGAAGAGATTGTTAAAGAGGTTTAAAATTTTGAGAATACACCTATGTCCAACCTGGAGGAGACTGAGGTTGTTAACTTGGGAGATGCAAAAAATGTCAAAGAAACACGCATCAGTGTTCATTTGTCACCGTTAGAAAGGAAGAATACATAGAATTTCTAAGGGAATATGAGGACATATTCGCTTGGTCGTCTGATGATATGAATGGTCTAAGTACATCTATTATGGCTCACAAACTGCCGACTGATCCAACATGTCCACCGGTGAAACAGAAGCTCAGAAAGTTCAAACCTGGCATGAGTTTGAAAATCAAGGAAGAAGTCACTAAGAAAGTCAAAGCTAAGGTTCTCAGAGTAGTAGAGTATCCAACATGGTTATCCAATATTGTGCCAGTGCCGAAGAAGGACAGGAAGGTTAGAGTCTGTGTCGACTACTGGGATCTCAACCAGGCCAGTCCAAAAGACAACTTCCCCTTGCCGAACATACATATTCTAATTGACAACTGCGCCAAGCATGAGCTGCAGTCATTCGTTGATTGTTTAGCTAGGTATCATCAGATATGGATGGATGAGGAAGACGCTGAAAAAACAGCTTTTATTACGCCATGAGGGATGTATTGTTACAAAATGATGTCGTTTGGGATAAAGAATGTTGGGGCCACCTACATGAGGGCCATGACTACCATTTTCCATGATATGATACATAAAGAGATCGAGGTGTATGTAGATGATGTCATCATCAAATCCAAGAAAGCCACTAATCACATGGAAGATTTGAGGAAGTTCTTCAACAGACTGAGAAGGTACAATTTGAAGCTGAATCTCGCAAAGGGGTTCTTGCCGGAAAGCTATTGGGGTTCATTGTAAGTCGACGAGGAATAGAACTGGATCCGTCAAAGGTTAAAGCCATTCAAGAATTGCACCACCAAAGAACAAGAAGGACGTGATGAGTTTCCTGGGAAGACTCAACTACACTAGCCTATTCATAGCTCAATCTACTGTCATTTGTGAGCCGATCTTTAAGATGTTGAAGAAGGATGCCGCTACCAAATGGACTGAGGATTGTCAAAAAGCCTTTGACAAAATCAAGGAGTACTTGTCACCACCGTCAGTTTTGGTTCTGCCTGAACCAAGTAGACCCCTACTACTCTACCTTGGAGTATTGGATAGAGCATTCGGTTGTGTTCTAGGACAACATGATGAAACGGGGAGGAAGAAATAGTCCATCTATTATCTTAGAAAGAAGTTCACTCCGTACGAGGCCCAGTACTCTCTATTAGAATGCATCTGTTGTGCTCTGACTTGGGTAGCTTAGAAGTTGAGCCACTATTTCTGTGCCTACACTACATAACTCATATCAAGAATAGATCCGCTGAAGTACATATTTCAAAAGCCCATGGCCACTAGCAAGCTAGCCAAGTAGCAAATCTTGCTGAGTGAATTCGACATTGTCTACGTAACTCAGAAGGCAATCAAAGGACAAACATTGGCAGATCATCTTGCCAAGAATCCCAAGGACGGAGAATACGAACCCCTAAAGACATATTTTTTTGACGAAGAGGTATCCTTCATAGGGGAAGATATTGCAGAATCCTATGAAGGTTGGAGGATGTTTTACAATGGAGCAGTAAACTTCAAAGAAGTTGGCATAGGAGCAGTCCTAGTGTCAGAAACCGGTCAGCATTATCCGGTGTCTGCCAAACTCAGGTTCCCATGCACCAACAATATGGCCGAGTACGAAGATTGCATCTTAGGGCTCAAGCTGGCCATTGACATGAACATTCAAGAATTGCTAGTGATCGAAAATTCAAACTTGCTTATACATCAGGTCCGAGAAGAATGGGTGACCAATAACTCCAAGATACTCCCTTATCTACATCATGTATAGGAGTTGAGAAAAAGGTTCACAAAGATAGAGTTCCAGCATGTTCCCAGAGTCCAGAATGAGTTTGCCGATGCATTAGCTACCCTATCATCCATGATACAACATCCAGACAAGAATTACATTGATCCTATCCCTGTAAAGATCCATGATCAACCAACTTACTGTGATCATGTCGAGGAAGAAGCAGACGAAAAACCTTGGTTTCATGATATCAAGGAATATTTGGCAACAAGAGAGTACCCAGAACTTGCAAACGCTACTCAGAAGCGCACACTTCAGAGGCTATCCAACAATTTCTTTCACAGCGGAGGAATTCTGTATAAGAGAATTCCCGAATTGGGATTACTATGGTGTGTCGACGCAAAAGAAACATCCAAACTACTAGAAGAAATCCATGCTGGGACCTGCGGTTCACATATGAATGGCTTTGTCTTAGCCAAGAAGATACTCCGAGCTGGTTATTTTTGGATGACTATGGAAACACACTGCATCCAGTATGTCCGAAAGTGCCACCGCTATCAGATACATGCAGATATGATAAAGGTGCCTCCAAACGAGCTTAATGCAACAAGCTCATGATGGCTGTTTGCCGCTTGGGGAATGGATGTTATCGGACCAACATCAAACGTGCATAGGTTCATCCTAGTGGCAATTGATTATTTCACCAAGTGGGTTGAAGCAGCATCATATAAGGCAGTGACTAAGAAAGTCGTGGCAGACTTTGTCCACGACCGTATCGTTTGTCGGTTTGGGATTCCCGAGTCAATCATTACTGATAATGGTTCCAACCTCAACAGTGAGTTGTTGAAATCCATGTGTGAGACCTTCAAGATCAAGCACAAGAATTCTACAGCCTACAGACCTCAGATGAACGGAGTCGTAGAAGCCGCCAATAAGAATATCAAGAAGATACTCATGAAAATGATAGAGAAGCATAAGTAGTGGCACGAGAAACTATCATTTGCTTTATTGGGGTACCGCACCACAGTTCGCACATCAACTGGGGCAACTCCCTATATGATGGTTTATGGTACAGAGGCGGTTATTCCCGCCAAGGTAAAAATTCCCTCCTTGAGGATCATACGGGAAGCAGAGCTCGATGACGCAGAATGGGTAAAAAGTCGCTATGAGCAATTAGTTCTTATAGATGGAAAAAGAATGAATGCAGTGTGTCATGGTCAACTCTATCAGAACAGAATATCCAGAGCCTTCAACAAAAGAGTCAAGCCGAGACAGTTCACACCGGGACAGCTGGTGCTAAAGAAGATTTTCCCGCATCAGGATGAAGCCAAATAGAAATTCTCTTCCAACTGGCAGGGTCCTTACATGGTTCACCGAGTTCTAACAGGAGGAGCCCTCATACTTGCAGAAATGGACGGAAAAGTTTGGCCGAAGCCGATTAATTCAGATGCAATGAAACGCTACTATGTGTAACTTTTACGATTTCCTCGTGTAATGTAGTTTGAACTATGCCTGACTTGATTCCCGTTTAAGAGGGGATACGTAGGGAACCCTATGGGTTCGGTCACAATGCAATAAAATATTCATTCCCCCCCCCCCCCGCTATTGAAAACTGGGGACCCTCAAAATTCTGAAGTTGATTTCAGCCGTTTACCGAAAGCAGCCGTCAGAAGCACCAGCCCAGTAAACTGGGTAAATTTTTTGAGGAGGACCCTCAAAATTCCGGAGCGAGAGAGGTTGCAATGCCTTGAACCACGTCGCAGTTGTCGGTTCATCTAAAGAAAACTATTCTCGATTATATATTTATGACATATTTTTACTAAATCATACATGTCTATTATCAAAATTGTTTTGCATAGTAACACTACCCCGAGGATACGCACAGTATCACCTAAATAGAGACAAGCAAGACAAGCAGAGTCCATAAGGATACGAACTAACCTTCCCCCTTTACAAAACTCATGATTTTTCTTTGGATGCAGGCATCCAAGTCTTGAAATAATCAAATATATTTATACAACTCATACTTTTCAAGAATACAACTTTTAGAATCATCACACCTATTCACAGTCACTATCCATACACGATATCCCCAGCAGCCACAATATCACAATCAGCTATCAGCTAAGAGATTTTACTACTATTCACCTTTTATTATTCTGCATTGCATAAGGCTACCTTTTTGCCTTTCAAGGTTAAGCTCTACCTCTATCTACATTACTCTGTATTGCATTAAGCCACCTTTCCGACTTCTGAGGTTAAGCTCTACCTCCATCTGCATTACTCTGCATTGCATAAGGCTACCATTCTGCCTTCCGAGGTAAAGCTCTACCTCCATCTGCATTACTCTGCATTGCATTAGGCTACCATTCTACCTCCCGAGACTAAACTCTGTCTCCATCTGCATTTCTCTGCATTGCAAGGCTACCATTATGCCTTCCGAGACTAAGCTCTATCTCCATCTGCATTTCTCTGCACTGCATAAGGCTACCATTCACCTTCAGAGACTAAGCTCTGTCTCCATCTGCATTTCTCTGCAGTGCATAAGGCTACCATTCTGCCTTCCAAGACTAAGCTCTGTCTCCATCTGTATTTTTCTGCATTGCATAAGTCTACCTTTCTTCCTTCCGAGGTTAAGCTCTATCTCCATCTGCATTGGCTGAAATATCGCCACTTTATTTTTCTTGCATGGCTGAAATATCGCCACTTTATCTTCTTGCATGGCTGAAATATCGCTACTTTATTTTTTCACATGGCTAAAATATCGCCACCCTTTGTTTGCGTCTTGCATCGGCTGAAAGATCGCCACCTTCTGCATTTCATGGGCTGAAAGATCGCCAAATTGTCCGAAGGCGTCATTGTTCGGAGGCACAATTTGCATTGCCCGAGAACGCCATGCTATGGCCTGAGCACCCCCTTTTTTATCTTTTGCATAGCATTATTCAAAGGCATAACGGTTCGGAGGTATCATTATCATAGCCTGAAAACATCATTTCATAGCCTGCGAATCTTTTATAATGCGATTCATGTCCCAGGACGTCATGGTCTGAGGACGTCATCCAAGTCGTACAAAGACAACATTCATGGTCCAACGTGAACTTGTATCACGTTTAAATTTATGCACAATATATGTTTGTATTGCTCATTTGCAGGTACACCGGCTAGCAACGACCGTTTCAGCAGGAGCGACTCCACTCCAGTTCCTGCAGCCCTACTAGACTTTAACCATCCTTCCCAGCCTGAATATCGCGTCCGTTCTTGTGAAATCTCCATCGTCATATTCCACTGATGGATCCTGAACTACATATGGCCTGATTCCTATAAGACCAGGGATATGTAGGCAGCTTATGAACCAGAGCACAGTCAAACTCTTCTAACCGTTTCGTTCGGTCAAATTGGCCATCATATCTTTATCCGACAACTCTTTCATCCTTCCTGGGTAAAGAGGGGCAGCTGTTGATACCCAATTTCTCCCTATGTATTTTTCTATACGAAATACTTTCAAAATAACATGTATATACATATATAGTTATGCCCAAGTGTTTTGGTATTTTTCCTAATTTTTAAAGGTTTTCAAATCAATTTATTGCCCATTTTAGTAGTATAAAAACCAATATTTATTGCCATATTTACACAAAAATATAGTTAACGTAATTTTTATACTTCTTTTACAAATTTATTTGGTATTTTAAAAGCTAAATTGCATATAATTGCAATTCTAGCCCACTTTAAGATTTAATAGCAATTTATAATTATAAAATTTGTTCTAGTATTTTTAAATTAATATTTATATATTATTTACTGATTCAGTACTTTTAAAAGGGGAAAACTGGCTATTTAACATTTAGCCTCATTTCGTTGCAATTACAGCCTATTTGCATTTCAATTATAGCCCTCAATTGACCCAATCCTAACCGCCAATTGGACCGGCCCAATTTCATTTTTAACCCGACCCCGACCCAACTATTTAACTCGCCTAGCCTTTCTTTCAATCAAGGCCGTTGATCATTTTCATCAACGGCCACGATCGTCCCTTACCATTTTTAATTTACCAACTACACCCTAATCACCTCATTTCGTTTGGTCTGCCTCCTTTGAATACTCTCCTCTCTCAAAACACTCTCGAAGGTTCTTCGGAACCCTAGCCATCTTCTACCCTTTTCAACTGCACTTTCACCAGAATCCATGGCTTCTCAGGCCATGGATGGCCTGTACTCACCCCCCTCCACCATTAAACCATGGGCATTCGAAGTTTCGAGCTCTGAACTTGATGGTTTTCTTTCAGATCTTCTCAGATCTATGGTTCTATGGCCTCTCCGGCCATGCTCCGGCGTATCCAAAGCATTAGGAGCCTGATTCTACTTCATCCGACTCAAGATCAGACTTTCTTCCAAGACTTTCTCCTTTCTAGGGTTTCTCCGAAACCCTAAGCTATTCGAGGTTTTTCTCTGTTTATTTTCTTAGATCTATGCTATATCTGTGTTCTACTAGATTATTAAAGTGTTTTCCCCAATCTTTTCTTTCAAAATTGCTTCTCTTCGTTATAGGGTTTCTAAAAGGGTTTCAAAATGTCTTTCTAATTCTTCCTTTTCTTTTCTTTATGTGTGTTTGTCTATATTATGCTCGTGTATTTTCTTTTCAACCACACATGTGTTGTTCTTCTATTTTCTTTCTACTATACATGACTCTTTTGTACTTTTGTATTCTATTGTGCCTCTAGACTAGGCTCGCATGTCAATCTTTGTTGTGTTTTCCTACATGTTCTTTGCTATACTTTTCAGTATTCTTCTACTGTATGTGTTTCCTATTGAGTTCTTAAATTTTGCTTGCTTCTACTGAACTTTTGTTTGAGTTCTAAACATGTTTCATCTACTGTTTCTTAAGCTTATATCACTTCTTTTTCTCTTTTGAACTTGCTTAAGTTCCGAGCCTTTCTTAAAACATGTTCTTTATGCTTTAAATCAGCTTTCTTACTTTGTTGTTTCAAACCTTCTATCATAGCTGTTTGTTTCTCATGAGCCTCTGAAAGAGACCTCTGAGCCTGTTTCAATGGCTTGCCTTCTCGTCTCTATATCTGATTCGAGTTGAATACCCTAGGATTAGGGATTTTTTGGCAAGTTTGATTTGGTGTTTGGACTAGGGTTCTACTTTGGAACCCTGGACTATCAGACTCATTTTGAATCTATGAACTAAATTCGAACCTCTTTGCTTATGACTCTGAACTTTTCTATACTAGACTCTTTCCTAATTGGAATGACAACTCTTCTTGTTTGACATGTCTGTATGCTTTATATATGAGGAATTCCCCTTTCAAAAAGGCTTTGCAAACTCATGATTGGATTCAAAATCTCTCTAGGTTTGATTGATTGATTGTTGATTTCCCTTAAAATTAAAACCCTTTCCTCACTTTTCCTGGCTTGGTTCATTCGAACAAAGCCTGCAATTTTGATTTTACTGGTTGTTTGATTGATTCCCATTCCTTATTCTCACAAACCGTGAACCATTGGACTTTTGCCTTAAATAAATTTCTGTGTATTTACCCTTCTTGTGCTACTTTGGAAAAGATTTTGATCAAATTCTTTCCTTAATTATTCTGCCCGTTTGAGATCAGAATCCCTTAATTAAAGGGAGACCTTATGTAATTGGTTGCAAAAACTATTTTTCTTACTTGCTTTCTGCACTATAAAGGGCACGGCCCTTCTGCACGTTGACACACTTCCAATTCAATACTTTTACACACATACCTTGAGTCCAATACTCTAACACACATTACTCACTTCACACTTTCAATACTCTTACAACATCTTACTCTCTTCTGAGATCTTTTGGACTGTTTGCTTGCAATTTGGCTTTACAAGACTACTGCTTTTCCTTTTCTTTTTTCTGAAACTGGTATGTTCTAATTTAGCTTTTCAGCCTCATCCCTATGTGTTTACTTTAAGTTTCAACATTCTTGTATACTTTGTTATTTATGTTCAGTATCGAATATGATGTTTTCCTTGCATCTGTTGCTGTGTGAATTCCCCATACCCTATTCCCTCTATATGTTTTAGTTAAAACTCAGACATGGCAGCATACAAATTGTTGCCCATGTTTGGGCTTGATCCTATAAAGGATCCTAACTCCCAAGCAACGTGCCTAACAGGCTAGTTGAGGTGTGCCAATACTTTCAATTGCTAGGTATGACCACCAGCCTGTATTGGCTTTCCCCTAAATCCCCTCTGTGCACTTACACTCTCTCTTAGTTTCTAAGTTCTGCCCCCCTCCTATGAGCCTTGCCTTAGGACCTTGAGCTCTCTCTGAACTTGGAAATTCGAGGGCTGACCCTTCCATACTGTACTATAACTTAATTCTGTAATATATTTGGGTGTAAGCATTGCCCGGAGTCCACCTGAGACTCTCAGGGAACTTTGACACATCCCAAATAAGAGAAAGGCTTTGGAAATTGGATCTTTGGAAGTTGGTTTAATTCATATTTCAGACCTAGAGTCTGAATTAGGCTCTTTTGGTTGTACTTTAATTTCTGATGTAATTTTACTCTTCTTGATTCATTCGGGTCCGTAATAATTTGTAATAACTTATGAGGTTTTAGTGAAAAGGGGAGGGTCACTCATGTATCAATACCGGGTAGACATCATGTTCTTAGGTATTTATTCCTTCAATCACATCCTGCTTTTCCCTTCTACATTGCATATAGAAATCCTGCCTATATGATTCTGCACTTCTGCATTTTAGAAATCTTGCTTGTAGGATTCTGCACTTTTGCACTTTAGAAAATCATGTTTGTAGGTTTCTGCACTTCTGCATATCATATAGAGATCATGACTATAAGTTTTCTGCACTTCTGCATATCATATATCACTAGGCAAACAGTTTATAGGTTTTAAATAACGAATTGCATTCTAGATACCATGCCTACAGGATTCTTGCATTACTATAATCGTTTTAAACCAAAAACACTTAGAAAGCATGCCTATAGGAGTAATCAACTGAATCTGAATCGTCTACTTCATTTCTAAGTTTAAAATTAGTAATGTTGTTTAATATTTGCAGATATTATGTTTCCTATAATCAGTAAGCCTTCTTTAAAATCAGTGTACTCCTACACCGTTAGATATCATGCCTATAGGTTTCACCTAGGCAAGCCATTAGGTAATTAATTAACTGCACAAGTCTTTGATAATTACAACCAGCAGGTAGGCCTAATTCGGACTTCTTATCTGAAAATATGTGATAAATCAGCCTGCCTTAACGTTTAAGTTTAATTCAGACCATAACCAGTACATGCAAGACATGATAAACAATTTGTTTCTTTAGGTGAGGAGGCATGTTTAAGCCCTTTAAACTGTTATGTGTTTTCCCGTATCTGCCTTTATATGTTTTGTTTGTCGCCCTAGAATTTTATCCTTTTAAACTCTGAAAAGCCAAATCTCCCTTCCCTTTTAGGACTAGTAGTCCCAATGCCTCCGGGACTCATAGGATTAGGGCGGGTAACATCATGTAATAAGTAACGAAACCATTCTGCGTTTTAATACCTTAACGGGATGGGAAATGGTAGTTATGGATATGATGACCGGTGCACTAATGCCTCGTGTAGCCCCTCTTCTGAGGAGTGATTACCGGGTATTGCATTGATGTGATCCATATTGTTTTTAAACCTAGGAACCCCTTCCCCTTTACTTGTTTTATTTTCAGAATTGTTCAAACTATTTCCTTAAAACTTTTGCTTTCTTTATTTCTTCAAACTCTCATTTTACTTGCAACTATTATGTGAAAACCCCCCTTTATTTGAGACTTCTATTTGCTTACTTGTTACTTAAAGTCACAATTATAGCATGGTTGGGAACCACACTAGTGGATCCTGAGGGGTGCCTAAAACATTCCCCTCGGGATAATTTCTAGCCCTTACCCAAACACTGGTTCTCTAATTCAAACCCTTCTTAGTGTCCTAATGCACTTTAATCATTAGGTGGTGACTCTTCAATTCAAACACAATTCCCAAATGGGAATGAGTTGTCCTCCCAATTGTCATAAACCCGATTTCGCGAGAAAAAGGGGGTGCGACATACCCAATATCACATTCAAAACCTTACATACCAAGCAACAAAGATCCACTCGGGACTCCAAACCTCCCAATTGTTACCACACAAGACCGATGTACGCGGTTCACAACCACAACCAAACATGTCTATGAGAACTCTCAGTCTCTAAATCCATATAGCACATAGATAACAACATATGATCCCAACTCTACCTAAATATGCAACACACCTCTAATACCCAAACATCCATGAGAGATACTCCTATAATTCTTTGTACCACCAAGCAAACTCGAATATCAGCAGTCGACCCAAGAAGAGAGTGCCGCAATACTAATGAAGTATCATCAATATCAATCACATTGCCCTTTTTCTGAAATGCATACCCCCATCAAGCCACACAAATTAGTAATATCATTTTTCCTAATCATCTGAAGATCGTTTCCGTAATCACCTGATGCTGCTCGTGCTGCCTAAGAATTTTATGACCTTCCTTTCAGAGCTGAACCATGACTTTACACATGCAAATCTCAATCCTACACAACATACTGCATAAACCATACCATCCAAGGATAACTATAAGAACCTCATATCCCTTCCGAGCCACAAGCAGCTATGTACTCAACTAGCCGAGAACTTTCCATTGATCCCATCTAGAAGAAAACCACTATACATCCCATGCTCCTCATGCTCATAGAAAATATACATCTCTAACCGTGGTAGAAACCATCAAGAACTCGCCGAATTTCCATGTTCACAAAACTAAACCATCAGGACTGAATCCTTCTAACTTAACCAAGCTACGCAGGCCACTAAAACCCAAGAGCATTGCCGCAAAATACCTGTAGAAACTCATTACCCCGTACACACCCAAGGAACTAATCATATCCTTACCATACATATCCGGTCTACTACCAATCTATCCCATCTATCCAAGTTTCCTTCTGATTTACCTTCAACTTGATACTCCTTCTTGCTATAACATCACAATTCTTCAAGCCAGACTCACCACACGAGACCCAAGCATAAAACTACACCGTCTAAGGCTCATAACCCGCTGAATACTCTCTTAAATATCCCCCAAAACACCACATTTGAAATACTTTACTCTAAAGAGACTTCCTACGAATCTAAATCCGTTACCTTCACCTTCCTGATGCTGATGTATATAGAATTCCCTAATTGATATCGAAATACCACAAGTCTTGACACTCTCCAAATGCAAACCTTAGTTTCTAGCCAAACGTTCAACTTGAAAATCTCTAATTACTACATGTAAAATGTTGAACACATTAGAACCATTCTCTAGAGTCATACACTCTATTCAATCCACCATAGGATGATAAAATGAACCGAACAACTTGTGGCTCATTAGCACTCCGACACCGCAGGATGTAACCTCACACAAAACCAAACAACTTCCTGCTCTATGCACCGATCATCCTTTACCAATAACAACTCAAGACACTCCATGGTTCTCATACACCTATGAAGCATAATATAACCTTTGTAAAAAATTTCCTTTACTCGAGCCATCCTCGGTCTCAATCTCCGTAAGCCATAACTGATTCACCCCTACACCTCAAACTGGAACCAACATAGCACATAACCGTGCAACCGACTAATCGATAGCAAACTCCCCCACTTGGGTCGAAGCCATAGATCAAAACACATACAATAAATCATAATGCATATACTCTATTACTGCCATAATACCATAGTGAGATTAAACTCAACCCTTCATAAGCTCGTGAAACACGGACCATCTAGTACTTTAAATCTTCTACAAATCTCACATTCACTCTCATAACACTTAAATCCACTCTCTTAAGCGATCCAAATTTAAATTTCAACACATATATTTCACTTGTAAATGAGATCTTCTAACAGACAACATAAGGATCACACCACTTCAGAACACTCCGCAGGAGATAACCCACCTGTTTTGCCTCAAACTAACATTTCTGTATACCTTCCACCAGCATAAATATTACACAGTCACTTAATCTTCCTGAGTCTGAACTCATAACAAAACGTGAAATCTACTTCACTCCCCAACTAGAGAATATGAAAGATTCTTCACACACCCATAAATCGAGGCTACACCTCAAATCACGATGAAAATCAAGCATTTAATAGTTTTTCTATCCTCCAACAGACCCTTCTCATTGCTCCCAAATCCTATGAATACACCTCGCAGTCATAACATACTCATCACGTAGCTACCCAGTCATCACTCCCACTAATAGGGACACTATTAGACATACAAATCCACAAGCACGTGCTCGCGCGATCAGTGCCTCAGTGCTCATGTTGTAGGCAAAAACCCGGCCTCAACTCCTCCAGACTGGCCCAATATTAACACATAGAGATCACGTCTCGCCCCTCAATCAGGGAATCACAAGCCATCGATGCGCATGTGATACCGAGTGCTCATACACGCATGTGAACGCATGGAAGGAATTCAAAGAGTTATATTTGAAGCTAAATCAAGGACGCACGATAAGAATTCAAGAATGTGAAGTTTTTCCTAAAGGTTCTACATCCTCTTGAGGATAAATACAGACATCTCTGTACCGATCTGCGAGACTCTACTAAACCTGCTCATGACTCTTGAGACCTATGTAACCTAGGCTCTGATACTAACTTGTCACGACCCCAAACCTAGACCCGGTCGTGATGGAGCCTCTCGTGAAGACAGGGCCAGCCGACACAATTCCCAAATTCATCATTAACAGTTTTTAATAAGTCAATTTAAGTCATTTATAATAATAAATCACCAACAAGTATAAATTTAGCAAAATAGAACAAATGCGGAAATAGATACAGCCCGACATCAGGGTTTCACAAGTCACGAGCATCTACTAAGGTCTAAATACAATGGAAAGTCTGAATATATACTAAATACAGTCTAATGAAATCAAGAGGGAGAAAAGCAGTGCTGCGAACGTCGGGCAGCTACCTAGCTAAACTCCGGTGACTCTGCCTCTGATCAACCATCACCCGCTACCGGGTTCAGAAATACCTGAATCTGCACACAAGGTGTAGGGAGTAATGTGAGTACTCCGACTCGATGAGTAATAACAATAAATGAAGACTAAGCGATAAGAAATAACGTAAAGGCACGTCAACAGGCTACAAAGAAGCAGTAAAAGCCAGTAAAACAATGAAACAATGGAAATATGTAAAATCACTTTAGTTCAGTTTAAGCTTCTTCAGAAGTGCCTTTTTAACAAACAAGCAATTAAAGGCAAAACAGCTAGAATAGAAAAACACATAAGAATCTGCCCCTCAAGCATAATGTCAACAGAATCCACCCCTCGGGAAATATCATGGAACATTCACCAACCACTCGGGATATATCTCATATCACAATGGGCACTCGCGCTCACCGGGGGTGTGCAGACTCCTAAAGAGTCCCTTTACGGCCCAAGCTCAATATCAAGTCATCTCGTGGCATCATCACTAGGCTGTCGGCCTCATATCAACAAGCCACCTCGTGGTATACATATCTCAGGCCCTCGGCCTTACTCAGTTAGAATCTCACAAGCCACACGGGCAACAGTAAAATATGGTGCTCAGCCCAAAATATCATTTAAAAATATCATTTAAGTGCTAAATAGAGGAAACATGGTTGAGTTATGAAAACAGTAGAATATAGCATGACTGAGTTCAAGTGTAAAGTCAAAATAATGAGGAATATCAGTAAAAATCCCCTAAGGGTTCAAATAGTTAGCACAAGGCCCAAATATGGCATTCAGCCCAAACATGATGATATAAAATAGTTTTCAATCAAATACGCGGTAAAACAGCCATTCGGGATGGACTGTCACAATCCCCAACAGTGCACGACCTTACACTCGTCATCTAGCATGTGTGTCACCTCAATATAGCACAATGATGTGCAATCCAGGGTTTCATACCCTCATGACAACATTTACAATAATTACTCTTCTCGATCCAGTCTAACCTCTAGCCTGCGATGGCTTTGCCCACACAAATCGACCTCCGGATGCTCAAAATCTAGCCATAATCAGTACATAACCATTAAAATATGCTAAGGGAACAAAGCTCACTCGAAAATATCCAATTTACATAAAAAATTCTAAAATTGCTCAAACCCGGCCCCCAGGCCCACATCTCGGAATCTAATAAAAATCACATCAACAGAATCCTCATCCACTCACAAGTCTACCCATATCAATTTCATCAAAATCCGACCTCAATTGCCCATTAAAATCCCCAAAAGAATTCTCTACATTTTGCGATCGCGACCCTACTACGTGAACGCGTAGAACAAATGCACTGGGGACCCAACTATCCTTCTTCCTCTATGCGAATGCGACCTGAACCTCGCGAATGCGATGACTATAGACCTCACACATTCGCGATTGCGGAACCATCTTCGCGAACACGAAGGCAAACTCCACAGCCTCACACCTTAACCTTCGCGAATGCAGAACATGCATCATGAATGCGAAGGTAAAAAACATGCAACACCAACAACAGAAATTTTACAAATTTTCACAACATGAAATGGTCCGATTGACCACTCGAAACTCACCCGAGGCCCTCGGGACCTCAACCAAACATGCTAACATATCCCATAACATCATTCAAACTTGTTCCAACCTTTGGAATGCTCAAAACAACATTAAAACACCAAATTTGCATCGGATTCAAGCCTAAGAATCCCAAGAACTTCCAAATTATGCTTTTGATCAAAAAGTCTACCAAACCACGATCGAATGACCTGAAATTTGTACACACATCCCAAATGACACAACAAACCTACTCTAACTTTCAGAATTCCATTCCGACCCTCAAAATCTCACCTATCAACCGAAAAATGTCAAAATTCTAATTTCGCCAATTCAAGCCTAAACTTTTCACGAACCTCCAAAACACATTCCGATCACGCTTCTAAGTCCCAAATCACCTAACGGAGCTAACCAAATCAAAAAATTTCGATCCGGTGTCATATACCAACAAGTCAAATCTTGGTCAACCTTTCAAATTTCAAGCTTCAAACTGAGAACTGTTTTTCCACATTCATTCCGATTACCCTGAAAAACCAAACTGACAATTTACATAAGTCATAATACATCACACGGGGTAAGTCATGTCTGAGAACTAGTGAGCAAAGTGCAGATGCTCAAAATGACCGGTCGGGTCGTTACACAATGGAACCTAAAGCCGCTGTTAGGCAAGACCACGAGTGAAACTACTATTTATTTACCCCCTTTTAACATTTAAAACAAAAGTCTTAAGTTAATAAAAGAGTAAAATCTCATGCAACCGTAACTGCTCTTTTCTTAATGAAATAACAGCATAATAAGTACATCCACTGTAGTGATAGAAATGATAAGTACAACAGTACGTATATGATAAAAGTCCCCAAAACCCGGCGCCACAAGTACATGAGCAATTTATAGAATATACAAAACTATTATAACTATTATCTGAAAGTCATAGAAAGAAACAATAAACAAGGTAGATGGAGACTCTGATGCTGTAGATCGTAGCAAGTCAAGAATCTCGTCTATGCCCCCGCGTGACCGCTGGTAGTACCTGTCTCGATACATGCACAACAATGTAGAAGTGTAGCGTGAGTACAGAAAATAACGCGTACCTAGTAAGTATCTAGTCTAACCTCGAAGAAGTAGTAACGCGGGATCGATTTGACACTTACTAGAAGTCAAATAATCATATAAATACAGAAAGTAGACATGGTGAGTGTACAACAAGTAGCACCGAAGAAAATAAAAGTAACTACAGTAATTCCACACACACAGGAGTCTATGTCAACTCACTAAACATTTCATAACCGGCTGAATCCCATATAAGAATAGTTTTACCAACTTGTCGAGGCGAACGACCCAATCCCATATGAGTAGAATTACTATACTGCCGAGGCGAACGACCTGGTTCAATAAGAGTAATTTATTTTACTGCCAAGGCTTACAGCCCCATCCCATAAGAGTAGAGAAATTTACCCCGCTCGCGAAAGAACATGCGAGACAAGAAGATACGGATCTATAGTTTATCAAATATTTTCAAACTTTACCAAAGTAGAGGATAAGCCGATCTCTTTATTAAAATAAACTCAATCTTAGTCAAGCTCAAGACAATTAATACATAGGATAGGCATAAATAGCACAGTTAAACGTATGTTGTGAATCTAAGTCTACCAAGACATATCATGAATATAGCTACGTACAGACTCATATCACTTCGTGCATATATAGCTCCTCACAACAAGTAGCACACAACAATTAATACACCTAAGGGGATAAGTTCCCTCTTACAAGGTTAGCCAGGATACTTACCTCTATTCCAAGTCCTCAATCTGGCTCCTCAACCTTAGCAGAACTCCTCAAACGATGCCGAGGACGCTTAAAATAACAAAAATTCATATAAACTAATAAATATATGCTCCAAAGTTCATAATTTAGCTATTAAAATAATTACCCAATCCCATTTGGAAGATTCCTAAAATTCACTCCCTAACCGACGTGCCCGGATCCCGAAAATTTTCGAATATAAATGTTACCCATGACCACACAAACTCAATTATATAATTCATTCCTAATTACATAATCAAATTTGTGATCCAATCTCATTTTTACCAAACCCTAGATTATAACAAAATTTCCCAATTTTCCTCATAATTTCATGTAAAATCTACCCATATTCCGTGTATTTGACTTAATGATAGGGATCACTTACCTCTTGATGTTGATGAAATTCTTCTACAAAATGCTCTCAAAATCTCCCAAGACCAAGTGAAAAATGAGGAAAAAGAGGCTATGTCCCGTCATAAAAGCCCTGGCACCAGTCGAAGATGTCGCATTTTCAATATTTGGTTTGCAAATGCAATAGTCGCAAATGCGACAATGGCTTCAAAAAAGTGAAGCCTGGACAACTCATCCTCAATCGAAAATGCGACAAAAAGATCATAAATGCGAAGCTCGGCATCTCTTAAAAGCAGAAAAAAGATCGTAAATGCAAACAATTCCACGCCCAGGTGACATCGCAAATGCGATAAAATCCTTCACAAATACGAACCCATCAGTGCCACCACAACCTCGCAAATGAGCAGCCCTCCTTACAAATACAAGGTTTGCAAATGCGAATAAAATTTGGCATTTGCAAAACCTGAAGCAGCAGACAAAAACCAGCAAAACAGAAGTTCTTCCAAACACTTCGAATCACGTCCAAAACTCACCCGAGCCCCTGGAGCTCCACACCAAACATCCACACAAGTCTAAAAATATCACACGATTTGATCGCGTGATCAAAACACCAAAATAACATATAGAGTCACGAATTGGATTCCAAAATGTATGAATTCAACATGAAGATCAAGAACTTCTAAAAACACTTCCGCACGTCCGATTCCTATCAAATCAACTCGGAATTATGCCAAATTTTGCATACAAGTCATGAATAACCATACGGAATAATTTCAAGGTTTGGAATCCCATATGTACCTCGATAACACCAAAGTCTACCCCAAATTATTTTTAAAAACTAAAAAGCCTTCAATGAACCAACTTTCCACATTAAGCGCTGAAACGTTCCCGGATCGCTTGAACCCGATCCGAACAAATTGACAGTGAATCATTTGTTACTTCCATTGCTGCACTCAAGGAATTGCTGCTTGTTCTTCCTCCACGGTCTCCTCACTAGCCTCTTCAAACACCTTTTTCTTCTTGTAGAGGAGGTGTTTGCAGGTTTATACTGGTGTCAGATGAAATATTTTTCATGACACATGTATTAACATTATTGGTGTGTTAGTGCATGAAGTTTAGTATTTGGTTTGAAGGAGCTTGGGCCCTTTAAGAGGGATAAGTAATTCTCAGGGGATTGTTGATAGATTACTGAGGGACTGGAGGTGAAGGTGACCGTTTAGTAGTAGGATAGGTAATTTGAGGGTAAGGTTTAGTGTAGGAATGATATGATTTTGGGGTGTCCCATTTAGTTAGGGATAGAAATGACTCCTCATAAAAATTAGCAGTCTCAAAAAGCATCTATCAATAAGGTAGGGTTAGCAAGTATGCCTAATGGTCTTAGTTCAAGTTTGAGGCCATTGACAAAACAAGATACAAAATGGGATTCATTCAGCAAATGAGATAATAATCACTGTATAACTTATAAGCTCTTCGAATTTCTCTTGAAATTGCTCCACGTATTGAATTTGCTGAATTTTATTAAAATCAACTATAATCCCAAGTCTCTAATAGTTTAATAACTGGTTAGTGCCATTAAACTAAGGAAAATTGAGCTTTGCTCAATAATCAACACATAACCCATAACCTTAATGATCAACATATAACCCATAAGCTCAACATAGTTGAGCCGTGGATTTTTCTCCTATGTCTTCTATAGTTGAGAAGAAAACTGAGTTTTCTGGGTTTTATTAGCTTTAAATTAGTTTGTCGTATCAACCATAAATGACTTGCGCTGAGTTTGAATCTCGTTGACACCTTCTATTAAGCCTAGAAGCTCCTGATTCTACAAAACGAGGACCACTATTTCCCGAGCCCCAATTAGCTCTGATACCAATATAACAAATGTTAAGCTCAATTGAGCTCAACGATGACAAAGAACTATAGAAAAAATAGAGAAAAGCGGAGAAGGAAAGTAGAGTGGGAGAGAGAGACAGAGAGAGAAAAAGACACAAGAGGATACTATTTTCATTTAGCATAATCTAAAATATCAGCTATAGCTCGTACAAATACAGCTCATGGTTACAGACTGTTATAACACTTGGCATGGACTAAAAAGGATAAATTAATAAAATTAAAAGGGACATAATTGACATAATATAAACTTGAACTTTAAAAAATAACTGAAAAATGTAATTCCCCTAAATTTGATTAAACTACTATTATCGAGCATTTTTAACACCCCTGCACTCGTTGCATTCTCTATCTTACTTAGGGTAGCTATCATTTTTCTCTTTATACTAAAAGAAAATAAATTCATCTTGTAGAATATAATAGAACTGTCAAACTGAAAAATTATTTAATAATTTTTGGTGAAACAAACTTAAAAATTAGAGGTTCCTAGTTCTAGTCTTGAGAATGGAGTTACTTTTTATAGGAAGAACTAGAGCAAGTTGCGTTGTTCGAAGAATTCCTAGAAAGAAAATTCCATTTGGGAATAGGACTACACCCGGAGCTTAGGTCTAATTTTATTGAATTTTCTAAAATTAATGCCGATTGTTTTGCATGGTCGTATGAGGATATGAAAGGTATCCCGATGGATGTAGCTGTGCACAATAAAAACAATAAATTTCGCATGTGGGTAGACTATAAAGAGCTTAATAAGGTGTGCCCAAAAGACTCCTTCACATTGCTAAATATCGATTAAATGATTGTTGCCATGGCCGGGCACGAGTTAATGAGTTTCCTCTATGCTTATTCTGGGTACAATTAAATAAAGATGAAACCAGAAAATCAGGAAAAGACTTCGTTTATAACGAATTTTGGCACATATTGTTACAATATGATGCTATTCAGGTTGAAAAACGCTGGATCCACTTATTAATAGCTCGTGATAAGAAGTTCGACAAGCAAATAGGAAAGACTATGGAACTATATATAGACGATATGCTCGTTAAGACTTTGAATGCATGTGACCATCTTAAGCATTTGCAAGAAACATTCGATATCCTGAGGCTTCTTGGTGTCACAAAGGGGAATTGAGGTAAATACCGACAAAATCAAGGCCATAGAGGATATCCGGAACAATTATCAAACTTAAAATAAGTCTCGAGGCTCACAAGGAGATTAGCAGCTTTGAGCAGGTTCATTTCCCAATTGTCAGAAAAATGTCATCGCTTCTTCGCACTGCTTAAAACAAAAATAATTTCGAATGGACCGAAGTGTCAACAAACCTTTAAGGACTTGAAGAATTAATTTTTAAGCCCTCCATTGGTCTCGAAGCCAAAAGAAGATGAAACATTACTAGTCTACCTCGCGGTTTCAGAAGTTGCGATAACTGCACTTTTAGTCCGAGGGGACGATGGTACGCTATCTCCCATTTATACGTTAGAAAAATTTTAATGGTAGAAGAAACTCGCAACCCACATGTGGAAAAACTGGCCTTAGCTCTCGCAGTTGTCGCTCGAAAGTTGAGGCCCTACTTCCAATGCCACCCGATAGTTGTGGTGACTATTTTCCCTTTGTGGAACATCCTCCATAAACCCAAGCTCTCGGGTAGGTTGGTCAAATGGGCCGTCGAAATGAGCGAGTTTGAAATAGAATATAAACTGAGGACTACAATTAAGACGCAAGTCTTGGCTTATTTCGTGGCCGATTTTAGTCCGGGACTATTGCCTCTGGCGACCAAGGAGGCAGTAATGTTGTCGAAATCGACATCGACAGTTTGAAACTTATTTACGGATGGAGCTTCCAATGTAAAAGGGCCCGAACTCGGAATAGTCTTAATCACGCCTTCAGGGGAAACCTTAAGGCAAGCCATCAAAACGATCCCTTTAACTAACAATGAATCAGAGTACGAAGCTTTGATTGTAAGGATCAAATTGGTCCAGGGACTTGACTCCGAGGTCAAAAAATTCAAATGTAATTCATAGTTGGTGGTAAATTAGGTCTACGAGATCTTTGACACGTAACAGGAACATATGCAACAATACATGGTAAAGGTCCATGCTCTGATGGCATGATTCCAGGAGTGGTCAATTACTGATATCTCGATGGAGGATAACACAAAAGCATATGCATTGGCAAACATGGGCTCATTGACATAAACCAAGGGATCGAAATCAGGGATAGTAGCACAGCTGGTGAATTCAGTTCTAGATACAGATGGTTACTATGAGGTGAATTGGACTACTTTGGTCTAGGATAGGAGAAATGAAATAATCGACTATCTCTAGCACAGGAAGTTGCTTGAAGATGCCAAAGCATCATGAGCATAACGTGCCAAAGTTGCACGTTATAGCTTCATGAAAGGCCAATTCTATAGAAAATCCTTCCAAGGTCCATTTACCAGGTGCTTAGGAGTGTTAAAAGCTAATTATGTCATGAGAGCGGGCCATAAAGGGATATGCGGGAACCATTCAAGCGCAGATTCTTTGGTGCTGAAATTAGTTTGGGTAGGATACCATTGGCCCCACATAGAACAAGATGCCAAAGACTTTGTATGCAATATGATAAGTGCCAATGCTATGCACATCTAAATCATACTAACCAAACAAGTAACTCCGAAGAAAATGGAGTGCCCCAACATCTTCCGCTGAGCTGATAGCCTACTTGGAGGGCTCTCGACCTATCTATCGGGACCTGTGGGCATGAAATGCAGCATCCCCAGGCAAAAGAGACGTCAGTACAAATAATGTACCGAGTACGTAAGGAATGAAAATCAGTAAATAATAGGCATGAGAGAAATATGTAAAAGACTCGACATGTACGTTTGCATAACTCTGTGAATCATTTCATTGTTATAATTTCATGCATATGCGTATAATGTCATACCATGCATGGGTATATGTGGTCGTAACATCATCAAGCCTCTGAGGGCATCCCATCATATCATCTCGGCCACTGTGGGCAAATCATCAATGTATACCAGCTGATTAGGTGGTTGTATGTATATAACGCCGTAACCTTTTCCCATATCCCATATACATACATATATATATATGTGTGTGTGTGTATATAACGTCGTCTGGTCATATATATACATATATAAGTGTATATAATGCCATCTGGTCATAGGTAAACGTACATGAATGCAATGCATGAGAAGTACGTCAATAAAATCTCTTGGAGTGTCGTAAGACCATCATGCCTTTGAATAATATCATTATGTACGGCAAAAATTGGCGGCCCGATTTTACGATCACCAAGGCGCCTCGAAGAAACTAACTCCTGAAGGCTCGAAGCTTAGCTCGGGGCTCCAGCCTCGAGGGTTCTCAGTAATATACTTCGAGGTAGCATAAGCAACGGTCGGCCTCAAGGCAGGGTAAATCAATGGCGTCGGTGGATCGGTGAGAGGTTCCCAAGGAACAAAACTAGAGCTGACAAAGTCTATTAGGCTAGTCCAAACCCGTACCATAACATTAAAAGGCTGTACAAACCCCATATCTTTGTAATAAATGCATTTGTACTATGTTGATATTCCCCCTCACATATAAAGGGGATCCTTGTCATTTTGTAGAGACCTGATGCTAAATATTAAATACATAAGAACATTCTCTCTGCTCTCTAACATATTTTCTTGATCTCATTACTTCCATTTATTGATTACATTCGTTGTGTTCTATTTATTGTTCTTCATTTATTGCTTATCATTGATTATAAAGAGTCATCATCGCAACTCTCATAATTGTTAGTATTCCCTCGGTCTCGCTAAGTCGATCCACCTAACTCGACCCCGAGGCCTCATACACGACAGCTCGAGGCCCTGATCTCCAGCCGTTTGGTTCGATTATCATATCGCCTCTAAGATATAATCTTGCTTTCTAATCTTTTACTTAGCATCCATTGCCTAAAAATTAGCATAAATATAAATCACGTATTTTTAGAACCACAAAATCAAATTTAATTGTTATTACCATTTTCACAATAAATAGTATGGTGCCCACCGTGGGGCTAAAAATAATAGTGATTATTTTCTTGCTGGTTTAACTACATAACACAGGTTACCTTTCACACTTTTTCTTGTCCAAGATCTTTGATTTCAGGTCAAAATGTCTAACTCAGTAAACAACAACCTTGAGGACCATGGAGAGAGTGGTGTGGATGTTCCAGGTGTTGGTGTACCACCACGAAACCCTGAGAATGCACCAGAAACAATTCCCGTGGACGCGATCTCACGCGATGCCCAACACGTTGATATAAGCTCCCACACTAACAGGAGCGTACATCAAGGAGATCAACAAGAAGTCCAAAAAACCCCAGCTCGGAAGGAACAGGAGGTCAGCCTTTAGGTTATTTTTGAGATGTTGCAGGCATAACAACTGGCAATCACTCAGCTATAGAGCCACCAAAAAACCCCAAGCACAACAGCCTCGGGAACATCCCCTCGGACAGAACAGGCACCAAAACGATCAATCAACAACGGGTCAACAGCCGACCCCACCATCGTAAATATGCTCGAGGAACTCACTAAGAGGATTGAGTCGTGCGAGAAAAAGATAGAAGCCAACTACAAGAAGGTCGTGACCTATAACTCCAGGGTCGACCAAATTTCAGGCGCACCCCCGATCCTGAAGGGTGTGGATTCTTAGAAGTTTGTACAAAAGCCATTCACGTAGGAAGCGGGTCCAAAACCCACTCTGAAGAAGTTCAGAATGCTAGACCTTCCAAAGTACAGTGGAACCTCAGACCCCAATGAACACGTTATTTCTTACACTTGCGCAGTAAAAGGCAACGACCTAAATGACGACGAGATCGAGTCCGTCCTACTGAAAATGTTCGGAGAAACTCTTTCAAAGGGGGTAATGATGTGGTATTACAACCTGGCCCCAAACTCGATAGATTCATTTGTCATGCTGGCAGATTCGTTCATAAAGGCACATGCTGGTGCCATCAAAGTAGCAACAACGAAATCCGACGTCTTCAAGATCCAGCCGAGGTAGAATGAGATGTTGCGAGACTTCGTATCCCCCTTTCAAATGGAATGAATAGAACTACCACCAGTTTCCGACGACTGGGGTAGTGCAGGCTTTCACTCAAGGTTTGAACGAACGAAGCTCAGTGGCTTCGAAACAGCTAAAGCATGATTTGGTTGAATACCCCATCGTGACTTGGTCGGATGTCCACAACCAATACCAATCAATGATCAGGGTCGAGGACGACCAATTAGAAGCCCCCTCAAGCTCTGTATACCCAAGTAGGCTTCTGGCAAAGGATCCAAAGCCAAATAAAGAGAGATACCAACCATACCTTGAATATAAAAGAAATGCCCCGAGTCGCATAATACACCGCAATGACCGAAGAATGGATCGAGGCCAAAACCCTCGGGGACTTGTCAGTAGAGTTGGATTCGATAGGCGCACAAGGCCAACGGAGGCACCTCACTTGTCGGAATACAACTTTAACATCGATGTTTTAGACATCATATTCGCTATTAGTAATATTAGAGATACCAGGTGGTCTAGGCCTGTACAATTAGATCCTTCGCAAAGAAATCATATATTAGTGTGTGAATTTCACAACACGCACGGCCACAGGATCGAAGATTGCCACCAGCTTCCGGAAGAAGTAGTCTGACTACTCAACAAAGGTCACCTACGAGAATTCCTTAGCAACCGGGCCAAAAATCAGTTTCGGGAAAGAGAGGCGACCAAGAAGAACGAAGCAGATGAGCCGCAACATGTTATCCACATGATCGGGAGGGTTCAACATCCCATAAGAAACCACTATAAGAAGAACGAATATATCCATCACCATAGAAAAGCGAACTCGAGGTCACATACCCGAGGATGCCCTCACATTCAGCGATGAGGACATTGAGACCTTGTCTCAGCCTCACAATGACGCAATGGTAATTTCTTTCCTCGTGGATAGATTTCAAATTTAACTTGAACCTGTGGATCCAGGTAGCCCGGCTAAGATCATCAGGACAAGGGTCGTGGATCAGCTTGGACTACTCAGCCAGATTGTGCCCGCCTCTCGAGTCCTTAACGAATTCAATATGGTGAGCGAGACAACCAAAGGGGAGATCACCCTCCTAGTCAACGTAGCTGGCACTATAAAAAATGCCAAATTCCACGTCATCGAATGAGACATGAGATACAACGCTTTGCTAGGAAGGCCATGGATGGACTGCATGAGAGCAGTACCATCAACCCTTTATCAAATTATGAAGTTTCCGACAAAGGATGGAATAAAAACTGTGTACGGGGAAAACATGCAGCAAGGAAGATGTTCGCAGCGCATGATTTGGCACTAGCACCGATTCCTTTGGTGCTGAAGAAACTGTAGGACAAACAAATAGTCAAATAGCAATCACGAGACACGTTCTCGGCTATACCCGACTAAACAAAACAAAGGACCGTACCGAGTCCTCATAATAAACGATTGAATCATATCGAGATCTGAAGCGCCGTCAACACCAAGGTATGTCTATCTCCCTTTTTCAGTTACATTTTATACTAACCTGAATGCAGGTATCCGATCGAAACAGCCGAAGCTCTTCCCAACTCTAAGGCCTTAGGTTCCGAAAGCATGCGTTGCACTCTTTTCCTTCGACCGGGTTTTTATCCTAAGAAGAGTTTTACTAGCAAGGTTTTTAACAAGGCAACATCTATATGCTACCTAAGGAAGACTCAACAAGTATTCAAGGATTCTTTTGCAATCAACCTCGAATACTGGGGGCATCCCCCTAGAAGGTCACCTACTCGGAGAAGCCAAGATGTACTAAATGGGATATCCATAAGAATAATGTACCGGGCCAAACGGTCAAAAAAACCGTATCCGCATAGAATAACCGAGCCCGTAACAGCAAAAACATGTATACTTGTAGCAAGTAATCAACGAACACTTTCCCTTCATCAAAGAGTATCGTGTTTCAAGGAAGCTCGGTATATTTTGCAAAAAACGGCCCAGAGCCAAAAAAATATCCCAAATAGTAGGGGACAAGCGTCAATAACTCAAAGCCGTTTGACCCCCGGGTCGGAGATTCAAACTCATAAGCCCTCAATGAGGCAACATCAAGATCACAAAATGGCTCTAGAGCAAAAAACGTCCCGAACACTCGGGGACTGGCGACGAAAACTCAAGGCCACTTGACCTCCGGGTCGGAAACCCCAAAATCATAAGCCCTCAATGAGGCAATACCAAGTTTACAAGTAATGGATCCCGAGCAAAGAAACCCTCGATGACTCGGGGACTACCACAAATCGCCACCCCCATCGACTTATCAACACCCGAATTCACAAGACCACATGCGGGTAGCCTCGGTCTGGTAAGGCCTATATAAGGTGATAACAATACCTCTAAGACCTCAAGAAAGGCATGAAACACACTTGTACCAAGTGACAATATCTGTAAGACCTCAAGCAAGGCATGAACCATACTTGTACCAAAGAGCCAAAACTGTAAGACCTCACAGGAATGTAAAACTTGTAAGACCTTGCTAAATGCACAATCCCCATCTTAAAAGACCCCTAAAAAGGCATACCCTCGATATAGACATCGAAACTACTTTACTCGGAGACTGAAAGGCTCCGGCCAAACACAAATGACTACGGTCATAAGGCTATACCAACCAAACTAAAGCGACTCGAGGACGCCCAACCATCTCTATAAAATCATAGGCCTTCAATTACTTCGAAAATACTTCGAAAAAAATTGGTTAAACAGGATACCCTCGACATAGGCAAAAGAGCTTCGACTATGTCAGCTCCAAAATATAGGCTTCGAGATACTAAGCCACCGAGCCAAACCTCCCTAGGTGCTTGATAAGAGGTCGTATCAGCCCAATGCATAAGAGCCACTATCACCAGCCCATATAAGAGGTTGTACCGACCCAATGCGTAAGAGCCACTGTCGCCAGCCCATATAAGTGGTCACACCAACCCAAAGCGTAAGAGCCACTATCGACAGCCCATATAAGTGGTCGTACCGACCCAACGCATAACAGCCTAAGGGCCAGCTTTAAATTTAAAAACTTGAGGGTCAAATGAGCTCGAGTCGAAACCCGACTCAGAGACTAAACCCAAAATAATTAACTAAATATGCCTAAGAGCAGGAGCATAAGAGCTCAAACATCGGCTCACACTAAAAGGTCGTACCGACCAAACTTGTAAGAGCCTACGGGCCAGCCCAATAAGCCCCAGGGCTATACCATGAATCTGAGGATTCCTTTTAACTCAAAGATCAGTTCATCTAGCTAATATCAAGTCAAAGGGAAATGCATGAAAAATAAAACTGCGAGGCTTCCTTTTATACACATATGTGAGGGAATACAAGCTTCGTTTACAAAGTTCTCTAAAAGCACTCTATGCAAAACAAGGAAATGCCTAATCTAATATACGTCCCCCTCGGGGACTGTGGTTCGTCGGCCTCTTTCTCGCAATTTTCGGCATTAGACAGAAGGAAATTAGCATTATATTCTTCTGCCTTTGCCAGCTTTATCTTTTTCGAGAGATCGAAGCCCCTGGCATGAATTTCCTCAAGGGTTTCCCTCTGAGATTTGCACCTCACATACTCTTTATTCTTGCTCCCCTGATCGAGAGCCCCCCTTAGCTCAGCATGAGCATCGACATCCTCTTTTAAATAGGCAACCACCTTCTTATCAGCCTTAGCTCGAATTATTTTGGCTTCAGCCCGGGCATCCACAACTTCGATTTTCATCTTCAGGAGCTTACACTCGAGTCTTGGAATCATATTCATTCAGACCAAGCTGTTCACGTGAGCATTGCGAAGTTGCACTTCGAGGGCGGAAGCCTTGGCCAAAGCATCTTTCTTAGCCGATAGCTGGGTGTCCACCCAAGCCTTTTGCTCATCATGCTCGCGCTTGGCTTGACCAATTTTGTTCCTAAGGCATTCTAGATCTTCTGACTTTTTCTGCTACTGAAATAAACGAAACATTAGCCTCGGAAGATAGCAAAAGAAACACGCACTCCCTTCAAGCAGAAGTTACCTGCTCTTCAATGTAGCTTTTGTAGTTCAAACTATGACTCGCCTCATACCGCAAGTGTGCCAACTCATCTTCCCTTTCATCGCAAAGAATCCTGATGGAGTTTTCCCTATCTACGGCTTTCCGCAGCCTATCCTTGCGGTGAAGAGGCTCAGATTTGAGCTTGTTAAAAGCCTGTAGAAGACAAACGTGATAAGAGAGAAAAAATTGCAAAACCTATAAAACCAATGCAATTAGCAAAAACTCACCTAGGAGTAGAGCCGCTGAGCTCCCACAAAAGGCGAAGCACATTTGATAGCCCATCTTTGTCGACCCCAACAGAACCACTCCCGGTTGGTATACGGTCATCCGACATTTGTGGCCCCTGGTTTTGAACGCCTCTTGAAGTATCTTCGACGGGAGTAGAAGTCAACGGTAGGGATCCCTTGTTCCTCAAAGTACCTTCGACAGATAAGGAAGATGGTAGCTATAGAGGGACCATTTTTCTAGAGCCGGAGATCTCGGGTGCTGGAGATTCGGCTGATACGCCCTCTCTGAGCCTCTGGGATAGGCGTGTCTTTCTATAATCATCATCGCCCAGAAAAGACCTTTTCTGATTAATGTTATTATCATCATCCATCGATCCTGAAGGCGGTGGTCTTTCTCCCTCTCCTAGACGTCACGACCTCGCTTTAAAGGACTTCTCAATGCCTACGATGGCAGAGTTAGTACGCAGGGAGAAAAAGTGCCCTTCCAAGAAAAATGGGGGGGGCAGCAAATCACATAGCACGTACTGTGGTGTTTTGCCTCCTACCCATCCTAGACAAATCTCGCCACTTACACTTATTGTAGGTCGCAAACTTCCGAGCCCAATCCGACAGATCAGGTACCTCGCACGACTGCAGAAAGGGAAAGGAAGGCGTATTTAGGGGCCCGCCTTCATCATAAGTAAGACTACAAAGGCACGAGTGTACCACTTACGTATAAAATTCCATTCCTCAGGAAATGGTAGAAACTCCACAGGAATAATATCGATGATCCGTACCCAGACGAATTGGCTCATCCACCCCCGATCTCCGTGTACTTCATCAACAACGATAGACGTGGTGGATCGGCATCGTAGGTTTAGCAGACCTTGAAGGTGAAAAGGCCAGTGCAACCTGATAATATGAGTAAGAGTGAATCCAAGATCTACTTCTTCTGCAAAGAACCTCATCATCAATACTATCCACCAAAATGACGGGTGAATGTGCCAAGGTAACATGGTACTTTCGGCTGAAGTTGAGCACAACCCTATCAAGGGGGCCCAGCGTAAAGGGGTATGTGTACACGTTCAAAAACCCCTCAACATGGTCCATGATGCTCTCATCCAGGGAAGGTACCCGCAATACTACTAAAGAAATAAACTTTGAGCTATCCACAGTCCTTCCTCGCCAATTCAAGGTGCTCATCTCCTATTAAAGAAATAAACTTTGAGGTATACTCCCAATGACCTCGAACGTTGGGAGTCTTTTCTGACAGAAGATCCCCCCTCGAAACAAAATACCTAGAGGCAGAACTCCCTTCTCCTTGCCGAGCGGACCCTGACGTAGCAGCCATGACTGTGGTAAAAATAGAGAATTGGAGCGGGAATTTAAGCAAGGGTGTCAAAATTGAAATGATGGAGGTCCTAACGCATGAAAGGAGAATTCTATAAAAGATGATAACTACTCAGAATAGCAGAATCTCCAAAAGGGCGAAGACAACCCTATATATGGAAAAAGCAGCGACTATTCTCCTACCTCAAAGGCCAATTAAAAATACTAGCTAAAGCTTTTATCGCTTTGGGAAGATGTGTCGGCAGGATCGCCTCGGTCATTTCGTAACCATGTCATACATTTGACACCATCGTATGATGTTTTGGGGTCAGAGACCCCCGCATCAACCAAGCCTCGAGATGGTACCCGATCTCGAGGACCTCTGTCATAAAGAAGAAAGGCTCTAACGAGCCATCAATATCATTACATGTCTCCAGATGGTACTCGATCTCGAGGACCTCCATAAAAAAGAAGAAAGGCTCTAAGGAGCCATTAATATCATCGCAGGCCTCGAGATGGTACCCGATCTCGAGGACCTCCACCAAGAAGAAAATAGGCTCCAGGAAGCCAATGACATCACTACACGTCCTGAGATGGTACCCGATCTCGAGGACCTCCACCAAGAATAAGATATGCTCCAAGGAGCAATTGACATCATCCTAAGCCTCTAGATGGTACCCGATCTCGAGGTCCTCAGTCAAGAAGATGATAGGCTCTAAGGAGCCATTAATATCATTACGACACTCGATATGGTACCCGATCTCGAGGACCTCTCTCAAAAAGAAGATAAGCTCTAAAAACCTTCTCATATGGGCTTGGCCTCGAGGTGGTACCCTATCTCGAAATTTTATGCTATTGTAAGTACGGGCCATTTACCGGACCCTCCGGCCCTCGAGCTACCTGAGTCTTCGGGTAGAGTTATAACCTTCCTCTCAATTGCTTTAAATCAGGTAACATCTAAACCAGGGTAAGCCCTCATCCGGGATCTATCTGCAACGCCTTTAGTCTATCTACACCGAGTTCAAAACAAGTTTCTAGGTAGCCCGAGCTTGAGCGAACCCCCACTCTAGGACTGCTGCCGAAAGACTAAAGGCTATATTTATTCTCAAGCATCCGAGCCAATCCCCCCATCGAGGACTATTGCACGGTCTAAAAGGCTATGCTCGTACTGAAAGTTCGAAGCCCTACTCTCATTCAATGTGAAGTCGGGGATCCCGATGACCCGAGTTTACTAATCCAATCCGGGATCAGTCCAAGGAATGACAAAGTGTTATACAGGGAATCGTGTTAATCAATCATGAGACAAAAGAAATACTTTCACTCGGGCTTGATATTCACACAAATCGGTGGATTCATCTATTCAGATTCTTCACAAATGCAGATAAAAGGAAATATAGCATAAATCAGAGACAAATTGAAGAAATATCTTTGTATTCATAAGCACATGATTACAAAAGCCCATGAAGGGTCCTTACATATGATTACAAAAGCCCATGAGGGGTCCTTACATAGAAACAAAGAAGCAAAAAAGTATATGTATAGTAGAAGGCAAAAGTCTAATCTATTATCGGGGGTCCATCCTCGGCGGCAGTACCTTCGAGCACCATCTCCTAGTGGCCTCATCTCGATCTTCCAAAACAGCATTTTCAAGGGATAAGATGAAGAAGTGGAAAATGATGCAGAAGAAGCAGAAAAAGATGAAGAAAAAGTCGTAGCCCGCCAAAGAGCAAAAGCTTTTACCAGGCCAAGGAAATCACGACCCGATAAAAGACTTGGTGGTCATCGGCCTTACTTTTATGACTACTTTGAGTCCACTTCTTAGGACATTGTGACGTGCAATTTAGCGGCCGGTAGTGCCACTTCACCCCACAGAAAGCAAAAGGGATGAAGTTCCACACCTGGCCAGAGTAGGGAGGTGAGCAGCGGTGTAAAGTCCGAACATCCTCATGAGCAGCGGTGTAGAGTCCAAAAATTTTCCTGAGTCAGAAGAAATCGGCGCCCCTATCTCGTCGTCTCGAGCCAACGACGATAGCAGTAGCAACAACAGCAATAACAACAAAAAGTTAGTACAATCCCGCTCGGAGAAAGACATCTTTGAGAAAGGGCCATTGCGTAGCCGGTGAAAACGCTGCCGCATGACCCTTCGGCCACAGGCGTTAGACATGAAAATAAAGTTGGATGGGGGCGATGAGAAGAATGTAGGTGAAAAATGGTGAAGAATGACTGAGCGATGTTTGATTCGAGAAAGCTTTCATTTATAGAGAAAGGGTAGCGCAACCGATAGGCACAATCAATACTTTTTGGAAAGCGTAATCGACGACGCCATCAATATCTTTGAAAGACGTATCGGCAGGCGTAATCAACGTATTTTCGGGAACTGGACCGGCATCGATATTATTGCTTTGGAAAATAAGAGTCGGTAGTGCATTGAATGATTCTGGAAAGATAACTAACAGGACGCCTCAGTTATCACAAAGGATTACATCATAAGTATGACATCATCACGGGAAGTTCGGAGAGATGGATATCTAAGTCATTTCTTATTGTTTCCCTCTAAGAAACACGGGGACTATCTGTGTACTGCAAAAATTGATGGCCCGATTTTACGGTCACCAAGGCGCCTCGAAGATACTACCTCCCGAAAGCTTGAATCTTAGCTCGGTACTCCAACCTCGAGGTTCTCACTATTATACTTTAAGGTAGCATAAGCAACGGTCGACCTCGAGGCAGGGTAAATCAGTGGCGACGGTGGATCAGTGTGAGGTTTCCAAGGCATGTGACTAGAGCTGACAAAGTCTATTAGGCTAGTCCAAACCCGTACCATAATATTAAAAGGCTGTACCAGGCATATATCTTTGTAATAAATGCATTTGTACTATGTTGGGATTCCCCCTCATATATAAAGGGGATCCTTGTCATTTTATAGAGATCTGATGCTAAATATTAAATACATAAGAACATTCTCTCTGATCTCTAACATATTCTCTTGATCTCATTACTTCCATTATTGATTACATTCGTTGTGTTCTATATATTGTTCTTCATTTATTGCTTATCATTGATTATAAAGAGCCATCATCGCATCTCTCATAACTATTAGTCTTCCCTCGGTCGCTCTAAGTCGGCCACCAAACTCGACCCCGAGGCCTCGTACACGACAGCTCGAGGCCCCGATCTTCGGCCGTTTAGTTCGATTATCATGTCGCCTCTAAGATATAATCTTGCTAAATCTTGCTTTCTAATCTTTTACTTAGCATCCATTGCCTAACAATTAGCATACAAATAGATCACATATTTTTTGAACCACAAAATTAAATTTAATTATTATTACCATTTTCACGGTAAACAATCATAAAGTTAACTTTTTCAACTTAAATATTTTTTTAAGACCCATGAACAGATGATAGAATAATATGACTCATGGAGAATCAAGAATATAAGCATTTCTAGCATTTTTGTGAATATAGTCGTTTATAGAAATTGCGTATTTGCTCATTTCATTTGTGTCGTATAGATCATGCCTAAAGAAAGAAGGGATAGACTTAACATACCTGAGCCGATTCTCTTGAAAATCTCTTTAATATACATCAATTGCAACAAATCACGTAACAGCGAGATCAGAGTAGGGAAAAATCCATATGATATCTTGCGAAAGATTGCACTGTACTCTCTTAAAATTTCAACATCTCACGTTGTTAAGATTATAAGAGATTTTGTTTGCATAAACATACTAAGGATTAGAATGGAAACTTTATGATTTTGAAGAAGCAGTAACGTTATTATCCATGCTTCATGTAGTCACCAACCTTGGTTTTGTGCTCTTCAGAGATTTTTTATATAATTGGGTGTGGGCCCCACTTTCCTAATGACTAAGCCAAATATTCTTCTAATTGTGATACCAAATCTCATGACTTAAGAGTCACTTGGCTAATCTTGAAATGCTGCCACGTTTTTTTGGCTCATCCTTATCCAACAATTAAACACTTAATTTCTTAATTAATTTATTAATTCTTCATTAACCAATAATTACCCAATTATCCACATAATTAGTTATTATCTCAAATTACTTAGAATACCACTCACCTTTAATACACTTTGCACACCTTACTATTATGGTCATGTGGTACTTTGTATGGAACTAGTCCATAAATACCGAGTATTATAGCTCGGACCGTATTTTATCCCAGCTTGTCAAACTTCGACAAAACTTATTTTCTTTAATTTGCTTACCCTATCACCTTCACGAATTTACTTATCTCTTGTTTGAAATAGCATAATATTTGCAACCTCAAAATAATCTCAATCCCAAACTTACGTTGATTAACTTACGATGAAACTTTAATCGTAGGAAAATACGGGATGTAATATCTCATTTCCCAGTTTTCATCAAATTACTTATGTCGTACATTTACGTACAAAAACATAGGGTGTAACTTCATTCCCCTTTTGGATTATTCGACCTCGAATGTTGAATGATGCACATATCATTCTCATAACCCATAGCTCTTGCCAATTCTTTAATACTCTTCTTGTTATTTTAGAAACTGTGCTTTGAACAAATCTAAAGGCTAAGGCATTCCCCCTTTTAGGCCTTATTCTGACACCATGACTTGTGGTCCGAATATGTTTCTATCTTCTATCATGCAGCCTGTACAATATTTTCCTTGTATGTGCGCCTATACGACTCTTCTCTTTAGCTTTTAGCCAATCTCTAGGCTTCACTTTTGGGAACATATACCAAACTTGACAAGATGTCCCTTTGGCATGTATAGGTGTACTGAAGTTCTTTACTCGGTACTTTGTCGAATTTACAAATATTGCTTTATCTTATTTCATAGACCTAGCTATCCATCCGCATGATTTTATTGCATCTAGGTAGGTCATACTATACCATAACTCTTACTTCGATTTATCGTTACTGAGGTATGCTACCGAACTCCAGGTTACTCTCGTTGCTTATCTCATAGGTGTAAATATAAGTCATTTAGTGCTTCCTCATTACTTGTTCATCTTAGAATGGAGGCCTAATCTTACCTCATACTTTGTGACTTTTGTCCATCCACTGTTGATTCACTTTAATGTTGATCTATCATCAATCACTGATAACTTGATCTCTAATGTAACACTGCCGCTAGGGCTCGCGTCTCATCAGGGACATTTGGAGTAACTAGATTGATCTACATAGGGGCAATACTATACTTCCATAACCGTATTTTATAGTATCCCAATATGACTCACCTTACATGGGTATTTTATTCATGTACAATTCATGAAATCCTCTTCAAGTCATTACTCAATCGAAGGCCCAAACGTCATCCTTTATCAATCATAATCACACCCTGATTCCACTCTAGATGCTAGTAGTCTTAGATTCCTTTGAGTTTGTTCAGGCTATACGGAACTTTCTATAAATTAGAGAAACCATTAACCATCTTGTTTTCATGGGCTTAATCTCGAGGACTTATCCATTCTCATCACCTTCTTACTTGTTCTTTATCATCTTTGCTTCTATCATAAAACCTCGTCCCTTTATTATACTTTAGCTTGCGACCTCTACGTGTCTATTTATACTATTCACAAGCGAGACATCACATTGTCTCTAAATCTTCTTTACTTTCTTGGCTAGATCTCTTGGTACCTAGAAACCATAGGCTGGAAGATATGTCACTGTTGGACTGAACCCCAACGCTTCTAGCTTTTTATCCAAAGTATAGTCTATTCCCAACCTTCTGCATCTGAGTATCTCGTACGTTCGCATCACATGTTCTATCCCTTTAATGACCTCCTTTCCACATAGGTGTAATTAATATTCAAATACATGCACTTTTGGTGTATACACAATCCGGTGAGACTTTATACCGACTTCTTATACGGATGGTACTTTTTCTAACTGGCTTTCTTGTACAGCCATTATAGATTATGATTGTTATATTATTTCTCTTGCACCTTTGATATTAAGAGTGATTTTTTCATGTTCTCAAGCACAACTTCTATAATTTTTTAGGTCAAATAATCAAACTACTGATTGACTCCGTTGATGTAATTTTTAGTTTTATCTTCCTTCTGATCAGCCTTTATGTAGGCTTAAGCTATCTTTAGATCTATGGCTCATGGTATTAGTTATTACCTTAGCCTTTCATGGTTATTATGAAATATCCATGATACAATCTTCTAACAACTCCATCCTTTGTCTATGCCCTAGGCTCAATTCTTTCTTTTAACTTATGCTAGAGTCTTCTATGGCTGTATGATTGTTGACATATATGCTGCATGGATAATACTCCAAAATCTTGAGTGTATCCATAATATACTAACTCTGTATTACTGATCGAATAATTCCTTCCGTTCTATATCAGCTTCCTTTAAACGTATGTAATTATTTTTCCTGGTCTTTCTGCCCCTTGTTGCATGCATACTTAACTTATCCTAGTTCCCACACATACCGGAATTTTTGTGCAACTCATATGGTCTCAAATATTACCTTCAATTTTTCTCCCCGTTCATTAGCCATGGTAGGTGACACTTTCTTTTGGAGTGCATACAAATTTGGTTGTGAGACTTCTTTTGCATGATCATTTCTCCTTAGGTCACTATGCTTTGGTTGAAGCCTTCTTCCTTATTTCCTCAACTAGTATTTCGTTGTGGTACTTGAGGGGAGAGATCCTCTGACTCTTATAAGGCTGCGAGCTTATAGCATCGTATGCCTGACGGAATTTTTGATGTCTCATTTTTTAGTTTTCTTCAAATTACTTATGTCGTACCTTGACATACGAAAACATGGGGTGTAACAACTAGTACATCAACCAGAAGAACCCTTACATTCGATTTTGTCCCCATGATCGTTCATGAAATGGGGGATTGTCACGTCCCAAACTCGGAGAGCGCGACCAGCGCTCAACTGAGTAAACCCGGCTATTCAATCCTGTTAGATTTCATTCTACCCAAATTCATCCCTGAATGATGAGGGGATGTACTCCATAAATCAAACACTAAACGATTTCCTTAACTACTTCCACTTTATTCCCATTAGTAGCTTCATTCTTAATTCCCAAAATATTATGAGTTAATAGATTTAATAAAAAACATGTTTGCCAAATACCAACATTTATAATTCAATTCCTAACATCAAATACAACCCATAACCTATCTACAGAGCCTTTAAATACAACATAAGAGAAATATGAAAAAGCCGGCAACAAGGCCCCAACTATACCTCAAAACACAAAGTACATGAGAAACCAAAGATACATGAGCCCGAAATAAAGTAGGGCTCACCAAGTCAGATGAAGAGAGTGTACCGCTATCACTGATCAATGTCGCTTGCTGTAGAACCACCTGCATCCATTAAAGATGCAGCCCCCGACAAAAGGGACGTTATTACCGCCGAATAGCACTAGTATGTATAGCTAAATGTCCACTTTCAAAATAGAATGCCCATATAAGAAAATAAAAACCATAAAAACAACAAGTCACAATCAACAATATCCAAATGCCCAATTGAAACATAACAATTTTCAAAATACAAAGATAATATATATTTTTGGTTTGAAGATACTTAGTACCGATTCACCACAGTTCACAATAACACTATTCATAATACCACTGTTCATAATGTACACCTCATAACCAAACCTCACAATACCAACGTGAATTCAGCACAAAGTCCGATCATGACCCGATCGGCTAGGCTGTCTTATTTAAAGATATCAAGCACAATCACAATCTCTATGCAAATATACCACCATGAATCTAGCACGGAGTCCGATCACGACCCAATCGGCTAGGACGTCATATTTAAAGACATCAATCACAAACACAATTTCAATTACAATTTCTAGCACAATTACCACCATGTGTGCAACATGGCATCCGATCACAACCTGATCGTCTAGGCCGTCTCATGTAAGACATCAACCACAATAACAATTTCAATTACAATTTCCACCACAATCACCACCATGTGTGTGGCATAGTGTCTGATCATGACCTGATTGGCTAGGCCATCTCATGTGAGACAACATTCTTTTCTATCATCAATCTCATCCCAAATAAGGGGAATAACTTTTTTGATTTGCATACAAAGGAAATGTAAATACAGATTTCATTTACCTCATGACCTTTCATATCGTATATAGCTTCATTGGTACTTTTAACCACTTACAACATCATTATTTCATTGACTTTCTGGGTCATACATATGATTATTCTTTCATAGCACAATGGTCGTATTTCATATTCCACAATTTTATTTCTTTCCTTTCATAGGTCATCATCATAAATATCAATATGTAGAATATTCAGAAAATCACAACTTTAAGTTCATTAGAAATGTAGACTTTAAATACAGTATATTTCTTTTCAATAAATGGAGTAAAATGATTGGCAATCGAAGCTCAAGTTAAAATCATAAACACGTAACACACCATTTATTCTTGAAATACTTTTCCCCAAAGAGGGCAATACACAATTTCAACTCATGAATATATAAGAGCTCAAAACTCGTTTGGAATACTTACTAGACATATCATTAGTTAAAAAAATCATATTTGGGCATGACTTGAGTACATAAACATTTAGGTAAGTCTATTTTTGAAGTCATTTAAAACACTTGAATCAAGGCGTATTTCATAACCTCTCTCACATCATTCATTTCATTTCATCGGCACCGTTGACCACAAGTATAACTTTTTTTCTTGGCACGTTGGCCACACTTTATCCCCAATTTACTTATTTCACTTCCAAATATCTTTTTATTTTATCAACAATAAGACATTTCCAATCAAGACTTTAGGAACACATATGAGAACTTAAGAATCTTAAGCATATTAAGATTTTCTCACACAATTTGGCATCACATCCTTCATTTGAAACACGACTCAAACATATAGCATTTTAATACACATATCATTCTTGAACACATTCCCAAAAAATAACATAATGTGATAGGAACATTCGGGACACAATTTGGATACATAATTCTCGACACTTTGCTTATTCGGAATAGCCAATATTATAATGAACAACTAAGGACTTACATAAATTACATGAACACCATGGGATTCAATTCTAAGAGAGAAGTTTAGCCAACATACCTCAATTGAGCTTACTTAAACTCTAAAATGTTCTGGAATTCTTAGCAACTTCGATCTATTTTAGAAATTTAACAAAATTGAACCAAAATTAGGAAGATGATCATGGTTCAAGCTCATTTGAGCATTTTATCAAACATTAGGTGTGCACTAACGTTTCAAGGTCCTTTTATTGAAGATTCCATCATCCCATAACCCATTCTCTACCATTTTTAACTCAACAATCTTCCTACACCCTTTGATAACACACGCATGCAAAATGAACAACTCCCGTACCCAAGAATTATCTTGCTAATTACCCATCTTTAGTTAAAATTCGAAATTAAGGGCTAGGGTATAGAATCTTACATCTAGGATGAAGACCTAGTGAGTTTTCCTTGTTAATCTTCCAATATTTGAGCAAGAATTGAAGAAAAATTTGTCGAAGAACTTTCTCCCACACTAGGGTACTCTCAAACCCTCAGAATATCAGATTTTAGCTCAAGAAATGGACTATAGCGTCTTTTGCGGTTCGCATAATGATTTTGCGGTCTAGGCCAACTCTGAATCATCTTTATCTTCTTGGGATCAACCTAAATACCCTTGCTGGACACCACGTGCCCCAATAAATCCATTGAACTGAGACAAAACTCACACTTGGAGAACTTTGCATAAAGCTACTCCTCCCTCAACCTCTACAATACAACTATCAAATGCTCTGCGTGTTCCTCCTGACTACGTGAATACTCCAGGATATCATCAATGAAGACTATGACAAACGAGTCGAGCTAGGGTCGGAACACGCTGATCATCAAATGCATGAACGCTGCTAGGGCATTGGTCAGCCTAAAAGACATCACCAAGAACTCATAATTACCATATCGGGTCCTAAAAGCTATCTTAAGAATATCTGAGTCCCTGATCTTCAACTGGTGATAACCTGAATGAAGATCAATCTTGGAGAACACTCTTGCTCCCTGAAGCTGGTCAAACAGATCATCAATACAAGATAAAGGATACTTGTTCTTAACTGTTACTTTATTCAACTGCCTATAATCAATGCATATCCTCATAGGGCCATTCTTATTCTTCACAAATAGAACAAGCGCACCCCAAGGCGACACACTAGGCCAAATGGACCGCTTATCAAGGAGTTCCTGAAGCTGCTCCTTTAACTCCTTCAACTCCGTTAGTGCCATACAATATGTTGGAATAGAAATGGGCTAAGTTCCCGACACCAGATCAATACCCAAATCAATATTCCTGTCCAACAGCATGCCCGACAGGTCTGCAGGAAACACATCGGGAAAGTCCCTCACAACTGGGACAGACTCAATATTGGGAGTCTCTGCACCGATATCCCTCACAAAGGCTAGATATGAAAGACAACCCTTCCCAACCATACTCTGGGCTTTTAAGAATGAGATTACCCTATTGGAAACATAATCACTCGAACTTCAACACTCAATCTATGGCACACCCGGCATAGCCAATGTCACTGTCTTAGCATGACAGTCCAAAATAGCACGACACAAAGATAGCCAATCCATGCCCAATATAACATCAAAATCCACCATACATAACAACAAAAGATCCACTCGGGTCTCCAGACCCCCAATAGTCACCACATACGACAAATACACACGGTCTACAACAATAGTATTGCCCACCGGAGTAGATACACGAATAAAGAAACAAGAGACTCACGGGGCGTATCCAAATAACAAACAAATTATGATGACACATAAGAATAAGTGGAACCGGGATCAAATAATATATAGGCATCTCTGTGGCAGACTGAGGCAATACTTGTAATAACAACATCTGAAGCAATAACATCGGGTCTAGCTGGAAGTGCTAAAAACAGGCCTGACCGCCACCTGATGAACCTCCTCCTCTAGGGCAACCCCTAGCAACTCTCGGGTGCTGGAGATGGGGACTAAAGGGAACCCCTAGCACCGGAATGACTAGCAGATGCATCTAGCATAGAAGAGCCATGAACTGATGGAGCGTGGGACAAACGTTGAGCTGGAAGCACACTAAGTTATGACTGGCCCTGGTGAGAATTGTGAGAACCATGACACGATGACGCCCCATGATAACCTGGGCGAGCTGGCTGAGCATGCCTGAATGGACAGCCTCTGCCATGTTGAAACTGACCTCTCAAAGTAGCAGCACCATAACTACCAGATCCCCGAGGCCTCTTGACCTCCCTCTCATCTCGCTACTAGCGACGAACTGACTCAATTTGATGAGCAATGTCTACAACCTCCTTAAAAGTAGCACCAGACACCCTCTCCCTGGTCATGAGAATACGAAGTTGATATCTGAGGACATCAACAAACCTCCTAATCCTCTCTCTATTTGTTGGAACCAACCAAATAGCATAACGAGCTAACTCTGAGAACCTCATATTATAATGCGTCACAGTCATCTCTCCTTGACATAACCACTCGAACTGCCTGCACAGCTCCTCTCTACGAGACTGCGGCATATACTTCTCCAGAAAAAAAACAGAGAATTGCTACCAGGTAAGGGGTGCTGCACCAACAGGCCTACGCCTCTCATATGCCTCCCCCCAAGTGAAGGCGGCTCCAGAAAATTGAAAAGTAGTGAAAGCGACCTCGTTGGTCTCCAGAATACCCGTTGTGCGAAGAGTCCTCTGACATTTGTCTAAGAAACCCTGGGCATCCTCGCCCTCTGCACCACTAAAAGTCGGAGGCTGAAGTCTACCAAACCTCTCCAACCTGCGGTGCTCGTCCTCTGGCATGGCAGAAGCTACATAATCTTGAGCAGCTATAACCGCCTGGGTTGGGTGTGCCCCCATTATCTGAAGTCCCTGCACAACTTTCTCTAAGTGCTTCCCCCGGCTTGAAAAGTAGTTGCGGCTGTAGTAACAGAAATTGTTTGAGCTAGGCCAGTAGATAATGATAGAATCTGAGCCAAGGCCTCCTGAAGACCCGGATTCTCAATGGGAACAACTGGTTCCTGAGCTGGTGCTGCTGGAGAGTCCACAACCGGGACCTGATCCTGAATGGGAGGGGGGGCTGGTAGATCTGTAGGTGCTGCCCTAGCTATTATGCGGGCCACACCCCTGCCCCTACTACGACCACGATCGTGTCCTCGGTCTCTAGTAGCCACAACTAGTGGTACTGGTGGTTGTCCAAACTGATTGGTAGCATGTGTCCTCACCATCTGTGAGAGAATAGAATAATAGAAGTTTAGTACTCTGATCAGCAGATTCGCACGACAAGAATTTCAAGAATATGAAGTATTTCCTAAAGGTTCTGCAGCTTCTCGAGGATAAATACAGACATCTCCGCACCGATCCGCGAGACTGTACTAAACCTGCTCATGACTCGTAAGACCTATGTAACCTAGGCTGTGATACCAACTTGTCACGACCCTAAACCCAGACTCGGTCGTGATGGCGCCTCTCGTGAAGAGAAGTCCAGTCGACACAAACCCCAAATTTAAATTAACAGATAATAATTCATAATTAAGTCATTAATAAAGATAAATCCCATAATAGAGTGAAATATAACAACCGCGGAAAACCAAACACAGCCCGACCTCGGGGTGTCACCAGTCATGAGCATCTAACATAGTCTAACATAATGAAAGAGTTTATACAATCTATTACATAACTAGAATAAGGGAAGTAAAATAGGAGGGTGAAACAGTGGGTTGTGAAAGCCGAACAGCTATCTAGTGGACTCTAAATAGCCTGCTGAGCAATCAACACTGACTGACGGGACCTGAATCTGCATACAGGGTGCAGGGAGTAAAGTGAGTACTCCAACTCAGTGAGTAATAACAATAAATGAAAACTGACGATAAGAAATCACGTAAAAACACAACAACATGCTATAAAGATGCAATGTAAAACCAATAAAAGGTAATGAAACAGTGAAATCTTATAAAAACACCTTAGTTCAGAATAAGCTTCTTTAATAACACCTTTTTAACAATTAAACAAGTAAATGAAAAGTAGCTAGAAAAGATAAACACATAAAATCCGCCCCTCGGGAATTTTGTCAACAAAATCAGCCCCTCGAAAAATAACATGGAACAACACCAGCCCCTCGAGCTATATCTTATATCACAATAGGTACCCGCACTCACTAACGGTGTACAGACTACGGGAGGGGTCCGTTACGACCCAAGCGTAATATCAAGCCACCTCGTGGCATAATCAATAGGCTCTCGGCCTCATATCAAGACACATTGTGGCGTAAAACTTAGGCCCTCGGCCTCATAATCATAATTAGTACAACACTGCTGCGGCGTTCAGCCCGATCCCATAATAATTCTCACAACACAGGCCCTCAGCCCTACTCAGTCAGAAATCTCTAAAAGCCACTCGGGCACAGTAAAACATGATGCTCAGCCCAAAATATCATTTAAAGTGTTAAAACAGAGTAAACATGGCTAAGTTATGAAAACAGTATAATATAGCATGACTGAGTACAGATAAAAAATCAAAACAGTAAGGAAATAACGGTAAAAATCCCCTAAGGGTTCAAAACAGTTGGCACGTGTGATGACCCAAAAGGTCATCACTAATTTTTAAAATGAAATTATACGTGTCGAGGCCTTATAAACCTCTTTTAGCATAACCTCGATTTACGTGCGTAGTTTGGGCACGTAGCTAGAAAGCCTATATGTGAAAATATGTGAAAATGATAAATTTTGACTATAAAATTAATTAATTTGACTTCGGTCAATGTTTTGGGTAAACGGACCCGGACCCAAAATTTTACTGTCTCAAAAGGTTAGTAGGAAAATATGGGACTTGAGCGTATGCCCGTAATTGAATTCCGAGGTCCCAAGCCCGAGAAACGAATTTTAGAAAGAAATTGTTTTCTGAAAAATTTAAAGGATTTTGAAAGTGAAATGTTATGTGAAACATATGGTATTGGGCCATATTATGGTTCCGGAGCCCGGTACAGGCTCAATATGATTTATATGTGTTGTTAGTAAAGTTTGGTAAGAAACGGAATCCATTTGACGTGATTCGGACCTTAAATGAAAATTTTGATGTTCAAAGACGTTTTGAGAAATTTCATTAATCTTGAGGTTTAATTCAATGCTCATGATGTTATTTTGGTGATTCGATTACACGAATAAGTCCGTAGGATGTTCTTGAGGTTGTGTGTATATTTGGTTTGGAGCCCCGAGGGCTCGGGTGAATTTTGAATAGGTGTCAAGGTGATCTAGACTTAGAAAATCTGATTTTCTGCTGTTGTTGGTGTCCAGTTGTTTTGTACTATGCGATCGCATAGGAAGGCTCGCGATCGCATAGTGTAAACTTCAGGGGTCCTATTTTGTGCTGTGAGATCGCATAGGTCCTTCTATGATCGCAATGTATTAAATCAAGCCTGGGAAGGGAACCTGTTTTTTTCTATGTGATCGCACTGCGTTGAACGCGATCGCAGTGACAAATCTCCCTTACCATGTGCGATCGCATTTCTTTCTTCGCGATCGCATAGACCAAAATCCCCCTAGTTATTTTTATGTTCAAAAACAGAATGTATTACGGGAATTTCACCATTTTTCACAACTTCTTCTTCTCCACACCTATTGGGGATTTTTGAAGAACTTCTTCACCATGACCTCTTAGGTAAGTAATCTTTGACTTGTTTTCTTCCATTTTTATCATCACCCATTAGATTTCAAGGCTTAAAACATGAGATTAAGGGTAGAAAATTAGGAATTTGGGTAGAGTTAGGGCTTTATGATTATTTACGAATTTGACCTCGTTTTGAGGTCAGATTTCAAAACAAATTATATATTCGTGCTCGTGGGTGAATGGGTGATCGGGTTTTGGTCTGAACCTCGTGTATTGACCAAGCGGGCTTAGGGTCAATTTTCGACTTTTTGGGAAGAATGATGGAAAACCTATAATTAAGCATCAGATATGAATTGTTTAGCATTTATTGATGTTATTAACTCGATTATGTCTAGATACAATTGATTTGGAGACAAATTCGAAAGGAAAAGCGGTGTTTGAGGCTTGAGTTGGTTGTGGAAGTTCGAGGTAAGTGTTTGGTCTAACCTTATGTTGAGAGATTAGGAGTCGAGTCCTATTTGCTATGTGGTAATTGTTGAGTACGACGTATAGGCATGGTGACGAGTATCTATACGTTGGTGTCTAGCATGCCCGTGAGTCTTTATATTGTGATTATCATGGCTTCATTGTATCTTTCATGCCTTGGTGATGGTTTCTATTTGTTGTATAAAGTTTGTGGAAATAATTGTGACCTATGAACATTGAGGAGCGTTGGCTCAAGTTGTGTAAGGAATTGTGAAAGTATAAGTGACAATTGAACTTTTAGAGCATTGGCTCAAGTTGTGAGATGAGTTTTGAAGATATGAGTGATAATTGAATCTTTAGAGCATTATCTCGAGTTGTGAAGTTAACTTTGAAGTAAAAGTGAGAAAGAGAAGAGATCATTATGTTGTCACCCTTGCCGGGCTATTGTTGATTTATTTGTTATCTCCCTTGTCGGGATGTTGGTGTTATTGATGTTGTTCCTTTGCCGGGATTCTTGTTGCAAATTCCCTTTATTTCCTTACCCTATTTGCCTTGTGATTGTTGTTTGGGTGAGGAAGAGAGTTAAAGCACTAAGGGTGATGCCGTGCATTATTTTTTTTTGTGAGGAAAGAGTGTAAAGCACGAAGGGTGATGTCGTGCCGCACGATGTACCATTTCGTGCCTATTATATTGATTTCATGGTGAGGAAAGAGTGTAAAGCATGAAGGGTGATGTCGTGCGCACGATTTACCATTCCGTGCCTATTGTATTTATTCATATGGTGAGGACGAGAGTAAAAACACGAAGTGTGATGTCGTGCACTTGTCCTTGATTTCTGTGATTCTTGCTAATAATTGAGTTATGTTGTCCTTTACGTTTATTTACTCATTTTCCGTTATTACTTGATTTTTTTTCGATGTTATAGATTCCCTTACCCTATTTTCCTTGTGTTTGTTGCTTGGGTGAGGAAGAGTGTAAAACACGAAGGGTGATGTCGTGTATTGTTTTGGTGAGAGAGTGTTAAAGCACGAAAGGTGATGCCGTGTATTGTTTTGGTGAGAGAGAGTAAAAGAACAAAGGGTGATGCCGTTCACTTGTCTTTGATTTCCTAATTTTTATTGATAACTATGTTACGGTTTCTCTACACTTAATTGCTGGTATCCTATTGATACTGGTTGTACCCCGCAACATGATTTCCCCTTTCCTATTTTCAATTGAACGGTGGTGATCCTCATATTTATTTGTTGCTCTTATGTTACTATTCGATGTTTCCCCGCAGCATGTTTTCCCCTCCCATACTTGACCGTATATGACTATTTCATTCTGTACTTCTTCCTACTGCATATGATTTAACTGCACAGGTTTATTTGGTAGTCTGGTCCTAGCCTCGTCACTACTTCACCGAGGTTAGGCTAGGCACTTACCAGCACATGGGGTCAGTTGTGCTGATACTACACTCTGCACTGTGTGCAGATCCCGGTGTTGGAGACTTCGGACCGCAGTGGGATTCTGATCCTTGTTCATCAGGTGACCCGAGGTAGTCCTACCGGCGTCCGCAGGTCTTGGCATCTCCTTCTATCTACTATTCCTGCTTCTTTCATGCGTTTCTAGAGACAATGTTGTATTTATTTCTTTTAGAGCATTAATTGTAGTATTCTTAGACCGTCTGTGAAACAGTGACACCATTTTTGGGTAGTCGAGACTCAAATAGTTGTATTGGATTCATGTTCATCTAGCTTATTATTTTTTTTCTTCCGCTTATGTTAAATTCTGTTTTTTAAATGTTATTAACTCGAAATTGTTAATGAATATAAAATGGGTAAAAAGGTAAATTGTTCACGTAGTTGGCTTGCCTAGCTCACATTAGTAGGTGCCATCCCGACTCCCAAGGGTGGGAAATCCGAATCATGACAAGTTGGTATCATAGCTCTAGGTTACATGGGTCTCATAATTCACAAAAAAGCTTAATAAAGTCTGAGGTATCGGTACAGAGACGTCTGTATTTATCCCCAAGGGCTATAGATTTAGGAAAAGTTTCACTCCTATTCATCCCTATCGGGCGATTTTGTTCTCTCAATACTAAATTGAAACCTCTACTCTTGTCCTTTCGTGAATGGCGAGGTCATGTACCGCTTCTTCAGCTGGGCAGCAGCACAGACAGGTGATATATCAGCTACGTCTTCGGAGGATCTGTGGAGGGATAAGTTTTACCAAGCTCTTCACTATTTTCAGCAGTTCATCTTCTGAGGATCCCCGAGATTATCTGGATAGTTGTCATGAGGTTCTCAGAAACATGCGGATCGTGGAGACCAATGGGGTCGATTTTGCTACTTTTCGCTTATTTGGATCCGCCAGGACCTGTTGGAGATATTATTGTTTGGATAGACCAGTTAGGTCATCAGCTTTGACTTGAGAACAGTTCACACAACTATTTCTGGAGAATTTTTCTCCCCATCACTCAGAGAGAGGTCTATCGGAGGTAGTTTGGGCATCTCCAGCAGGGTTCTATGACTGTTACTCAGTACGAGATCAAATTCACCAACTTGGCTCGTCATGCTCTTATCATACTTCCCACTGTGAGAGAGAGTGAGGAGGTTCATTGAGGGACTTGTCCAGCCCACTCAGTTAGCTAGATGTGGAGGTAGAGGTATTAGAGGTAGAGGTGGAGGTAAAGGTATTAGAGGTGGAGGTGCAGGTACGATTCTGGTTTGTGACAGAGATGCTTCAGTGTTATTTGATCCAGGGTCTACATACTCTTATGTGTCATCTTATTTTGCACCGTATCTGGTTAAGCCTAGTGATTCCTTGAGTGCTCATGTTTATGTGTCTACACCTGTGAGTGATTCTATTGTGGTAGATCGAGTCCATAGTTTGTGTATACTTGTGACTGGAGGTCTTGAGACTCATGTAGATTTGCTTCTTCTGGACATGGTTGATTTTGGTGTCCTACCGGGGATGGACTGGTTATCACCTTACCACGCTATCTTGGACTGTCATGCCAAGATTGTGACCTTAGCCTTGCCGGGTTTACCTCGTTTAGAGTTGAGAGGGACTTCTGGTCATTCTACCCGTAGTGTTATCTCATATATAAAGGCTCGGCGCATGGTCGAGAAGGGGTGTTTGGCCTATTTGGCCTATGTTCGTGATCCTAGTGCCGAGGTTCCTCCTGTTGATTCTCTACCTGTTGTTCGTAAGTTTCCTGAGGTTTACCCTTCAGACCTGCCAGGTATGCCACCCAATAGGGATATTGACTTTTGCATTGATTTGGCTCTGGGCACTCAGCCCATTTCTATCCTGCCATATCGTATGGCCCCGCCTGAGCTGAAAGATTTGAAAGAGCAGTTGCAAGACTTGCTTGAGAAGGGTTTCATTAGGCTGAGTGTTTCGCCTTGGGGCGTGCCGGTGTTGTTTTTTAAGAAGAAGGACAGATCGATGAGAATGTGTATTGATTACCGGTAGTTGAACAAGGTTACAATCAAGAATAAGCATCCATTACAGCGGATTGATGATTTGTTTGACCAACTTCAGGGTGCCAAGGTATTTTCAAAGATTGACTTGAGATCTGGCTACCATCAGTTGAGGATTAGGGCATCTGATGTCCCTAAGACAACTTTCCGCACTCGGTACAGGCATTATGAGCTCTTGGTTATGTCATTCGGGTTGACAAATGCCCCAACAGCTTTTATGGATTTGATGAATCGAGTGTTCAGGCCTTACATGGATTCATTCGTGATAGTCTTCATTGATGATATTTTGATCTATTCCCGCAGCCGGGAAGAGCAAGCAGCATCTTAGAGTAGTTCTTCAGACTTTGAGGGATAGTCAGTTGTATGCTAAGTTCTCGAAGTGTGAGTTCTGGTTGAGTTCAGTTGCATTTTTGGGTCATGTTGTATCAGCAGAGGGTATTCAGGTTGATCTGAAGAAGATTTAGGCAATCAAGAACTGGCCACAGTTCAAATGGTCGGACTAGTGTGAGGCGAACTTTCAGAAGCTTAAGACAGCTCTGACTACTGCACCGGTGTTGGTTTTGCCCACAGGTTCAGGGCCTTATACAGTCTATTGTGATGCATCTCATATTAGACTTGGTGTAGTGTTGATGCAGGATGGCAAGGTCATTGCCTATGCTTCGAGGTAGTTGAAGATTCATGAGAATAACTATCCGGTCCATGATTTAGAGTTGGCAGCCATTGTTCACGCATTGAAAATTTGGAGGCATTATCTGTATGGCGTGGCATGTAAGGTGTTCACAGATCACAAGAGTGTTCAGTATTTGTTCTAGCAAAAGGAGTTGAATTTGAGGCATAGGAGGTGGTTGGAGTTGTTGAAAGATTATGATAGCACCATCCTATATCATCTAAGAAAGGCCAATGTGGTGGCTGATGCTTTGAGTAGGAAGTCAGCCAGTATGGGCAGTTTTGCTTATATTCCAGTCGGTGAGAGACCGCTTGCTTTGGATATTCAGGCTTTGGCCAATCAGTTCGTGAGGTTGGATGTTTCTGAGCCCAGTCGTGTGTTAGCTTGCATAGTCGATCATTCTTCTTTATTGGATCGTATTCGTGATCGGCAGTATGATGATCCACATTTGTGTGTCCTTAGAGACACGGTGTAGCACGGAGGTGCCAAGCAGGTTACCTTAGGTGATGATGGAGTTTTGAGGTTACAAGTTCGAGTTTGTGTGTCTAATGTGGATGGGCTTCGAGAGTTGAATTTAGAGGAGGCACATAGTTCCCGGTACTCTATTCTTCCGGGCGCCACGAAGATGTATCAGGATTTGTGGGAGCATTATTTGTGGCGGAGAATGAAGAAGGATATCATTGCATATGTGGCGCGGTGTTTGAATTAAGAGCAGGTTAAGTACGAGCATTAGAGGCCCGGTGGTTTATTTTAGCAGATTGAGATTCATGAGTGTAAGTGGGAGCGTATCACTATGAACTTCATTGTTGGACTCCCACGGACTCAGAGGAGGTTTGATGCAGTGTGGGTTATTGTGGATAGGCTGACCAAGTCAGCACATTTCATTCCTGTGGCGGTCTCCTATTCTTCCGAGAGGTTAGCTGAGATCAATATCTGGGAGATTGTTTGCCATCATGGTGTGCCCATGTCTATCATTTCAGACCGAGGTACGCTGTTTACCTCATATATATGGAGAGCAGTTCAGCAAGAGTTGGGCACACGGGTTGAGTTGGATACAGTATTTCATCATCAGACGGATGGGCAGTCCGAGCGGACTATTCAGATTTTGGAGGATATGCTCTGAGTTTGTGTCATTGACTTTGGAGACTCGTGGGATCGGTTTTTGCCTATCGCAGAGTTTGCCTACAACAACAGTTGCTAGTCAAGTATTCAGGCTCCTTTTGAGGCTTTATACGGTAGGCGTTATCAGTCTCTGGTTGGATGGTTTGAGATGGGAGAGGCTCGGTTGTTGGGTACGGATCTGGTTCAGGATGCCTTGGACAAGGTTAGGATTATGCAGGATAGGCTCCGTACAGCTCATTCAAGGCAAAAGAGTTCTGGCGACCGCGAAGTTCGTGATTTGGCTTTCATGGTCGGTGAGCGGGTATTGCTTCGAGTGTTGCCTATGAACGGCGTGATGAGATTCAGGAAGAAGGGCAAGCTTAGCCCTAGGTTCATTGGCCTGTTTGAGATTCTTGATCGAGTGGGAGAGGTGGCTTATAGACTTGCGTTGCCGCCGAGCTTATCAGTCGTGCATCCAGTGTTTCATGTGTCCATGCTTCGGAAATATCACGGCGATCCATCCCACATGTTAGATTTCAGCACTATCCATTTGGACAAGGACTTGTCTTATGAGGAGGATCTGGTAACTAGTAGGTTCATCAGTTGACATCGAAGAGTTTTCCTTCTGTTCATGTTCAGTGGAGAGGTCAGCCTGCTGAGGCATCGACCTGGGAATCTGAGTCCGATATGCGGAGCCGTTATCCCCATCTTTTCCCCGACTCAGGTACTTCCTTCTTATGTCCGTTCGAGGACAAACGGTTGCTTTAGAGGTGGAGAATGTTGTTTTTAAAATGAAATTCTACATTTTAAATTAATTTGACTTCAATCAACATTTTGGGTAAATGGATCCGGACTCATAAATTGACGGTCTTGGAGGGTCCGTAGGAACATATGGGACTTGGGCGTATGCCAGGAATCGAATTACGAGGTCCCAAGCCCGAGAAACGAATTTTTGAAAGAAATTATTTTCTGAAAAATATAAAGGTTTTTGAAAGTGAAATGTTATGTAAAACCTGTGGTATCAAGCCCGTATTATGGTTCCGAAGCCCGGTATAGGTTCAATATGATTTATATGTGTTGTCGGTAAATTTTGGTAAAAAACGGAATCCATTTGACGTGATTCGGTCCTTAAATGCAAAATTTGATGTTTAAAGAAGTTTTGAGAAATTTCATTGATCTTGAGGTTTAATTCGATGCTCATGATGTTATATTGGTTATTTGATTACACGAACAAGTCTGTAGGATAATTTGAAGTTGTGTGTATATTTGGTTTAGAGCCCTGAGGGCTCGGGTGAGTTTTTGATAGGTGTCGGGGTGATTTAGCCTTAGAAAATCTGGTTTTCTGTTGTTGCTGGGGTCCAGTTGTTTTGTGCTATGCGATCGTATAGTGTAAACTTCAAGGGTCCTTTTTTGTGCGATGCGATAGCATAGGTCCTTCCGCGATCGCAACATATTAGACCAAGCCTGGGAAGGGAACCCGTTTTCTTCTATGTGATCGCACTGCCTTGAACGCGATCGCAGTGACCAATCTCCCTTACCCTGTGCGATTGCATTCCTTTCTTCGCGATCGCATAGACTAAAATCCGCCAAGTTATTTTTAAGTTCAAAAAATAGAATGTATTACGAAAATTTCACCATTTTTCACAACTTCTTCTTCTCCACGCCTCTTGGGCGAATTTTGAAGAAATTCTTCACCATAACCTCTTAGGAAAGTAATCTTTGACTTGTTTTCTTCCATTTTTATTATTACCCATTAGATTTCTAGGCTTAAAACATGAGATTAAGGGTAGAAAATTAGGGATTTGGGTAGAGTTAGGGCTTTTGATTATTTGGGAATTTGACCTCGTTTTGGGGTCGGATATGAAAATAAATTATATATTCAGGCTCGTGGGTGAATGGGTGATCGGGTTTTGGTCGGAACCTCATGTTTTGAACAAGCAGGCCCCGAGTCAATTTTTGACTTTTTGGGAAGAATGATGGGAATGCTATAATTAAGCATTGGAAATGAATTGTTTAGCATTTATTGATGTTATTAAGTCGATTATGTCTAGATACAATTCATTTGGAGCCAAATTGGAAAGGAAAAGCGGTGTTTGAGGCTTGAGTAGGCCGTGGAAGTTCGAGGTAAGTGTTTGGTCTAACCTTATCTTGAGGGATTAGGAGTCGAGTCCTATTTGCGTTGTGTAATTGTTGAGTACGACGTATAGGCATGGTGATGAGTATCTATACGTTGGTGTATAGCATGCCCGTGAGTCTTTATATTGTGATTATCATGACTTCGTTGTATCTTTCATGCTTTGGTGATGGTTTCTATTTGTTGTATAAAGTTTGTGGAAAGAATTGTGACTTATGAACATTGAGGAGCATTGGCTCAAGTTGTATAACGAATTGGGAAAGAATAAGTGACAATTGAACTTTTAGAGCATTGGCTCGAGTTGTGAGATCAGTTGGGAAGGTATAAGTGATAATTGAACCTTTAGAGCATTGGCTCGAGTTGTGAAGTGAACCGTGAAGTAAAAGTGAGAAAGAGAAGAGATCATTATGTTGTCACCCTTGTCGGGCTCTTGTTGATTTATTTGTTATCTCCCTTGTCAGGATGTTGATGTTATTGATATTGTTCCCTTGCCGGGATTTAATTGTTGACTTGTTGCTCCTTTGCCGGGATTCTTGTTGCAAATTTCCATTATTTCCTTACCCTATTTGCCTTGTGATTGTTGTTTGGGTGAGGAAGAGAGTTAAAGCACGAAGGGTGATGTCGTGCCGCACGATGTACCATTCTGTGCCTATTATATTGATTTCATGGTGAGGAAAGAGTGTAAAGCATGAAGGGTGATGTCGTGCCACACGATGTACTATTCTGTTCCTATTTTATTAATTCTTATGGCGAGTACGAGAGTAAAAGCACGAAGGGTGATGCCGTGCACTTGTCCTTGATTTCCTCGATTTTTGCTGATAATTGAGTTATGTTGCCCTTTACATTTATTCATTGATTTTCTGTTGTTACTTGATTTTATTTCGAGGTTATAGATTCCTTTACCCTATTTGCCTTGTGATTGTTGTTTGTGTGAGGAAGAGCGTAAAGCACGAAGGGTGATGTCATGTATTGTTTTGGTGAGAGAGAGTAAAAGCACGAAGGGTGATGCCGTGCACTTGTCTTTGATTTCCTAATTTTTATTGATAACTGTGTCACGGTTTCTCTACACTTAATTGTTGGTTTCCTGTTGATACTTGTTGTACCCTGTAGCATGATTTTCCTTTTCCTATTTTCAATTGAACTGTGGTGATCATCATATTTATTTATTGCTCTTCTGTTACTATTCGATGTTTCCCCGCAGCATGTTTTCCCCTCCCATACTTGACCGTATATGACGATTTCTTTCTGTACTTCTTTTCCACTGTATATAGTTAAATTGCACAAGTTATTTGGTAGTATGGTCCTAGCCTCGTCACTACTTCGCCGAGGTTAGGCTAGGCACTTACCAACACATAGGGTTGGTTGTGCTGATACTACACTTTGCACTCTTTTGTGCAGACCCCAATGTTGTTGACTTCGGACTTTAGTGGGATTGCTGATCCTTGTTCATCAAGCGACCCGAGGTAGTCTTGTAGGCATCTGCAGGCCTTGGCATCTCCTTCTATCTACTATTCCTTTTTCTTTCATGCGTTTCCAAAGACAGTGTTGTATTTATTTCTTACAGACCTCTAATTGTATTATTCTTCACTACTGGAAAATGAGCCTATGGAAACAGTTAATTAGCAACGGTTACTAAACCGTCACCATAGAACACCTATGGCAATGTTTATAACCGTTCCTATAGACTGTTTAACCTATTAGGACACTTATTAAAATAAACCGTTGCATTATCAAAATAACCGTTGCCATACAGTAATCAATTGTGACGGTTTGCGTAACCATAGCAGTAGGTTATTCTGTGGTAACGATTATCTGAAAAAATATTCTTTGGCGACTGTCAATGTTTCCCACCTCATTTTCCCTCCCTAAATTTCATTAAACCCTATCGGTCCCATATTTTTTTTAAGTGGCCTAATTGTGTTAGTGTTTTAGCCCCCAAAACACCCAAAATCCCTTATTCTATAGGCGCTTCACAAATATCGAAACACCCAAGTATCAGATATTACCATCTCTTCTCCTCCATCAATGAGATAGCCTCCTTCTCCAACACTAGCTCTTCACTCTCTGATTTTACCAACTGGGTTTTCCTCTATTGACCTAAATTGGATTTTCTTAGGGCTTATGTTTCTCTTGCCCAAGACTTCTTTTATCCCAACAGGTTCTTATTTTAATTCTTTGTTGCTTATTTTATTCTCTGTAGCTATATTAATTGATAATGAGGAAAAACATGTACTGGGTTTTCTTGTTTATTGTTGATTCTTTCTTCCTTACCTTTTTTTCTAATAATTTGTGTTTCGAAAGATTAATTTTTGGTTTGGGGAGGAGGGGGGTTAAAAATTTGTTGATAATTAAGAGTTGTGTATGACGTAGATATTTTTTGGTCGTCTATTGCTATATGCAAAAATAGAGTTGTGAGATAGTGTTAGTCGAATGATTGGATTGTTCTTATGTAATTGACTGAAGTATCATTTGGAGTGATAGTATTTTTTTTCTGCCTAAGTGATATGAGAATCATAGAAGGTAACAACGTAAGATTAGTACAATTTTGTACTTCTCATTTAGTCTCTCTAATTGTTTTAAACTCAACGAAGGTAAATGAGGCAATCTTGTTCAACTATTTTCGAAGAAGTATGTTTTGCTTGGGTAAAATTGGGTTGTTACAAGATGAGATTAGTATGGTAAAATCATATACAATCTTAATTGGCTTGTATCTTACTAAATTAGGATGTATGCTCATTTTTAGTTAAAAAAGTTCTTCTTATCTTAAAGAAAAAAGACCTACAAAAGGAAAAAGGGTAAAAGAGTTGGATGTTTTTTTACTTTTTGTATTTAAAGATTGTGAGTTAAACTTGTTGTCATCTGCTCCATACAATAACATTGTCACTGCTGTGTGTTAATATGAATCGACAACCCCTCAGTCCCTTGTCTTCTCTATCTGTTTGAAGTTTAGTTTTGTTAATTTTTAGCAGAGTTAGTAGTTTTAGTTAGGGCTCAAAATCTGTTGGGTGGAGGTTGTATGTCGTTTTGTTGTTAATGCTGCTAAAGGAAGAATGTTGGTTAAAGCAGTCACTCATTTATAATAATTCCTTAGCGGCAATATTACTTTTTCATACATTTAACTTCAAGTAAGTCCAATTTTTCTTCAACTAACTATGTGTTTGAAATAGATTAGTATCTTCAACTAATTTTGTGTTTGAAATAGAGTAGTAAAAGGAAGTCTGATTTTTCTAAAATGACTAATTTTTTCCTCCTCGACTTTTTTTTGTTAAAGATACTGACATGGTATTGGATTATTTTTTAAAAATCTCTTTGTAAGCATATGATACTAAATTTTTGGATGTTGGATTTAGAAAATTTCTAAATACTGTTCTCTATTTTCTTACTTACATTTTCTTCTTTTGGCAAATATGTGTGTGCATATTTCATATTATTTACACTAACCTAATTGCACTAAATTTGTAGGAAAAAGAATAACATTTATGAAGATGCAAAAAAGTGGGTTTTTGACTCAATTCAGAATGCTTGGAGAAAGTGTAAAAATCAGTCAAAGAAAGACCATTTTGAACTCTATGAGAATGACGAGCTTCGAATGGAGAATAGGTCGGTAGATGTTCTAGATTCTCAATCCATGTGTTGACTTATATACAATTTTTCTCCTTGGACTACCAAACAAGAAGGTACTGAAAAGCATAAAAAAATAGACTTCCAAAGATTGCAAGTTCAAGAACTGGACAACTAATTGAGATGTGCATATGGATTTCATTGACTAACTGAGATGTGCATATGCATTTAAGTACCTATAGAGCCTCTTTAAAGTTTTTTCCAAGTTCCATCATACTACCAATCATATTTAAGATATCTACTTGCAATTCTATTTGGAGCACAGTGTTACTAGTCTAATAGTAATTCTGGTTCAATATCCAAAAGCAACAAATTTTATGGTTATGTTTACATTTATTTTCATCTTGCTTTAGTTTTACTGTCGGAAAACTTGTTAGGATAAAGAGTGTTTTACTTATGTTAGACAAAAAAGTCTAACTTTCAAAGTAACTGGTTCAAAGTGTTGGATAGAAAACATTACAGGTGATTGTATGGGTACAACTTCTAGTATACGACATTCATGTTTTGAAGTATGTATAAAACATTATCAATGTCGGCTATTTAAAGTAGGATTTAACTTACTAGTATGTTTGAATCCAGGATTACGTGTTGCTCCTAACATGCTAGCTCTCAATGCTGTTCACCTGGAGTGACTTCCTCTGCACAACAAGCTGCTATGCAACTAAACAATCATCTATCTACTAAGAGTAACAATCAAGGTCAGTACGTACTCCAAATGTTGCACCCTTTCTTTTCTTTCTTCCTTCTTCTTCTCCTCCTCCTCCTCATCCTTCTGTTGCTTTTCTACCACTGCTCTGGATCTATTCTATTTTTTTCATAGGGAAGTTAGTAAGATGGCTAAGTCTGGTTAGTCTAGTCATTTTTTAACTTCGCCTCCGGCCCTTTGTCGTTGTGTATTTCTGTGGTTACCTTAACAACTCTTTGTGGTTGTATAATTCTTTGTGTGTTGTTCTGGATATTATAATCTTGCCTATTTACTTGTACCAAGAAAGAAAATTTACCGAATATATATGTTTCTGGGTTTCTTGTACTGGCAGCTGCTCTCTATACTATTTTGGGTGATAATTTGGTCTGCAAAGCTGCTAATAACTGAATGCATATGTTTCTGCAAAGCTGCTAAAAGCTAAAAAAATTTCTAACGTTATTGAGTTAGTCTAAGTATGGTTCGTGTGCCACCTTTTTATTAAAATATTATTTTTAAGTTGTTTGTATTCCCTCAATTTGGCATTGTTGTGACCTTTAGGTATTATGTTTGGAAATTATGGGTTGAAGTTGATAGATAAGCTGCTCTTATGTTCATTAAAGCTTAATCCCAACTACAGTAGGTTCATATCACAACAGTTTTTTTGTTGTAAATGAAAATGTAAGTCCATAGCAAGTTGTAGTTGTGGAAGATAATGAATGACTATTGTGTTTGTCCATCTTATTGAAAGTTTTTAGCACGATGAAATAATTTATTACCTTATATAGCTATACCTGTTCTTTACTCCCAGTTAAGTGGAACAAGTTCAAGAATCCAAAATATGTCTGAATTGGTCATTCATGTTTGGCTGAAGTGATAATGCTCATTAAAACGTATGTGTTTTCCCGTATTATCATAATTCTTTTGGGAAAATAGATAACACAGAGCTTCCATTTTCGTGTTGTCCATTTTTAGTATGATATGAGCTATGTTGCAATATTTCTTCGAAGTCAATATTGAAAAGACCCGTAAAATTTCTTGCCGAAAATAATGTCGAGTAGGTCCCTGTGTTGTTATAACTGTAGAAATTCTTGACCTTTTAAGTGAAAAGTACCCCGGAATACGAAAGATAAAATTTTCCAGGAATAGGGCATTATGCAACGTATTATGAGATCGCATAATATGTATGCGGACCACATAATGGTCGCATACATGGGCAGGCCACTGCTCAATTGGAGGACAACTATGCGGTCCAGAATGCGATTGCATTGTGGTTATGCGGACCGCATAGTTGTCGCATTATTGCCCATTGACTTTTGGTGAGGGAGGTTATGCGATGCACTATGCGATGGCATAACGTGTATGCGGACCGCATAGTGGTCGCATACCTGCATAGTGTGTTTTAATTTTATGACCGCATTCCGTGTCGGGGCTCCAAACCCTTCATTTTAACCCATCATTTTAACTCGACCCCTTCTTCAATAAAACATCCCAACCCTTCATTTTAACCCATTTTCTGATCAAAAGTAGAGAGGGGGAAGGGAGGATTCTTGAGAGAGAAAGTCTCATCTCTATCAATTTAATTTTCAAAGTCACCCAGGCCTGGAAATTTTGAGTAATTTTTCTTCATCTTCGCTCTTGCAGGTAAAATCTCCAACCCTTTTTCATAGGTTTTTAGATTTAAACAAAAAGGGGGTTCTCATTAATTGATTCTTTAAAATATAATTTGAACCATACATGCATGTTCTTTAATATCTAAAATCTAGTAAGACGAATTGGGTAGGAGTAAAAGATTTGCAAAAAGGAGGGGATGATAATCTATGTGAGTTCGGGTTGTATTTGTGAATTTCAATTCTAAGATATATGTATTAACTTGTGAATTGGATTGACGGTACTAGGCAGTTCGGTGAATTGAGAGTAGGAGTTAAAAAAAGGAAATTCGACTACAGGTATGTATGGCTAACTTTAACCTTTGTAAAGTCATCCTGTTTGGTGTACGAGTAATTGGTATGTGTTACTTATGTAGGCTATTTGTGAATTTTGGTTGCTTCACGGGTGGTAAGGCAAGATGGCCTATTTCATAAATTATTGTGATTAATATGCCTTGAACATTATTGGTTAAACATTCCGATATGATGGTGTGAATAAATGGCAACAAACCAAGTGTGTGTGTGAATGTGTTTATGTGGTAAGGGTTGTGTAATAAATGATGGGAAGAAGTCGTAATCGATGCAATTTAAACAACTATGGTAATATCATGTATGGCTTGTTGTGGGCAATTATCGTTGTGACTTGAATTGTATACGGGCTAATGGATATGATGGATATGGTACTGATGTTAATGAAAACTCTTTGTGAATTGTTATTGTTGTTGCGAAATGATATTCGGGATGGCCTGAAGTCATGTGATTGAACTGTGAACTATTGTTGTTGTACGAAATGTGATTGTCTGGTGGGATCGGGTTGCACATCGCAATACAAAATGATAAATTATTGGTTGGGGTGATAAGGGTGGCTGAGGTAATAAGGGTGGACGAGGTAATAAGTATGGAATGTGATCATTATCACTATTGAAATGAAAGTTCGTGAAATCATTAATAGGATGAAATGATATTGAAAAGGGAAAAGGAGAGATTGTGAAACTTGTTGGCCTTGGTTGTTCCTTTCATGTGCAATGATTGGTGATTCCATTACTGTTCGTTATCTATGTATTGATTGATTTTACTTGGGATAAAGTTTATTCATACATACCAGTACAATTCAAATGTACTGACGTCCCTTTGGCCGGGGGCGCTACATTCTTGTGATGATTATAGGTGGTTCTATAGCAGGTACTCCAGTCCACCGACAGTAGTACCTCCTCCACTTTCCGTCAGCTGTATTGGTCAGCCCCTTTCCTCTCGGGGCCCTGCGTGGCTCATGTCGCTTTTCCTCTTGAAGTTTTATTTTGGTATTTGTGTAAGGTATAACCGGAGCCTTGTTACCAGCAAGTATTGTAAAACTCTTTTGTATCCTTAGAGGCTCCGTAGACAGGAAACATGGGTTGTGTACTTATGTATTTGGGCAGTATAACTTGTAGATCACGTAAGGTAAGCATGTATGTTATTATATCTCGTAAGAATGTATTTAATTATAAATGGCTATTTCACTTGAATAATGAGTATTGAAATCATGGGGTAACACGTGGGATAGGAAAGGCACCAAAGTCCGCTTGACTGGGGCTACCCGGTCGAGCGCCGATTGTGTCCCTCTGTTTTGGGGCGTGACAAATATTGCAAAAATTCTATTTCGATATGTATTTTGCTTGACAGTTTTTGCTATGCTTCGCATGGAATGTATCCACTTTAGATTGTTACTGTCACACCTCCTTTTTACCTACGCCCGCAAGGGCATTAGGGAGTTTTTCCAATTAAAGGACAATCGAAACGTGATTTATTATTAAAGATTTAGAGTCGCCACTTGGGAGATTTATGGTGTCCCGAGTCACCGATTGAATCCCGAATCTAGGAAAAGATTGACTCTGTATTACAGTCCCCCAACCAAAAATTTGGGTAAGGAATTCTGTTAACCCGGGAGAAGGTGTTAGGCATTCCCAAGTTTCGTGGTTCTAGCACGGTCTCTCAACTATTATATTTGGCTTAAATTATCTGATTTTAACAATTATGAACCTATGTGCAAATTTTAACCTTAACCGATTTTATTCATTTTTTGAGAAAATTGCAACGTCATTAAAACAAGTCTTGAACCACGTCACATAAATGCACCCGTGGTTTTTGGACATACTTTAACATCGTTGGGATTTGAATTTGGGTCACATAAATGCGCACCCGAGTTTAGGGAGGTAATGTTAAAATACGCGCCTAAAGAGACTAATGCGTCATTATTTTGGGGAAGGCCGTGAGATTCGCTAAACGGCCCATCCCGAAATCTAAGTATTTTAATATATACAATTATCGAGGTCCCCACAATCTAGGTGCTTTATTTGATGAGGCTCATCTCGTTCATTATTTAAAGGGCAAACCTAAGAGCAACTATGATTCTCTATTTTATTTGTCTCTAAAATAAAAGAAAGAGTCCTAGTTAATTATGTGTTGAATTATAATACGTTGAACTAGAATTGAATTCTTCCAACCAAGTCCAAATAATGAATTTGCTTGTGCACGATTGCAGCAACCCGGCATTTCAGCCGCCAACGTTTGGGCTCAAAGTCGTGGATCAGTTCTAGAGCCCAACGTTCTTTTAATTTCCCCTAGGAGACCTTTCTGTGGGTTGGAAATCTTTGGGCTCGTTTGGCACGCATTCAAGCCCAATCTCCATGGTCCAAAAATTTCAGACTTTAACCAAACAAACTTACACTAATGCCTCAATCCTTTCCTTCAATATGCAATTAGTGGGCGAATCATAATAACTCAATATCGAAGCTAGAAAAGATGCAACTTCTGAACTACGACTATATGATATCTAGGATATGGTTATTGACACTGGACAATGAAGTATAAACCATTTCTACTATCTATTATACATGGAATTACTGGTACGAACATAGGCATTCTTCTTAACCTTTTAGGCTCCATCATATTCCAGTTTTAACACTTATAGAACAGGGTGCCATACTTGGACTATACTAAAAATTGAACCACACTAAAGTTGATTCTATTGAAGGGAATGGGCATAGGTTAATAGTCCATATACACAGTATCTCAAGTATTCCATTAACTTTACATACCACAAATATTCAGATAAGAAATAAAGAGCAACATGGTTCCCATAATACACTACTTGGACTAGGATGAAACAGGCTAAACTAACTACTTTCACATTATGCTACTGGATTCCAGACAAGTTGTTATTGAAGACTGAAGGCCAAAGATCATTCATTCATCAAGCTTCATGTAAACAACTTTACATATTCCTGTATCTCATCTTCTGTGGATTCAAGGGATACCTGGAAATGGAAATACAATGAGAAGAGAAGGAGGTCAGCAACAGGCTAGTAGCAGTCAATACAACAACAATACACCAGCAGCAGCGACTCAATCAATACTCCAGAAAAAAACAAAGAAAGGTTGTAAACCAACATCAACAGCAAATGCCAAGACAAACAGGCTCAACCAAGCTTGTATTAAACTCAAAACTGAACCAGTAGACCATGGAAACACTTAAGCAATCAAAAGGAATGAGAATCACTGTCCAGAATTCGAATTACACCTATGGATGCAATGAAATAGGATCTTTCTTTTGGTTTTCTGTTCTTAAACTCTCCAGCACTCTCTAAAAGAAACTGATGTTTAAAACTCTCGAAAACTGGCATCAACTCTCCTCAAAGATTCTTTTAAATTTAACCTTTGAAAACTTATCCTAAAAGCCCTCAAATAAAACTGATCTTTTGGACCCTCAAAACTGCTCTCTAAGACTGATTGGAGAGGAACCAAAAAACAGAACCTCTCTCAAAACTCCTAAGGCCTCAAAATTCAGAACCTTTTGAACTCTTTTAACTTTCTAAAAAAACTAATCAAAGACTGATCTCTTTCTCTAAAAAAACCCCCCTAACTCTGTCCTAAGTCCCTCCATTTATACCCAAACACTGACCCTGCCAGCTCGTAAGGGCACTCAGGCAGAATTAAGAAACTAATTCTACCCATGATATTCTTTAGAACTCCACTAGAGTATGTTTTTGTTCCCCATTAACCCTTGTCTTTTCTTTATTTAAAGTTCAAGCAGGTATGGACAACATATTTTAATCAATTCCTTTTAAACCTCCCCATACTATTATGTTTTGTTCCCCACTAACACATTAGATTAATGGTTAATTAAGTACTTTACTGACAGCCCACTTAGCAAGACCATTTGCCAAACTTTTAAACCACCCAAAATGCCCCTGAAGACCTTGTGACTGCAGCTATAACCAAGTCCCTAAGTTCTGAATGCAACCTTATAACTCACTACTATCTGATTAAAATTATCATATCAACACAGAATTCATACCAATGTTAGATTCATTTCAGACCCTAAATAGTAGGATTCCATTCATCAAACTCAACAACAGCTTAAGCTTGAACCAGGTTGAATCAAATAGCAACAAAATAAAGGCCAAGGATTTTAATGATTCAAACACCCTTACAGGGAATGACACAGTAGGTTCAGGTGACAACCAAAACAACAGTTCATGTATTTTCAAAGTATTTCAACTGACCAAGCAATTCAAAACAATGAGACGACCGACTAAGCGATTCAAAGATTATGATGAACTAATCCTTAATTTTAGCAAACGGACACTTAATTTATCGATTGCAAAATCGGCAATGTTCTAACAAATCGGCCAACTGACGAGCTTCAACAACTGACTAAAATTAACGAGTCAACACCAATTACCAAACCAAAACAAATTGACGTGACAGAAAATTAATCCAAAAAGACACATATCAAATGAAGCCTAAAAATGAGATGAAACAAAAAAAAGAGAAAAATGAGAAAAAATGAAAGCTAAATGACAAACTCCAAATGGAAATGGGAAATACCTAAAATGAACGACCAGCTCGGCTTGAACAAAATCCGACATCTTTTGATTTTGGTCGAAATAGGTCTAATCACGAGTTCTCCAACGAGAACACACGAATAAAACCTATTTCGGCCTCAAATCTTCAATACAGGCTCTTGATTTAAAAACTCAGCGTTCGTTCATTCGAATTGAGATTCGACAAACTCTGGTTTGATTCGAGGGGAACTAGGGGTGGTTTAGGGATGAGGGAAGTCAGGTGGACCTTGGGTGTTAGCTTGGAATCGATTAGATTAGTTAGGGTTTTGGTCGATCTTCGATTGAATATTCGAAGGCCTTGATCTGAAATTCAAGGGATTTGGCTAAGATTGGAAGGAAATGGTTTGGGAATTTGGGGAGAGGAGATCGAGAGGGTTCTGGGGTGTATTTTTGGGAGGGATTGGACCACCGGAACCGCCGTGGGGCGATTTCCAGTGGCCAGAGGGCGGTGGTAAGACAAGGTCATCTCTGAATCGATGAGAGACGAATGGGAGGGTTCTGATTTTGGGGGGTAGGGGTCGTTTGGGGGTTTTTTGTATTATTAAAATGGGGTGATTAATGTGAATCGTTGGATGATAGAAATCCAACAGTTGCAATCAATTGGGAACGGAACGGGGTCGTTTTAGTTCTGGGGTTGGATCAGTTCAGGAATTAGGTCGGGTTCGGGTTGTGGGTGAGATTCTGGACCGTTTGATATCATCAAATCAAAGATCCAGATTGAGATGCTCGAAACGGCGTCGTTTGGTTAAGGTTGGAGACAGAACGGGTTGGGACGGGTATGGGCTGGTTTTTTGGCTGGGTTTGGCTGAGTTTTGGTTTTGGGCTTGGCCAAATTGGCCCAACCAGATTTTCCTCTTCTTATTCTCTTTTCCTTTTCAATTTTCTTTTCCTTTCCTTTTCAACAATTAAAACTAAAATCCTAATTAAATTATAAAACCAGAATTAACTTTAAAATACTAATTTACTCCAACTAATAATTATTACAAATAATTAAATGCCAAATTAAAATAAAATCACAACAATTTGACTAAAATAACAAAACATGTTATTATTATTTTTGAATTTTTATTTTGTAAAGCACCTAATTATTAATTAATTCCAAAAATATAAATATCAAATCTTAAATGCAAATGCTATATTTTTGTATTTTTAATGCATTAATAAAATTAAACATGCACACAAATATATGCAAACAATCAGGGAAATCACATAATAATTCCTAAAAAGAATTACACATAATTAATGAAAAGACCTAATTTTGGGAATTCTTTTGGAGTAATTCATATGAGACAAAAATATCGTGCTCACAACTACTTGCAAAGAAAATGAAAAGTGTTATTAGTTTGGTTTGCTACCGAAACTGTTAGATTGTTCATTTGCTTATGTTTTTATGTTTGAGTTGGTTTAAAATGAGAAAAGCACTCAACTCTCAATTTGCCTAAATGCATATGCTTACATGTTTGGTTTTGATGATTTAGATATGTTACTGAACTTTGGCTTTATTTGTGTGGACTTGTTTCTTTCTCCTGGAAACTTTGTGCTTTATGCATTGTTCATGGACTATACTCATTCTTATAATGGTAAACCAACCCTTGAAAGGTAATGACTTTATTTATCCTCTTTTGTAGGTAGAGCGACGAAGAAAGGGAAGATGGAGATAATAAAGATCTAGACCTTACTTAAGAAGAACTTTGAATTGTTATCGATGTTCTATGAATCTTTTGTTATCAACATTTGAAGCTTTAACTTTTGATTAAGAAGTATTTTATCTTTTTATTTATACAATATTGAGGCTATTACAAATATTTACATATGTAAATGTTATTTACAACTAGGGCAATAATGTCAATTAAACTGTTACAATAGCCTAATAGAACCGTTGCAGTAAGCACAAATGATGTTGCCATAGACAATCTAAATTGTTCCAATAGGTCTTGAAAACTGTTCCAAATAGTGCGATATACTATAGGCAATTCAAACCGATGCAATAGAAATAAAAGCGTTACAGTGGCGTAATGAAACCGTCACAATATCTATAAATAAACGTAGCAATAACTTATATAACCATTACAATAAATTATATGGTAACAGTTACAACAATTGTCGTAAACTCTATGGTAACGGTTTTGAACCATTGTAACTGAAATGAATAGTCGTTGCTTCAGACAGAGGAAACATCGTTGCGATAGATGGCCCTATAGCAACAGTTTGGTCAACTGTCACAAGAACCGTTGCTATAGATCTATTGGCATGCGAGCGGATGTAACGGTTGCTAAACCGTTTCAATACATCTATGGCAACGTTTTACCTATCATTTGCAACGGTTTTCCCGCCTTTGCCATAGGTCTATTTTCTAGTAGTGCTTAGACCGTCTGTGAAACTGTAACACCAGTGTCGCACCCCATTTTTCTCGCGAAATCGGGTTTATGACATTTGGTAGGACAACTCGTTCCCTTTTGGGAATTTGGGTTTGAATTGAAGAGTCGCCACCTAATGATTTGAGTGCATTCGGACACTAAGAAGGGTTTGATTTGAGCAACCAGAGATTGGGTAAGGACTTGAAATTATCCCAAGGAGAAGGTGTTAGGCACCCCTCAGGATCCACTAGTGTGGTCCCCGACCAAACCATTGTTGTGACTTTAGGTACAAATAACACGTAGGCAAGTGAAACCTCAAATAAGAGGGGATTTTCACGTAATGGTTACAAATAAGCAAAGTTTAAAGGACTAAAAAAAAGAGTTGATTTTTCTTAAAAGAAACAATTTGAAAATTAAAAGAAACAAAGAAACAAAAGGAAGGGGGTCCTAGGTTTATTAATAATATGGATCACCCCACACAATATCCGGTAATCACTCCTCAGTGAGGGGCTACACGTGATGTTATTGCGTGGTCATCATATCCATATCTACCCTTTCCCACCCCGTTAAGGTGTTAAAGCGCGGAATGGTCTTGTTTACTTGTTGCATGCTATTATCTGTCCCAATCCTATCAGTCCCGGAGGTATTTAAGACTACTAATCCAAAAAAGGGAGGGATTTTAAGCTTATTTGTAGTTTCAAATGCAAGATTCTAAGGCGACATACAAAACATGTATAGCAAGTTGGGGTAGCACATAACAAGTAAAAGGGATCATATATACCTCCTTCAATCAAAGAATCACATAGTTAGCATGACTTACACATACTGTTTAAGGCCTGATTAAGAATATAAAGGTTGAGACAGACTGATTTATTACATAATTCAGATAAGAAACCCGAATCAGGCCTGCCTACTGGTTGTAGTTAATAACAACAGATTCAGTTTATAAATTTTTTACCCTAAAGCTTGCCTAAGTGTTGGACAATGATCCTATAGGCATGGTATCTAATGAATTCAGAAAGCACTGAAATAAACTGAATACATAATAGTTAAGAAAGGTTGTCAGTTTATTAAAGAAACGCAGGTTTTTTACAAGGTTATAAGTTTTGCAAGTGATGACACATCATTATTACTGGTTTTAGCCTTATACGCAAATAAAGAGATTCATATTTGATTAATAGCTCCTATTGACATGTTTTCTATGCGTTATTGATTTTAAACCCTTTTATAGACATGGTAAAATGCGGAAACCCTATAGACATGATATCTAGATGCTGAATTTCGTTTAAAACTTATGAACATGATATCTAATTGCAATTGATTATTTAAAACCTATGAACATGATTTCTAGATGAAAATGGATATACAAGATTTAGAGGGACCTATAGGCATATTTTCTATATGCATATGCAGAATTCAGATTTCCATGTACTTATGGACATGATTTATATGGAAGAGAATGAAGAATTCAGAAATGACCTATAGACATGGCATCTATGTGAGAATGCAGAACTCAGAAATACTTATAGGCATGATATCTTTGAGAATGCAAAATTAAGAAAACCTATAGGCATGATATCTACCCTTTACATACATAGTTATCCCTCCCTTTTTCACTAGCCATCCCTAAGAGTTTATTACAAAATTATTACAGCCCAGAATAAAGTAAAAGAATACATCAAAAATTAAAAAGTACAACCAAGGAGAGCCTGATTCAGGCTTCATGTCTGAAATATGAGGTAAACCAACTCCAAGTAATCATGATCCAAAGCCTTTCTCCCATTTGAGTGTGTCGGAGATCCCTAAGAGTCTCAAATGAAATCCGGGCAGTGCTTACACCCAAATGTATTACCAGATTATGACAAGTGCAGTGTGGAAAGGGCCAACTCTTAAGTGTCCAAGTTCAGAGGGAACTCAAGTCCTAAGGCAAGGCTCACAAGAGGGGGGTAGAACTTAAGACTATGAGAGAGTGCAAGTGCAGGAACATAATTCTAAGAGGGGAAAGGGGAAGGGAAGTAGTTACAAATAAGTATACATAGGGGTTCAAGGGAAAGGGGAAATTGAAAGAGGCAAGGCAGGCTGTGGGCATACCCAGCAATGGGGAGTGCTAGTACACCCATAAGCCTACTAGAACACACCATTAGAGGCTAGGATCCCAAAGGATCAAGTTTAGTTCATGGACAATAATTTGAATATTGCCATGCCTTAAACCATAGCTCAAACACATAGGGGGCAGGGGGCAGGGGATTCATAATAGGAACATGTAGAAAGAAATCAGCATGCTAGTTCAAGTACAGATACAGTATGTAGACATGGATACAAAAGCAATAAATAAACACATTGTTGTGGTGCTAAAACTTAAATCAGGACATACCAGTTTCAAAGAAACAAATAGAGAAAAGCAATAGGTCTTGTAAACAGGCCACAGTGCAGACAATAAGAGAGAATACTATTACTCCGGGTGTGTTTTTTAGAAAGACTATGAATGAATCCCGTGTTAATAGAAGAGTCGTGCATTTATAGTGTGAAAATCAGGCAGAAATAAGGTAAGAAAACAGTTAAGGAACTGAATATCAATTAAAAATCAATCACACAAGACTTCCTTTAATTAAGGAATTCAGATTCAAATGGTAAGAGTTATTTAAGGAAAGAAATCAAACAAGCACTTTGTGCAAAGTAGGCAATTAGGAGTAAGTACATAGATGTTTATTTTAGGGGCAAAATTTTGAAATACACGGTTGCATAAATAAGGTAAGAAAATTAATTAGTAGCCAGTAAATCAAGGATCAAAGATGTTGTAATCAATGATCCATGAATGAACCAAGTCGGAAAAGTTAAGAAAAGTCAAGTAACTTAAATCGAGTCATAGGGAAATTAGCAAATAAGGAAATAAGTCAATCAAACTTATATAGAAGGAAGTCTGAAAATAATCAAGATCTGAAAGCCATTTAGAGGGGAAGTCCAGCACATATAAAGAGTACACAAGTATCAGTCATGGGAGAAGGGATCAAGAAAAAAGGTCTTGTAGTGTTTGGCAAAGTCAGGGTCATATGAAGAAACAAAATTGAAACAATGATTCTGAAGCTTAATGAAGCAGTAGATGAAACAATTCCAGGACCAGAAATAGGTCCAAAAATTAGGGTTTTCGAAATCAGGCAAGTTCACAGATGAAGAGCAAAAATATCACATAGCCAGGGGTCTCAAAACTCGGCTGAACCCCTAAATTTAGGGATCTTGCCATTAGCCGAGTGCATAGATGAAAGTGCAAGTGATTAAGGGGAAAAGATACTACTTGAAAACAGGTTCAGGGGTCTCAGAAAAGAACTGAGACCCTTAACACGTCTTTCAGTAGCAGAAACTCATGAACATCATAGTAAAAGAATAGCATGTGAAACACAGTAGAGAAACTCAAAGGAACATAGTAGAAGCATATTAGGAGAAACTAAACTAGAACACTTAATAAGAAACACACGCAAGAACATAGTAGAGGAAAATACAATAGAAGAAATACAAAAGAACATAGTAGAGGAAAATACAGTAGAAGAAACACACAAAAGAATGAGAAAGTCAGAGAAACATTTAAATATCTTAGAGAAAAAACTAGATCGGAAAAGAAATGGTTTTGAAAGTAGATTTTTGAAAGAAAAATCAAGAAAATCATTTAAAAGCTTAGGGAAAGCATAGATCTGGAATAGATCTAAAGAGATCAGAAAAACCTCAAAAGTAGGGTTTTTAGAGGAACCCAAACGATGAGAAAGTCTTGGATCTAAGCAAGAGGAGTCGAGGCCAGGCTCGAAACAGGCATGGCTCGCCGGAAAGGCCGGAGATGGCCGTGGAACTTGAATCAACAGAGTTCTGGACCCAACTCTTCGTGGTCGAGTCATGCAGCTTCAGTAACCAAACGCGAGGAGCCATAAGTGGCTTGGTGGTGGTGAAACTTCCATGGAGTCAGGTCAGAAAGTGGCCGGAGAGGATGAAGGGAACCCATCGGAGAGGAGGGGAAGGGGGAAGGTTCTAGAGAGAACCATAAGTAGAGAGATAGAGATGGGTAAGGAAATGAGGGGTGTTGGGGGGGTCGTTTGGAATTAAAAATGGTAAGGGTCAATAGGGACCGTTTATCTGGGAGATCAACAGTCGAGATTAAATGGATAGGTGGGGATTCCATGTTTTGGGTATGGGTTTAAGAGTGTGGGTCGGGCTTTGATTGAAATTGGGCTGAAATTGGGGTCCAATTTGGGGTAAGATATTTAGGCTAAAATTGAAACAAATTGGGTTATTATTTAAATAGCCAATTTTCCCTTTTAAAATTATAAAAAATAGTAAATTGATTTCTGGAAATAAATTGAAAGCACAAAAATGATCTATAATAAATAATTATCAATTTAAAAATATGAAATCTCATTTTATGAATATGAGATGAACTTAAACCTAAAAATGGCTAATATTGCAGTTATGCAATTCTATACTTGTAATACCGAATAAATTTGTAAAATATTTATGAAAAATACCTTAGCCATATTTTAATATAAACATGAGGCTCCAATAAGTTAATCACCAAAAATGATAATTTTGGGGATAATTATTGGATTTTTCTTGATAAAAGGGGCAGTAAATTGATTTTAAAATTTTTGAAAAATTAAGAAAAAAATAATGTAGCCTTGGGGTATACTTATATAGGCATATACATGCTATTTTGAAAGGTATTTTGCATATAAAAAATATAGGAAAAAATTAGGTATCAAAAGTTGCCCCTCTTTACCCGGGAAGGATGAAAGAGTTGCCGGGTAAAGATATAATGGCCAATTTTGACCGAACGAAGGGGTTTGAAAAGTTTTGGTCACGCCCTAGCTTCTGAGCTACCTACATATCCCTGGTCTTACAAGAATCAAGCCATATGTAGTTCAGGATCCGTCGGCGGAGTATGTCGATGGAGACTTTTTAGGGATGGACGTAATGTTCAGGTTGGGATTAACGGTTAAGGTCTAATAGGGTTGCAGGAACTGGAGAGACATTGCTCCTGCCGAGATGGCCGTTGTTTGCCAGTTTACCTGCAAGTAAGCAATACACGTGTATATTGTGCAAAAATTTAAACATGATGCAAGTTCCCATCGGACCATGAATATTGTCTTTGGACGGTTAGGATAACGTCCTCAGACCATGACGTCCTGGGCCATGAAGCGTATAATAAAGGATTTGCATGCCATGAAATGTTGCTCTCGAGCTACGAGAATGATGCCTCCGAACTATGATGCCTTTGTATAATGATATGTAAAAAATAAGAGAGGTCCTCAGGCCATGTCATGGTGTTCTCGGGCTATGAAAATGGTGCTTCGGAACAATGACACCTTTGGACAGTTTGGCAATCTTTCAGCCTATGAGATGCAGTATTTGGCGATCTTTCAGCCCATGCGATGCAGAATGTGGCGATTTTTCAGCCGTGCAAATGTAAAATAAGGTGGCGATATTTCAACTGTGCCAGATGTAGATGAAGTGGCGATATTTCAACTGTGCCAGATGTAGATGAAGTGGCGATATTTCAGCCATGCAGGACGTAGATGAAGTGGCGATCTTTCAGCCAATGCAGATGTAAATAATGTGGCGATCTTTAGCCATGCAGATGGAGGTAGTGTGTAACCTCGAAATGCAGAATGGTAGCCTTATGGAATGCAGGGAATGTAGATGGAGACAGTGCTTAGTCTAGGAAGGTAGAATAGTAGCCTTATGCAATGTAGGGAATGCAGATGGAGACAGTGCTTAGTCTTGGAAGGCAGAATGGTAGCCTTTTGCAATGCAGAGAATGCAGATGGAGATAGTGCTTAGTCTTAGAAGGCAGAATGGTAGCCTTATGCAGTGCAGAGAGTGCAGATGGAGACAGTGCTTAGTCTCGGAAAGCAGAATGGTAGCCTTAGGCAGTGCAGAGAATGCAGATGGAGACAGTTCTTAGTCTCAGAAGGCATAATAGTAGCCTTATGCAATGCAGAGAATGCTGATGGAGATAGTGCTTAGTCTCGGAAGGCATAATAGTAGCCTTATACAATGCAGAGAATACAGATGGAGACAGTGCTTAGTCTCGGAAGGCAGAATGGTAGCCTTATGCAATGCAGGGATTGCAGATGGAGGTAGAGCTTATCCTCGGAAGGCAGAATGGTAGCCTTATGCAAGAGATAAAAAGGCAAATGGTAATAGAGTTTTCTTAGCTAATAGTTGATTGCGATATCGTGGCTGCCGGGGATACTGTGTGCGGATAGAAACTGTGAATAAGTGTGATGGTTCTGAGAGTTGTATTCTAAAACAATATGAGTCTATAATGTATTTGATGATTTTGCTACTCGTGTGCTTGCATCCAAAGAAAAATCGTGAGTTCTGTAAAGGGGAAAGGTTAGTTCGCGTCCCTTTGCTGGCTTTGCTTGACCTAATCAATTCTGATTTGTTGATACTGCCTGTATCATTGGGGTAGCATTGCTAAACAAACCGTTTTCGGAAATAGACATTCCTGATTTAGTAAAAAAATATAAAATAAATACGTAATCGAGAATAGTTTTTCTTTAGATGAACCAACGACTGCGACATGGTTCAAGATATCGCAACTTTCTTGCTTCGAATTTGTGAGGGTCCTCCTAAAAATTCTGCCCCCATTTTACTAGGCTGCTGCTTCTGACGGCTGCTTGTAGTGACTGGCTGTAATTACTTCGGAATTTTGAGGGTCCTCCTAAAAATTCTGCCCCAGTTTCCAATTACGGGGAGGGGGGGAATGGAAATTTTATTGAATTGTGACTGAATCCATAGGGCTGCCTACGTATCCCTTCTTAAACGGGAATCAGGTCAAGCGTAGTTCAAATTACATCATAAAGGAAAGCATAAAGATTACACATAGTATCGCTTGGCTGCGTCTAAATTGATCGGTTGTGGCCAAACTTTTCCATTCATTTCTGCAAGTATGAGGGCTCCCCCTGTTAGAACCCGGTGAACCATGTACGAACCCTGCCAGTTGGGAGAAAATTTCCCTTTGGCTTCATCTTGATGTGGAAATTCTTTTTTAACACCAGCTGCCCTAGTGTGAACTGTCTTGGCCTGACTCTTTTGTTGAAGGCTCTAGACATTCTGTTCTGATAAAGCTGACCATGGCAAGCTGCGTTCATTCTTAACGACTCTTCACCCACTCTGCATTGTCGAGTTCTGCTTCTTGTATAATCCTTAAGGAGGGAAGTTCCACCTCGGCGGGAAAGACCGCTTCTGTACCATAAACCAGCATATAGGGGGTTGCCCTAGTTGATGTGCGGACTATGGTGTGGTACCCCAATAAAGCAAATGATAGTTTCTCGTGCCACAGTTTATGCTTCTCTATCATTTTCCTCAATATCTTCTTGATATTCTTGTTGGCGGCTTCTACGGCTCCATTCGTTTGAGGTCTATAGGCTGTAGAATTCTTGTGTTTGATCTTGAAGGTTTCACACATGGCTTTCATCAGGTTATTGTTGAGGTTGGAGCCATTATCAGTGATGATTGTCTCCGTAATCGCGAATCGGCAAACAATGAGGTCGTGGACAAAGTCTGCCACGACTTTCTTAGTTACTTCTTTGTAAGACGCTGCTTCGACCCACTTGGTGAAATAATCAATTGATACTAGGATGAACATGTGCTCGTTTGATGCGGAAGGTTCGATTGGTCCGATAACATCCATTTCGCAAGCGGCGAATGACCACAGCGAGCTTGTTGCATTAAGCTTATTTAGAGGCACATTTATCATGTCTGCATGTATCTGACAACGGTGGCACTTTTGGACATACTGGATGCAGTCTGTTTCCATAGTCATCAAAAAATAACCAGCCCGGTGTATTTTCTTTTCTAAGACAAAACAATTCATATATGGACCACAGGTCCCAGCATGGATCTCTTCTAGTAGCTTAGATGCTTCCTTCGCGTCGACACACATCAGTAATCCCAAATCCAGAGTCCTTCTATACAGGATTCCTCCACTGTGAAAGAAACTATTAGACAACCTTCGAAGTGTGCACTTCTGAGTAGTGTTTGCAAGTTCCATTATTCTCTTTTTGTCAAATACTCCTTGATATCAAGGTTTTCCATCGGCTTCTTCTTCGACATGAGCATAGTAAGCTGGCTGATCATAGATCTTCACCGGAATGGGATCAATGAAGTTCATGTTGGGATGTTGTATCATGGATGATAGGGTAGCCAATGCATCGGCAAACTCATTCTGGACTCTAGGAACATGCTGGAACTCTGTCTTTGTGAACCTCTTTCTCAACTCCTGTACATGATGTAGATAAGGGATTATCTTGGAGTTTTTGGTTGCCCATTCTTCTCGGACCTGATGTATAAGTAGGTCTGAATCTCCGATCACTAATAACTCTTGAATGTTCATGTCAATGGCCATCTTGATCCCTAAGATGTAGGCTTCGTACTCGGCCATATTGTTGGTGCATGGGAATCTGAGTTTGGCAGATACCGGATAATGCTGAACGGTTTCTGATACTAGGACTGCTTATATGCCAACCCCTTTGAAATTTGCTGCTCCATCGAAAAACATTCTCCAACCGTCATAGGACTCTGCAATATCTTCTCCTATGAATGATACCTCTTCGTCAGGAAAATATGTTTTCAGGGGTTCGTATTCTCTGTCCACAGTATTTTCGGCAAGGTGATCTGCTAGTGCATGTCCTTTGATTGCTTTCTGAGTCACGTAGACGAAGTCGAATTCACTGAACAGGATTTGCCACTTGGCTAGCTTACCAGTGGGCATGGGATTCTGAAAGATGTACTTCAAGGGATCCATCCTTGATATGAGATATGTGGTATAGGCACAGAAGTAGTGCCTCAGCTTCTGGGCTACCCAAGTCAAAGCACAACAGGTGCGTTCTAACAGTGAATATTGGGCCGTATACGGGGTGAACTTCTTACTGAGGTAATAGATGGCCTGCTCCTTCCTCCCTGTTTCATCATGTTGCCCCAGAACGCAACCAAAAGCTCCATCCAATACTGTGAGGTAGAGTAATAGAGGTCTACCTGGCTCGGGCGAGACCAAAACTGGTGGTGTTGACAGGTACTCCTTGATTATATCGAAGGCCTTTTGGTAGTCGTCAGTCCATTTGGTAGCGACGTCCTTTTTCAACATCTTAAAGATTGGCTCACAGATGACTGTAGATTGTGCTATGAACCGGCTAATATAATTAAGTCTCCCTAATAAACTCATTACGTCCTTCTTGTTCTTTGGCGGTTGCAATTCTTGAATATCCTTGACCTTTGATGGGTCCAGTTCTATTCCTCGGTGACTCACAATAAACCCAAGTAGTGTTCCAGCAGGAACCCTGAATGCACACTTTGCGGGATTCAGTTTCAGGTTGTACCTTCGCAGTCTATTGAAGAACTTCCTCAAATCTTCCATGTGATCAGTGGCTTTCTTAGACTTGATGATGACATCATCTACATATACCTCAATCTCTTTGTGTATTATATCATGGAAAATGGTAGTCATGGCCCTCATGTAGGTGTCCCCAACATTCTTTAACCCGAATGGCATCATTTTGTAACAGTATATTCCCACGGTGTAATGAAAGCCGTTTTCTCAGCATCTTCTTCATCCATCCAGATCTGAGGATATCCAGCAAAACAATCTACAAAAAGTCGTGCTTGGCACAATTGTCAATTAGGATGTGTATGTTCGGCAAGGGGAAGTCGTCTTTTGGACTGGCCCGGTTGAAATCCCGGTAGTCGACACAGACTCTGACCTTCCCATCCTTCTTCGGAACTAGCACAATGTTGGCTAACCATGTCGGATATTCTACTACCCTGAGAACCTTAGCATTGACCTGCTTAGTGACTTCTTCCTTGATTTTCAGACTCAATCAGGCTTGAACTTTCTGAGCTTGTGCTTTACCGGTGGACATGTCGGATCAGTTGGAAGTTTGTGTGCCATAATAGATGAACTCAGACCAGTCATGTCATCATACGACCAAGCGAATATGTCCCCATATTCTCTTAGAAATTCTGATGGTGACAAGTGAACGTTGATTCGTATTTGTTTGATGTTTTCTGCATCTCCCGGGTTAACAATCTCAGTCTCGTCTAGGTTGGACTTAGGTCTGTTCTCAAAATTCTCAACCTCTTTAACAATCTCTTCCGGTATATCATCTTCCTTTGAATCTATGTCTGTTTGTTGCGTTGTCTCATTACATGTCACAGTCATTGGTTCACCAAGATAAGTAATAGTAATGTTATATGAATAAAGTAATAATAAGAGTAAGATTTGTAAGAAAAATTGGAATGCTTTGATAAATTCCATATCTGTTTTGAACACTAAAGATCTTATTGCGAAATTAAAAATGCAAAAGGAAAGTCAACTAGTAAAAATAAAAGATAGTGCATGATGCTAGTTCAGCCTTGCTACCCCGAGGCTCATCACTCTCTGATGGTCCAGTTGTTGAGCCGTGCTCCTCGTCTTACTGCCTGTATGGAAGGGCCTTCCTCCCCTTCCTCCTCGAAAATGACACAACAATCCATATCATCGTCTTCTAGGAACAAATTCCTTACTGTTGCTAGTGATTCCTCTTCTTCTGACCCATAAATAACATTGGTTGGCTGGAAAGTCTACTCTAAATGTGGTATTGGCTGCTCCAGCGGATAGTATGGACCTCGCCATGGTGGCGACCAGTTGTTAAACTCCTCCCAAGTGTACTCATATCCCAGACCGAAAGTGGTGCCATGTTTCTTTAGTTTTATGGGCTTAGCGATTCCTTAAAGATTCTTGCCGAGCCCTTTGCCAGGTTCGTACCCATACCAATTTAGTATTCTCTCAATTTTGTTGTCCCACCATTTGTCCTTGTCAACGGCGTTTACTCGCTCGATGTGGTGATAGGTCTCCCCGCCTATCTTTTTTCTGTCTCCGATTGCTGGGATGGTCTAGCAACTGTATATGGGATTGCTACCGTCGCCGTGAATGATCACCTCTTGGTGGTTCCATTTAAACTTCACTGCCTGATGTAGTGTTGATGCTATGGCCCTAGCGGCATGAATCCACATTCGTCCCAACAACAAATTGTAAGATGTTGGCACGTCTATCACTTGAAAATCAACATCGAACCAAGTAGGGCCCATTTGCAAACACAGGCTAATTTCCCCAATGGTGGACCTTTAGGAACCATCGAAAGCTTTGACGTTGATGGCCCCGTCCTTGATCTCATGCAACCCTTTTCTCAATATTCTGAGTGTTACCAATGGACAAATGTGGAGGCTGGACCCTCCATTAATCAGGATTCTAGTGATAAAATAGTCTTCGCATTGCATTGTGATGTGCAATGCCTTGTTGTGACTCAACCCTTTTGGTGGCAACTCATCTTCATGAAAAGTGATCTTGTGACTTTCCAATACCTTCCCTACCATGTTTACCATCTCTCCTCCGGTGTTGTTTCTCGGTACATATGCCTCACTCAGTACCTTTAGCAAGGCATTCTTGTGTAGATCGAAACTTTGTGGCGAAGCTAGGATAGAAATTTATGCCGGTGTCTTGTTTAGCTGGTCAATGACCGAGTATTCCTTGGCTTGTATCATTCTCCAAAGATCATCGGGCCCGGTTTCAGTGATGGTTGGCCGACCAGAGGCCTGCTTGCTTGACACAGCTAAATGTTCCGGGGTATAAACCCTACCGGTTCTTGTCTTACCTTGTGCCGCACGGCTTCCCCGAACTTGACCTTTCCCTTTCTTCTTGCCTCAACTATGTAGTCCCATGGTATGGCATTTGTATGGAATGGTGTTACGACCGACATTGCTACTGGAATGGGCACCTTTACTCTGGACGGAGCATGCATTTTGGAAGGTAAAACCGCAATTTAAAATGTTACAGGTGCGTTTGCCGGAGACCCAAACTCGACCTCAATTGGCGCTAGCGTATTTGCCGAGGATGGTGCTTCAAACTCAAGTGGCATGGACATATTCACCTCGGCATCCCCAGAAGGGTGAATCTGGACTACAATCAGATTAAGGGTGACTATTGGCTTCTTTTGATCGTCGCCTTCCGTGATCAAACCGATCGATCCCTTGGGGTCCCAGTCATCCTCTATTTCAATCATGTGAACACCTACAACCTTATGGTTTGGCAGAGGGTTATTGCGAACATTCAGAGAAGGCTATTTTGCCACAATAATCTTATTATCTATCAAAGCCTGGATCTTATCTTTCAGAGAGTGGCATTCATCAATGGTATGTCCTTTCATGCCTAAATGGTATGCACAAGATTTATTTGGATTGACAATTGATAAGGGTTTTCAGGGGTTATAGCAGGGATAAGGGTGACATAACCAATACCTTTGAACCTTTCGTACAGCTGGTCAATGGGTTCAGCAATGGCGGTATACTGTTTAGAAGGTCCGCGGTCAAAATTTGGTCGAGGTCTAGGAAAGTTTTGGCGTGCGCGATGTGATTGATAGTGGGATGGTTGAGCATCGTAGGCTTGGTAGACATGTGCAGGATGGGAATATCTGGGTGAAGTAGATTGATATGTGGGAGGTGGAGGTGACTGATAAGTAGGTGGTGGAGTTTGGTAGGAGGATGAGGGTGCTTGGTAATTCGGAGTAGGCTAATATGTGAGTGGAGGCATTGGATAGGTTTGGTATTTGATAGGGGATTTGGTTCTCTGTACAACCATTACGGCACCTACGTCCCTTTTCTTGGACGTACCAGTAGACTGTAAGGTCTTATTGGTAGCTTGCAAGGCTTCAAAGTTCGTAACCATACCACTTTTGATGCCTTCCTCGATCCTTTCACCTAACTTGATGATGTCAGAAAATTTATGGCTCTCGATCAGCATCAGTCTTTCATAGTACGGTGGGTCTTGAGCCTGGACAAAAAACTTGTTCATTTGTTCCTCGATTAAAGCAGGTCTGACCTTAGCAGCTTCTGATCTCCAGTGGGTAGCATACTCGCAGAATGTTTCCGTGGGCTTCTTCTTTAGGTTTTGAATGTAGAACACATCTAGCGCATTTTTTGTGTTGAACCTGAACCTGTCCATAAAGTCAGACGCCATAATCACCTAATTCGACCATTTCTTTGGGTCTTGGCTAATTTACCAAGACAGAGCATCTCCTTTCAGGCTCATCATGAAAAGTTTCATGCGGATCCTTTCGTCTTTCCCTACTCCGATCAGCTTGTCACAGTAAGTTCTCAAGTGGACTCTCGGATCTCCTGTACCATCAAACATCTCGAATTTAGGAGGTTGTACCCCTCGGGAAGTTCGACATCCGGTTGTATGCAAAGGTCTTCGTAGTTCAACCCTTTAATCCCCTTACTTCCTTCGATGCCCTGAATTCGGCTAGTCAATTTCTTGAGTTCTTCAGCCAGGTTCCTGATGAGTGAGTCTTTATCATCAGACTCGGGTGTGGTGGAGTGTGGCATGGTCTCCACGTAGATGGGAGTGTTATGATGGGTGTGGAAATGGTCATTTGTGGAGTTCAAAGGCTCTAGGATGAGCAATGGAGTATTGTTGGAAGTGCAGCAAGTATTGCAGTGGTGGTGAGGAGAGGGATGGTTTTGTGGTTTTGGGATGTTTTGTGGAGGTGTGGGGTTCTGAGCACTTGGGAATATGACGTCTGGAGTGGTGAGAGAAAATGACAAATTTGCCAGATTTTGAACCTGGTCAAGTTCTTCTTGGAATTTCAGCAGCTTTTGTTCTAATTGGGATGCATTCTCTTTGGAAACCTGAATACCATGGGTGTGAGTGCCCTCTATCCGTTCAGTTGAATTCTCCTTTCTAGCGTTGTTCAGGTCCTCCATCTTCCCCTTGTTCTTGTTTCTGACTAGACTGAGAGGAGAAGTGGGTGGAGGGCCCTTGGATCTTGTGGAATATGATGATGATGCCAGAGTGCATGAACTAACCTTTGGGGAGGGGGATAAAACAAAGTAATAAAAAACAAAAGGTAGCAAGTTAGTAAAGATTATAAGAAAATATTGCGCTATTTAAACACATAGTGCAAGAATGTAAATCGTGTCCTAATTTGGGGAACCTCTTTGTGAACGAGGTAGGTCTAGCGACAAATTGATTTGTTCATTTGAGACTCTTAGGGAACTCTGACACACTCAAATGGGAGAAAGTTTGAGGATCATGATCTCTTGGAGTTGGTTTACCTCATATTTCAGACATGAAGCGTGAATCAGGCTATCCTTGGTTATACTTTTTAATTTCTGATGTATTCTTTTACTTTATTTTGGGCTGTAATAATTTTGTAATAAACTCTTAGGGATGGCTAATGAAAAAGGGAGGGATAACTATGCATGCAAAAGGTAGATATCATGCCTATAGGTTTTCTAGATTTTGCATTCTCACATAGATATCATGCCTATAAGTATTTCTGAGTTTTGCATTCTCACATAGATGCCATATCTATATGTCAGTTCTGAATTCTGCATTCTCTCCCATATAAATCATGTCCATAAGTACCTGGAAATCTGAATTCTGCATATGCATATAGAAAATATGCCTATAGGTCCCTCTGAATCTTGTATATCCATTTTCATCTAGCAATCATGTTCATAGGTTTTAAATAATCAATTGCAATTAGATATCATGTTCATAGGTTTTAAATGAAATTCAACATCTAGATATCATGTCTATAGGGTTTCTGCATTTTACCATGCCTATAAAAGGGTTTAAAATCAATAACGCATAGAAAGCATGTCTATAGGAGCTATTAATCAAATCTGAATCGCTTCATTCGTGTATAAAGCGAAAACTAGTAATAACGATGTGTCATCAGTTGCAGAACTTATAACCTTTGTAAAAAACCTACCTTTCTTTAATAAACCGATAACCTTTCTTAACTAGTATATATTTAGTTTATTTCAGTTTTTTCTGAATTCATTAGATACCATGCCTATAGGATCATTGTCCAACACTTAGGCAAGCTTTAGGGTAAACAATTTATAAACTGAATCTATTGTTATTAACTACAACCAGCAGGCAGGCCTGATTCGGGTTTCTTATCTGAATTATGTAATAAATCAGTGTGCCTCAACCTTTAAATTCTTAATCAGGCCCTAAACAATATGTGTATGTCATGCTAACTATGTGCTTCTTTGATTGACGGAGGTATATCTGAGCCCTTTTACTTGTTATGTGCAATCCCCAACTTGCTATACATGTTTTGTATGTCGCCTTAGAATTTTGCCTTTGAAACTACAAATAAGCCTAAAATCCCTCCCTTTTTGGATTAATAGTCTTAAATACCTCCGAGAGTGATAGGATTGGGACGGGTAATAGCATGCAATAAGTAAACGAGACCATTCCGCGCTTTAATACCTTATCGGGGTGGGGAAAGGGTAGATATGGATATGATGACCATGTGATAACATCATGTGTAGCCCCTCACTAAGGAGTGATTACTGGATGTTGTGTGGGGTGATCCATATTATTAATAAACTTAGGACCCCCTTCCCTTTGTTTCTTTGTTTCTTTTAATTTTCTATGTTTCTTTTAAGAAAAATCAACTTTTTTTTAGTCCTTTTAACTTTGTAACCATTACGCGAAAATCCCCTCTTATTTGAGGTTTTACTTGCCTACGTGCTATTTGTACCTAAAGTCACAACAACGGTTTGGTCGGGAACCACACTAGTGAATCCGGAGGGGTGCCTAACACCTTTCCCTTGGGATAATTTCAAGCTCTTACCCAATATTTGGTTGCTCAAATCAAACCCTTCATAGTGTCCTAATGCACTCAAATCATTAGGTGGCGACTCTTCAATTAAAACCCAAATTCTCAAAAGGGAACGAGTTGTCCTCCCAAATGTCATAAACCCGATTTCGCGAGAAAAAGGGGCCGCGATAGCATGCCGACTCTGCTGGGGAATATCTCTTAGGCTTTTACCATTTCAGGTTATAATTGTGACTTTACGCTTCTTTATATGTCTTTATTTACTTAATGCCTTTCGGTATTTAATTCTCTCTTCTACTACAAAACTGACTTGTCTTTTTGTTTCTTTCTTTTATTTCTTTTACGGCTTCCCTTTTCCTTTATTACCGCTTTAAATTATGAAGAATTGTTGTAATTATTGCTTTATAACGTGCATCTGGGCAGTGCTTACACCCAAATGTATTACCAGATTAAGACAAGTGTAGTGTGAAAAGGGCCAGCCCTCAAGTGTCCAAGTTCAGAGGGAACTCAAGTCTCAAGGAAAGGCTCACAAGAGGGGGGCAGAACTTAAGACTAGGAGAGAGTGCAAGTAGAGAAATAGAATTCTGAGAGGGGAAAGGAGAAGGGAAGCAGTTACAAATAAGTACACATAGGGGTTCAAGGGAAAGGGGAAATTGACAGAGGCAAGGTAGGTTGTGGGCATACCCAGCAATAGAGAGTGCTAGTACACCCATAATCCTACTAGAACACACCATTAGAGGCTAGGATCCCAAGGGATCAAGTTTAGTTCATGGACAATAATTTGAATATTGCCATGCCTTAAACCATAGCTCAAACACATAGGGGGCAGGGGTTTTAGGATTCATAATAGGAACATGTAGAAAGAAATCGGCATGCTAATTCAAGTACAGATACAGTAAGTAGACATGGATACAAAAGCAATAAATAAACACATTGTTGTGGTGCTAAAGCTTAAATCAGGACATACCAATTTCAAAGAAAAAAATAGAGAAAAGCAGTAGGTCTTGTAAATAGGACACAGTGCAGACAATAAGAGAGAATACTATTGCGTTTGAGTGTGTTTTTTAGAAATACTCTGAATGAGTCCTGTGTTAATGGAAGAGTCGTGCATTTATAGTGTGAAAATCAGGCAGAAATAAGGTAAGAAAACAGTTAAGGAACTGAATATCAATTAAGAATCAATCACACAAAACTTCATTTAATTAAGGAATTTAGATTCAAACGGTAAGAGTTATTTAAGGAAAGAAATCAAAAAAGTTAGGCAACTAGGGGTAAGTACATAGAAGTTTATTTTAGGGAAGAATTTTGAAATACATGGTTGAATAAAAAAGGTAAGAAAATCAATTAGTAGCCAGTAAATCAATGATCAAAGATGTTGTAATCAATGGTCCATGAATGAACCAAGTCAGAAAAGTTAAAGAAAGTTAAGTAACTTAAATCGAGTCATAGGGAAATCAGCAAATAAGGAAAGAAGTCAATCAAACTTATACAGAAGGAAGTCCGAAAATAAGCAAGATTTGAAAGCCATTTAGAGGGGAAGTCCAACACATAAAGAGCACACAAGTATCAGGCATGCGAGAAGGGATGAAGAAAAAAAGTCTTGTAGGGTTTGGCAAAGTCAGGGTCATATGAAGAAACAAAATTGAAACAATGATTCTGAAGCTTAATGAAGCAGTAGATGAAACAATTCCAGGAACTCAAATAGGTCAAAAATTAGGTTTCCGAAATCAGACAAGTTCAAAGATGAAGAGCCAACAAATCACGTAGCCAGGGGTCTCAAAACTCGACAGAACCCCCAAATTTAGGGTTCTTGCCATTAGATGAGTGCAGAGACGAAAGTGCAAGTGATTAAAGGGAAAAGATACTACTTGAAACCAGGTTCAAAGGTCTTAGAAAAGAACTGATACCCTTAACACGTCTTTCAGTAGTAGAAACTCATGAACAACATAGTAAACGAATAGCATGTGAAACACAGTAGAGAAACTCAAAGGAACATAGTAGAAGAACTGATAAGAAACATAATGGAAAAAATTAATAATAAGAGTAAGAGAAGCATATTAAGAAGCATATTAGGAGAAACTTAACTAGAACACTTAATAAAAATACACGCAAGAACACAGTAGAGGAAAAGACAACAGAAGAAACATACAAGAACACAGTAGAGGAAAATACAGTAGAAGAAACACACAAAAGAATGAGAAAGTCAGAGAAACATTTAAATATCTCAGAAAAACCCTAGATCGGAAAAGGAATGGTTTTTGAAAGTAATTTTTTGAAAGAAAAATCAAGAAAATCGTTTAAAAGCATAGATCTGGAACAAATCTAAAAGATCAGAAAACCCTCAAAACTAGGGTTTTCAGAGGAACCCAAACGATGTGAAAGGCTTGGATCTAAGCAAGAGGAGTCGAGGCCAGGCTCGAAACAGGAATGGCTCGCTGGAGCAGGCTGGGGAACTTGAATCAACAGAGGTTTGGACCCAACTCTTTGTGGTCGAGTCATATAGCTTCAGTAACCAAACGCGAGGAGCCATAGGTGGCTTGGTGGTGGTGAAACCACCATGGATTCAGGTCAGAAAGTGGCCGGAGAAGATGAAGGGAACCCATCATAGAGGAGGCGAAGGGGGAAGGTTCTAGAGAGAACAAGAAGTAGAGAGATAGAGACGGGTGAGTAAATGAGGGGTGTTAGGGGGCATTTGGAATTAAAAATGGTAAGGGTCAATAGGGACCGTTGATCTAGGAGATCAACGGTCGAGATTAAATGGATAGGTGGGGATTCCGAGTTTTGGGTATGGGTTAAAGGGTGTGGGTCGGGCTTTGATTGAAATTCAGCTGAAATTGGGGTCCAATTTGGGGTCAGATTTTTAGGCTAAAATTGAAACGAATTGGACTATTATTTAAATAGCCAATTTTTCCTTTTACAATTATAAAAAATATTAAATTGATTTCTGGAAATGAATTGAAAGCACCAAAATGCTCTATAATACATAATTATCAATTTAAAAATATGAAATCTCATTTTATGAATATGAGATGAACATAAACCTAAAAATGACTAATATTGCAATTATGCAATTCTATTCTTTAAATACCGAATAAATTTGTAAAATATGTGTGAAAAATACATTAGCCATATTTTAATATAAACATGAGGTTCCAGTAAGTGAATCACCAAAAATGATAATTTTGGGGATAATTATTTGGTTTTTCTTGATAAAATGGGCAGTAAATTGATTTAAAAATCTTTGAAGAATTAAGGAAAAAATAATGTAGCCTTGGGGTATACTTATATAGGCATATACAAGCTATTTTAAAAGGTATTTTGCATATAAAAAATACAAGGAAAAATTGGGTATCAACAACCAGTTCTGGGTAATCGAGACTCAAACAGTTGTATTGGATTCATGTTCAGCTAGCTTATTGTTTTTTTTCTTCCGCTTATGTTAAATTCTGTTGTTTAAATGTTATTACTTCGAAATTGGTAATGAATATAAAATGGGTAAAAAGGTAAATTGTTCACGTAGTTGGCTTGCCTAGCTCACATTATTAGGCGCTATCACGACTCCCGAGAGTGGGAAATTTGGGTCGTGATAGCACGAGGCCTAAATATGGCATTCAACCCAAAACATGATGATAGAAAACAATTTTCAATCAAATACGTGGTAAAACAGTCATTCGGGATGGACTAAGTCGCAATCCGCAATGGTGCACAACCCCAAGCTTATCATCTAGCGTGTACATCACCTCAATATAGCACAACGATTTGAAATCCGGGGTTTCATACCCTCAGGACAAAATTTAAAATCATTACTCACCTTTATATGGTCCAAACTCTAGCCCGCGATGCTTTTGCCTCTCAAATATGCCTTCGGATGCTCCAAATCTAACCAAAATCAGTGCAAAACCATCAAAATGTGCCAAGGGAACAAAGCCCACTCGAAAGAAATCAAATTACAACACAAATCCCGAATTGGCCAAACTCGACCCCCGGCCCCACGTCTCGGATTCCGATAAAAATTATATCACTAGACTCCTTATCATTCCCCTAGTTCATTCATGTCAAAAGCACCAAAATCCATCCACAAACGACCCCTCAAATCCCAAATTCTATGTCTTCAATTACAAGCCCTAGTTCTTCAATATCAGGCTTAAATTCCATGATAAATTAGGTAGAAAACACATTAGGATTGAGTATAAAGTCCATAAATCTTACCTCCAAGTGTTCCCCCTTGATTCCCTCTTCAACCCCCTCCAAAAAGCTTCAAAATCGCCAAAAAATGGAGGAACTTAGGTTAAAAATCATGAAAATGAGCTTTTAAAACATTCTGCCCAGCCATCTAAATCCGTCTTCGCGAACGCGGTCAAAGTATCGCGTTCATGAAGCACAACCTGACGTTGAACAAAAATCCCTGTTACGCAAACGCGATGACCCCCTCGCGAATGCGATGACTCAGCAGCTCAAACCAGCACGAACGCGTCTGCTCTCTTGCGAATGTGATGCTTCCTAACTCCAACCCTTCGCGAATGCGGGACCTCCCTCGCGAACCAAAGGACAAATCTCCAGCCTCACATCTCAACCCTTTGCGAACGCGAGGGCCCACTCGCGAACACAAAGGCGAACAGTCTACAACACTCAACAGTAGATTTCTGCAATTTCTCACAACTTCAAATGGTCCGTTTAACCACCCTAAACTTACCCGAGGCCCTCGGTACCAAACATGTCAACATATCCCATAACATCATTCAAACTTGTTCCAACCTCCGGAATGCTCGAAACAACATCAAACACCAAATTTGCATCAGATTCAAGCCTAAAATTCCAAAATCTTCTAAATTCTGCTTTCGATCAAAAGTCTACTAAACCACGTCTGAATGACCTGAAATTTTGCACACACATCCCAAATGACATAACGGACCTACTACAACTTCCGGAATTCCATTCCGGCCCCTATATCAAAATCTCACCCATCAACTGGAAAACGCCAAAATTCCAATTTCACCAATTCAAGCCTAAATGTACTCCGGACCTCCAAAACACATTCCGATCACGCTCCTAAGTCCCAAATGACTTCCCGAAGATATCCGAATCATCGAAACTCACATCCGAGCCATATAACACATAAGTCAACATCCGGTTCACTTTTCGAACTTAAGCTTCCTCAAAAGAGACTAAGTGTCTCAAACCTTACCAAAACCTCTCCGAACCTAAGCCAACCAGCCCGATCACACAGAGTACCGATAAACAAAGTAATAATAAGCAAAAATGGGAGAAACGGAGCGGTAACTCATGAAACGACTGGTCAGGTCGTTACATCCTCCCCCTATTAAACAAATATTCATCCTCGAACAAGTCAAGAAACATACCTAAAGCCTCAAATAGGTGAGTATATCTGCTCCGCATCTCCCGCTCGGTCTCCCAAGTAGCCTCCTCCATAGGCCGACCTCTCCACTGCACTTTCACTGAAGCTATATCCTTTGATCTTAACTTTTGAACCTGACGCTCCAAAATAGTTGTTGGCTCCACATCATAAGTCAAATAACCATCTAACTTAACCGTGCTGAAATCCAGAACATGAGACGGATCCCCAATATACATCCGGAGCATGGAAAAATAAAATACCGGATGTACACTTGACAAGTTGGGTGGCAAAGCAAGCTCATAAGCCACTTCCCCACTCCTCCGAAGCACCTTAAAGGGCCTATTGAACCGAGGACTCAATTTACCCTTCTTCCCAAATCTCATAACACTCTTCATGGGTGAAACCTTCAACAAAACCTTCTTACCAACCATGTAGGATACATCCCAAACCTTCCTGTCAACATAACTCTTTTGTCTCGACTGCGCTGTATGAAGCCTCTCCTGAATTACTTTCACCTTTTCTAAAGCATCCTGCACCAAGTCGGTCCCCAATAGCGTAGCATCACCCGTCTCAAACCAAACAACTAGAGATCTACACCGCCTCCCATACAAAGTCTCATATGGAGCCATCTAAATACTCGACTGGTAGCTATTGTTTTAAGCAAACTCTGCGAGCGGTAGAAACTGATCCCATGACCCTCCAAAATCAATGACACAAGAACGCAACATGTCCTCCAATATCTGGATAGTGCAACCGGACTGCCCGTCCGTCTAAGGGTGAAAAGTTGTGCTCAACTCAACCTGAGTACCCAACTCTCTCTACACAGACCTCCAAATCTATGAAGTAAACTGAGTTCCCCTATCTAAAATGATGGAAACCAGGACACCATGCAAACGAACAATCTCCCGGATAAAGATCTCTGCCAACCGCTCTGAAGAATAGGTTGTACATATAGGAATGAAGTGAGCGGGATTGGTCAGCCGATCCACAATCACCCAAATAGCATCGAACTTCTTCATAGTCCGTGGGAGCCCAACTACAAAGTCCATGGTGATCCGCTCCCACTTCCACTCTGGAATATCCATCTGCTGAAGCAAGCTACCTAGTCTCTGATGCTCATATTTCACCTGCTGACAATTGAGACACCGAGCTACAAATCCCACAATGTCCTTCTTCAATCTCCTCCACCCATAATGCTGTCTCAGATCCTGATACATCTTCGCGGCACCCGGGTGAATGGAATATCGCGAACTATGGGCCTCCTCCAGAATCAACTCCCGAAGCCCATCTACATTGGGCGCATATATCTGGCCCTGCATCCTCAACACCCCATTATTACCAATAGTCACATCTCTGGCATCATCGTGCTGAACTCTGTCCTTAAGGACAAGCAAATGAGGATCATCATACTGGTGCTCTCTGATGTGATCATATAAGGATAACCGAGAAATCACACAAGCTAATACTCGAGGGCTCCGAAATATCCAACCTCACGAATTGATTGGCCAAGGCCTAAACATCAACTACAAGAGGTCTCTCCCCAACTGGAATACATGCCAAACTCCCCATACTCACCGCCTTCCGGCTCAAAGCATCGGCCACCACATTGGCCTTCCCCGGATGGTACAAAATAGTAATATCTTTATCCTTTAGTAACTCCAACCATCTCTGCTGCCTCAAATTGAGATCCTTCTGCTTGAACAAGTGTTGGAGGCTATGATGATCAGTAAACACCTCACAAGACACACCATACAAGTAATGTCTCCAAATCTTCAACGCGTGAACAATGGTAGCTAACTCGAAATCATAAACATGGTAGTTCTTCTCATGGGGATTCAATTGACGAGAAGCATAAGCAATAACTCTACCATCCTGCATCAACACAGACCCAATACCAACTCTCGAAGCATCACTATACATAGTATATAAACCTGAAGTTGATGACAAAACTAACACTGGAGTTGTGGTCAAGGCTGTCTTGAGCTTTTGAAAGTTCTCCTCACACTTATCCGACCATCTGAATAGAGCACCCTTCTGAGTCAACTTGGACAAGGGCGATGCGATAGATGAGAATCCTTGAACAAACCGGCGGTAATAACCCGCCAAACCAAGAAAGCAGTGAATCTATATGGCTGAGAACGGTCTGGGACAACTATGAACTGCCTCTATCTTCTTCGGATCAACCTGAATACCCTCAGTAGACACCACGTGCCCCAAGAAAGCCACTGAACTAAGCCAAAACTCACACTTGGAGAACTTTGCATAAACCTTCTCCTCCCTCAACCTCTGCAACACAACTCTCAAATGCTCTGCGTAATCCTCCTGACTATGTGAATACACCAGGATATCATCGATAAAAACTTTGACAAACGAGTCGAGATAAGGCCAGAACATGTTGTTTATCAAATGCATGAACGTTGCTAGAGCATTGGTCAACCCAAAAGACATCACCAAGAACTCATAATGACCATATCGGGTCCTGAAAATTGTCTTAAGAATATCCGAGTCCCTGATCTTCAACTAGTGATAACCTGAATGGAGATCAATCATGGATAACACTCTTGCTTCCTGAAGCTGGTCAAACAAATCATCAATACGAGGCAAAGAATATTTGTTCTTAATTGTTACTTTGTTCAACTACCTATAATCAATGCACATTCTCATAGTGCTATCCTTCTTCTTCACAAATAGAACTGGCGCACCCCAAGGCGTCACACTAGGCCGAATGAACCCCTTATCAAGGAGTTCCTGAATCTGCTCCTTCAACTCTGCTGGTACTATATGATACGGTGGAATAGAAATGGGCTGAGTGCCCGACACCAGATCAATAACAAAAGCAATATCCCTGTCTAGCGGCATGCCCGACAGGTCTACAGGAAACACATCGGGAAAGTCCCTCACAACTGGGACAAAATCAATACTAGGTGTCTCTGTACCGACATCCCTCAAAAAGGCTAGATATGAAAGACAACCCTTCCCAACCATATGTCGGGCCTTCAAGAATGAGATTACCCTACTGGGAACATAATCAATCGAACCTCGCCACTCAATCCATGGCACACCCGGCATAGCTAATGTCATTGTCTTAACATGACATTCAAAAATAGCACGACACGGAGATAGACAATCCATGCCGAATATAACATCGAAATCCACCATACATAATAAAAAAAATATCCACTCGGGTCTCTAGACCCCCAATAGTCACCGCACACTACCGACACACACAGTCTACAATAATAGTATCGCCCACCAGAGTAGATACATGAATAGATGAAACAAGAGACTTACGGGGCGTATCCAAATAACGAGCAAAGTATGATGACATATCAGAATAAGTGGAACCGGGATCAAATAATACAGAGGCATCTCTGCCACTGAGATAATACCTGTAATAACAGCATCTGAAGTAATGGCATCAGGTCTAGCTGGAAGTGCATAGAAATAGGCCTGATCGCCACCTGATCGACCTCCCCCTCGAAGGCGACCCCTAGCTGACTGACCTCCACCCCTAGATGGCTGGCTGGGTGATGGTGAAGTAATTGGCACTAAAGCTGATGGCTGACTCCTCTACTGAGATGAACCCGCAAGACGACGAGGACACTGTCTCCATATATGACCCATCTCTCCACACTCAAAGCAACTCCCAGGTGCTGGAGACAGGGACAGAAGGGAACCCTTAGCACCGGAATTACTAAGATGCGCCTATCATAGAAGAGCCCTGAACTGATAGAACACAGGATGAACTCTGAGCTGGAAGGGCACTAAGTGATGACTGGCCCTGATGAGAACTGTGAGAACCATAACCCGATGATGCCCCATGATAACCTAAGCGAGCTGGTTGAGCATGCATGAATGGACGGCCTCTATCGTACTGTAACTAACCTCTTGAAGGAGCACCACCATAACTACTAGATCCACTAGGCCTCTTGGCCTCCCTCTCATCTTGCACCTGGCGACGAACTAGCTCAATCTTACGAGTAATGTCTACAACCTCCTCAAAAGTAGCACTAGACACCCTCTCCCTAGTAATGAGAATACGAAGCTGATATGTGAGGCCATAAACAAACCTCCTAATCCTCTTTCTACCTGTCGGAACCAACCAAATAGCATGACGAGCTAACTCTAAAAACCTCATCTCATACTGCATCATAGTCATCTCTCCCTGATGCAACCACTCGAGCTGCCTGCGTAGCTCCTCTCTACAAGAATACGGAACATACTTCTCCAAAAACATAGAGGAGAACTGCTGCCAGGTAAGGGGTGCTGCACCAACAGGCATACGCCTCTCATATGCCTCCCACCAAGTGAAGGCGAGTCAAGAAAACTAAAAAGTAGTGAAGTGACCCCACTGGTCTCCAGAATACTCACTGTACGAAGAATCCTCTAACACTTGTCCAAGAAATGGGCATCCTCGCCCTCTACACCATTGAAAGTCGGAGGCTGAAGTCTACCAAACCTTTCCAACCTGCGATGCTCGTCTTCTGGCATGGCAGGAGCTACATAGTTCTGAGCAGCTGCAACTGGCTGGGCTGGGTGTGCCCCGGTGTCTGAAGTCCCTACATGACCTGCTCAGGTGTGCGAGTGGTGGTAGTCTGAGTGCCTCCCCCTATTTGAGAAGTAGTTGCATATGTAGTAATTGAAACCGCCTGAGCTAAGCCAGTGCATACTGATAGAATCTAAGCTAAGGCCTCCTAAAGACCCGGAATCACAATGGGCACAGCTGGTGCCTGAGTTGGTGTTGCTAGAGCATCCATAACCGGGACCTGATCCTGACTAGGGCGGCTGGTGGATCTAGAGGTGTTGCCCTAGCTGCTGTGAGGGCCACACCCCTGCCCCTACTGCGACCACAACCGCATCCTCGACCTTAGTGGCCACAGCTGGTGGTTGTCCATCCTGACCAATAGCACATGTACCATCTGTGAGAGAATAGAATAACAGAAGTCTAGTACTCGGATCAACAGATTCGCACGACAAAAATTTCAAAAATATGAAGTTTTTCCTAAAGGTTCTGCAACCTCTCGAGGATAAATACAGACATCTCTGTACCGATCTGCGAGACTCTACTAAACCTGCTCATGACTCATAAGACCTTTGTAACCTAGGCTTGATACCAACTTGTCACGACCCTAAACCCAGACCTGGTCGTGATGGCGCCTCTTATGAAGACAAGGCTAGTCGACGCAAACTCCCAATTTAAATTAATAGATAGTAATTCATAATTAAGTCATTAATAAAGATAAATCCCATAATAGAGTGAAATATAACAACTGCAAAAAACCATACACAGCCTGACATCGGGGTGTCACCAATCATGAGCATCTAACATAGTATAAGAGTATGAAAGAGTTTATACAATCTATTACATAACTAGAACAAGGGAAGTAAAATAGGAGGGAGAAACATTGGGCTGCGAACGCCGAGCAGCAACCTAGTGGACTCCGAATAGCCTACTGAGCAATCAACCCTCACTGGCGGGACAAGAAGCTCCTAAATCTGCACACAGGGTGCAGAGAGTAAAGTGAGTACTCCAACACAGTGAGTAATAACAATAAATGAAGACTGAGTGATAAGAAATCACGTAAAAACACAACAACATGCTATAAAGACGCAGTGTAAAACCAATAAAAGGCAATGAAATAGTAAAATTTTATAAAAACACCTTAGTTCAGAATAAGATTCTTTAAAAACACATTTTTAACAGTTAAACAAGTAAATGAAACGTAGCAAGAAAAGATAAACACATAAAATCTGCCCCTCAGGCAATAACATGGAACAACACCAGCCCCTCGGGCTATATCGTATATTACAATGGTTACCTGCACTCACTGGGGGTTTACAGACTCCGGGAGGGGCCCTTTACGGCCCAAGCGCAATATCAAGCCATCTCGTGGCATAATCAATAGGCTCTCGACTTCATATCAAGCCACCTTGTGTCGTACAACTCAGGCCTACGGCCTCATAATCATAATCAGTACAACACTGCTGCAGCGTGCATCCCGATCCTATAATAATCCTCACAACACAGGCCCTTGGCCCTACTCAATCAAAATTCTCTAAAAGCCAATGGGGCACAGTAAAACATGATGCTCAGCCCATAATATCATTTAAAGTGCTAAAACAGAGTAAACATGGCTGAGTTATGAAAATAGCATAATATAGCATGACTAAGTATAGATATAAAATCAAAACAGTGAGAAAATAGTAGTAAAAATCCCCTAAGGGTTCAAAACAGTTGGCACGAGGCCCAAATATGGCATTCAACCCAAAACATGATGATAGCAAACAGTTTTCAATCAAATACGCGGTAAAATAGTCATTCCAGATGGACTAAGTCACAATACCCAATGGTGCACGACCCCACGCTCGCCATCTAGCGTGTGTGTCACCTCAATATAGCACAACGATATGAAATCCAGGGTTTCATACCCTCAGGACAACATTTAAAATCAATACCCACCTCTATTCGGTCCAAACTCAAACCGCGATGCCTTTGCCTCTCGAATCAGCCTTCGGATGCTCCAAATCTAACAAAAATCACTGTGAAACCATCAAAATGTGTCAAGGGAACAAATCCCACTCAAAAGAAATCAAATTACAACACAAATCCCGAAATTGGCCAAACCCGACCCCCGGGCCCACGTCTCGAATTCCGATAAAAATTACATCAATAGACTTACTATCACTTCCCGAGTTCATTAATATCAAAAACACCAAAATCCATCCACAAACGACCCCTCAAATCCCAAATTCTAGGTCTCCAATTACAAGCCCTAGTTCTTCAATATTAGGCTTAAATTCCGTGATAAATTAGGTAGAAAACACATTAGGATTGAGTATAAAGTCCATAAATCTTACCTCCAAATGTTCCCCCTTGATTCCCTCTTCAATCCCCTTCAAAAAGCTTCAAAATCGTCCAAAAATGGAGGAACTTAGGCTAAAAATCACGGAAATGAGCTTTTAAAACATTCTGCCATGTCATCTAAATCCTTCTTTGCGAACACAGTCAAAGCCTTGCGTTCGCAAAGCACAATCTAACATTGACCACAAATCCCTCTTACACGAACGTGACGACCCCCTCGCGAACGCGATGACTCAGCAGATCAAACCATCGCGAACGCATCTGCTCTCTTGCGAACATGATGCTTCCTGACTCCAACCCTTCATGAACGTGAGACCTCCCTCGCGAATGTGAAGGACAAATCTCCAGCCTCACATCTCAACCCTTCGCAAATGCGAGGTCCCACTCGCGAACGCAAAGGCGAACAATCTGCAACACTCAACAACAGATTTCTGCAATTTCTCACAACTTGAAATGGTCCGTTTAACCACTCGAAAATCACCCGAGGCCCTTGGGACCTCAATCAAACATGCCAACATATACCATAACATCATTCAAACTTGTTCCAACCTTTGGAATGCTCAAAACAACATCAAACACCAAATTTGCATCGGATTCAAGCCTAAGAATTCCAAAATCTTCTAAATTCCGGTTTCGATCAAAAGGTCTACCGAACCACGCCCGAATGTCCTGAAATTTTGCAAACACAACCTAAATGACACAATGGACCTACTGCAACTTCTAGAATTCCATTTCGACCCTATTTCGACACAATGGACCTACTGCAACCAGAAAACGCCAAAATTCCAATTTCACCAATTCAAGCCTAAATCTACTCCGGACCTCCAAAACACATTCCGATCACGCTCTTAAGTCCCAAATAACCTACCTAAGCTATACAAATCATCAAACTCACATCCGAGCCCTATAACACATAAGTCAACATCTGGTTGACTTTTCTAACTTAAGCTTCCTCAAAAGAGACTAAGTGTCTCAAACCTTACCAAAACCTCTCTGAACCCGAGCCAACCAACCCGATCACACATAGTACCGATAAACAAAGAAATAAGAAGCAGAAATGGGGAAAACGGAGTGGTAACTCATGAAACGACTTGCCAGGTCATTACAATACATAAGCACTTATGGCTACATCGGTCTCATACATCCTATCAAAAATTCAACTTACTTTTGGCCATTAAAATTTGGCTATCTTTACAAATTCTTAAAATTTCAATAGATTTTTCCCCGTAACTGGGCCTATCCACCTGCCATAGAATAACCAAAATCACCCTATCAACACATTCACAACTCGACAAAGCATCAAAATGTATATCAATAGCACTAATCTCAACATTACAAGTATTATATTATCAAGAGTGATATCTGGAAATGAACTGCACATTTTTAAATCTTAACACCTAGAAAGAACCTTTTAAATCCAAACCAATTGCTCTAGAATGAAGTAGAAATATTTTCTTTCTACAACACTTTCGACTTTCAAGGTGACCTTCTTGACTTACAGATTTCATCATAACACATTAACGTAGGCAATCCCAACTTCCAGACTTATCTAACAGGGATGACAATTAGGTACGTCTCATAAGCTAGCTATCCATTAACTTCACCTTTAATAACCTCCACCGGAATGATATACAAAAGATTTCCAATTACCTTCTTATATATAGACACATGAAACACTGGGTACATGAAGGACAATAATAGGGAAACATCATACTCATAGACTCATAGTCTGGCCTATTTTCTTCAAGATTTCATAAGGCCTAATGTGACAACACCTACTTTACCTTCCTTAGCAATTCACCCAATTTATCCATAGAGAAAATCTTGAGATTAACCCGTTCACTTTCTTCAACTCTAAATCCTTGCGCCGGATACCCAAACTAAACATTTGGCGACCTTCAAAAATTACTCTAAGATGTGGTAGCTTGAATATGACCATAAAACTTCCTATCCAATATATTTGATCATGGGATCATGCTTCTTCTTTGACATGTTTGAACCTTCAACCTCTATAGGTTACTATAATGATGAATAACGAGGTTCGAGATTGGCTAGAATTATTCAAGAATCCATCAATATACTGAGCATGGCATTTCAGGAGGTTATATCCTAAAAGACATGAAGGTCACTACCAATAGCGCTGAAATGGTGATTTGTTATGGTGACATTACTGGTTCAATAAACGAGTCATATAGTTGCCTAGTAGGCATTGATAATTTGGGCACCATGTATATAATCCTAAGGTGTAACAGAAGTGAGTCATTTTAGACATGTGACGTTTGAGAGGCATAATCGGAAGGATAAAGACATTAGCGTCAGTTATTATTAGAAGGATATGAGTCATGAAAAGGAAAGCAACAATTGTTTCATTCCATATGTGCCTTGTTTCGCAATAGTAGGTCTCAAAGAGAGATAACCAAGTATGTGACACCAGTCGCCTCTTGGAATGTAGGGAAAACTAGTTTAACTCTAAATGAGAATATTCTAGCACCATGAATGTGATATGGGTTTCAAGATACACGAAGTTGCATTACGCTCTTAACCGTATATGACACAAGGGGTCTATGCCACAAACCCATGAGGATGAAAAAGAAGTTGAACACTTGTGAGATTATTATCTTTCTCACAGCTTAACCTTTACCAATAGTTGATCCTATATGAGAGGACTAGAGAAATGACGAACTTGTCTTTCAAATCAATATGCTCTCATGTTACTAGATGGTGAAAAGGATTCATGATAATATACACAAAGGAACAAAGTGATTATTCAAACCATAGGATCCACATACATCAGAGAGAGAAAGAGTCGCTCAAGAAAGATCTCAACACTAGGCTTCTTTACATTAGACTTGATACCACATAGATAAATATTATGGTGTTGCGTGCATAGGAACAAGTGAGAAGATGTTATCCATTTGAATCAAAAGGTTCTGTAAGAAATTCATCAGGTATAGTCCCTTGTTGAGAATTTAGGAAAACAAGTGTGAAGTATTAATGCTAGAGTTATAACTCAATTCATGGACATAATTATAGAGCTCGATTCCATAAGAGGTTGTAAATAAGAAAATTTGTGATAGACTTGATTCACGAATAATGTGTCTCGTTCAAAGAGTAGGTACACGCTATGTATTGTGATTCAACATCTTGTTAAGAACATGTTTATGAGAGCTCTTCAATATGGGTGCACATATATAACAAGAAAAAATCATGCGGTGTTCATAACAATATAGCAAGGAGTGACTTACTTGGTAACTTTAGATTGACAAGGCAGTACCTTACTTGATGCCTCTCAACTCCACAACCATAACATATTTCAAGAGTCATTCAACACTTCTCCAAGTAGCATTTCTTACAAATCAAACATTCCGGCTAATTGGTACAAACAACCCTCTTTTGTTTCTTAGATTCTCTTACCACATGATCCGGTGGCACAATAACACTAATAGGGATAAGGACACTTCCCTTAGCAACTGGTTCTTTCATTCCCTTTTTGATGACTCGAACCCGTGGGTTACTCATATGGAAAATGAGACATGACGAGGAAATTAGCCTCCTATCCTGATCTCTATCGCACGATCAAGAGTCTCAAAGAAGTGAGAAATTCCTAAATGTCCAAGTAGTCTCCTCATTATAGATGTGGTCGACAACACATCGACAAGAAGGAATCTACCAGACATGGCTCTAAGATATCCTAGGATACATTAAAACCTTAGGCTCTGATATCAAGTTTGTCACACTCCAAACTTGAAGAGTGTGACCGACACTCCACCGAGTAAACCCGGCTAAGCAAGCCTGTTAGATTTCATTCTACCCAAATTCATCTCTGAATGAAGAGGAGATTTACTCCATAAATCAAACATTGAAATGATTTCATTAACAACTTCCTCTTCATTACCATTAGTAGCTTCATTCATAATTCCCAAAATATTACGAGTTTATAGATTTAATGAAAAACATATTTGCCAAATACCAACATTTCTAATTCAACTCCCAACATTAAATACCACCATAACCTATCTACGGAGCCTCTAAGTACAACAGAAGAGAAATATGGAAAAGACGGCAACAATGCCCTAGCTATAACTCAAAACACAAAGTACATGAGAAACAAATGATACATGACCCTGAAATGAAGTGGGGGTCACCAACTTAGCTGAAGAGAGTGTACCACTATCACTGATCAATGCTGCCTACTGTAGATCCACCTGCATCCATTAAAGATGCAGCGCCCTCAATAAAAGGGACGTTAGTACCGTCGAATAGCACTAGCATGTATAGCTAAATGTCCTCTTTCAAAATAGAATGCCCATATAAGGAGAACCATAGAAACAACAAGACACAATCAACAATATCAAAATGCCCAATTGAAACATAACAATTTTTAAAATAGAAAGATAATATATATTTTTGGCTTGAAGATCATTAGTACCGATTCACCATAATTCACAATACCCTTGTTCACAATATACACCTCATAACCAACCTCACAATACCATCGTGAATTCAGCACAAAGTCTGATCCTGATCTGATTGGCTAGGCCGTTTTATTTAAAGAAATCAACTACAATCACAATCTGAAGCACATTCATAATCTCTATGCAAATATACCATAGTGAATCAAGAATAGAGTTCGATCATGACCCGATCGGCTAGGCCATTTTATTCGAAGGCATCAACCACAATCACAATTTCAATTACAATTTCTAGCACAATCACCACCATGTGTGCGGCATGGCGTCCGATCTCGACCCAATCGGCCAGGCCGTCTCATGTGAGACATCAACCACAATCACATTTTCAATTACAATTTTCAATACAGTCAACACTATGTATGCGACATGGCGTACGATCATGACCCGATTGGCTAGGCCGTCTCATGTGAGACAACATTCTTTTCTATCATCTTCAATCTCATCCCAAATAAGGGGAATAACTTTTTTGATTTGCATACAAAGGAAATGTAAATACATATTTCATTTACCTCATGACCTTTCATATCGTATATAGCTTCATTAGTACTTTTAACCACTTACAACATCATTATTTCATTGGCTCTCTGGGCCATACATATGATTATTCTTTCATGGTACAATGGACGTATTTCATATTCCACACTTCCATTTCTTTCCTTTCATGGGTAATCATCATAAATATCAATATATAGAATATTTCAGAAATCACAACTTTAAGTTCATTAGAAATGTAGACTTTAAACATAATAGTGATTGGAAATCGAAGCGCAAGTTATAATCATAAACAAGTAACACACCATTTATTCTTGAAATACTTTTCCCCACAGAGGGAAATACACAATTTCAACTCATAAATATGTAAAATCTCAAAACACAATGGGAATACTTACTAGACATATCATCAGTTAAAACAACCACATTTGGGCATGACTTGAGTACATAAGCTTTTACACAAATCTATTTTCAAAGTCATTTAAAACACTTAAATCAAGGCTCATTTAATAACCTTTCTCACATTATTCGTTTCATTTCATCGGTAGTGTTGGCCACAAGTATAACTTTCTTTCTTGGCACGTTGGCCACACTTTATCCTCAATTCACTTATTTCACTTCCAAGCATCTTTATATTTTATCAACAATAAGACATTTCCAATCAAGACTTTAGGTACACATATGAGCAATTAAGAGTCTTAAGCATATTGAGCTTTTCTCACACAATTTGGCATCATATCCTTCATTTGAAACATGACTCAAACAAATAGCATTTTAATACACACATCATTTTTTAACACATTCCCAAGAGATAACATAATGCGATAGGAACATTCGGGACACTTTTTGGATATATAATTCTCGACACTTTGCTTATTCGGAATAGCCAATATTATAATGAACAACTCGGGACTAACATAAATTACATGAACATTGTGGGGTTCAATTTTAAGAGAGAAGTTTAGCCAACATATGTCAATTAAGCTTCCTTAAACTCTAAAATATTCCGGAATTTCTAGCAACTTCAATCTATTTTAGAAATGTAACAAATTGAACCAAAATTAGGAAGATGATCATGGTTCTAGATCATTTGAGCATTTTATAAAACACTTGGTGTGCATTAGGGTTTCAAGGTCCTTTTATGGAGGATTCCATCATCTCACAATCCATTCTCTACCATTTTTAGCTCAACAATCCTCCTACACCCTTGGATAACACATGCATGCAAAATAAACAACTCCCATACCCAAGAATTGTTTTCTAATTACCCATCTTTAGTTAAAATTTGAAATAAAGGGCTAGGTGTAGAATCTTACCTATAGGATGAAGACCTAGTAAGAACTTTCTCCCACACTAGGGCACTCTCACACCCTCAAAATATTAGATTTTAGCTCAAGAAATGGACTATAACGTCTATTTAACAAATTGGGGCCGGGTTATAAAAATAGGAAAATGGACCCTCTAAACTCAGGTCTGCGGTCGCACAATGGACCGCACAATGAGTACGCGGGTCGCACAATAGACTGCAAAACCGATGCCCATAACTGGGCTGCAGTGGTCAGGTCTACGACAATTTTGCGGTCCGCAGACAACTTTTTCGGTTCGTATAATGATTCTGCGGTCGCACATCTGACCGTAGAATCACATTCTTCCAGCCTTTGATAATTTGGTCATAACGTCTTGTAAGAGTGTCTAAATGACGAACGGTCTGAAGAGTTAGAAACTAGACTCGAATATCTTTCATTTGATAGGTTTTTCACCACATAACTCCTTATATATATATGTAGGTATGCTCGTCCAAATTTTAGTCTTGTGCGTACTCATTTGGAACTTTAGTCTATCATGTAATTTTCCAACTTGACTTAGACTTAGGGCTCTCCTTAGACCCCACATCACTTATAATATGCCTCTTACACTTATTATCATATTCAATAGATATCCATCATATTAATAGTCCTCGTCCGCACACAAAATAATTCAATTAGCACACATCACTTTCTTACTAGCGCTTAAGTACGTCAAATTTTTTTCCCGGGGTGTTACAGGGATGGACATCGTCGGACCGATGCCATCGACTCCTGGAAAGGTAAGGTTTCTTTTAAATTTGACCGACTATTTTTCTAAATAGGTGGAAGCAGGTCATTATCACAAGATCGGAGAATGGGAAGTGGTCGACTTCCTGTAAGAAAATATAATTTGCAGGTTCGGAATACCATGCGACAATGGGAAGCAGTTTACCGGCAAAAAAATTACAAAGTTTCTTGAAGAATTGAAGATAAAGAGGATCACCTCTTCACTTATCTTCTGAGTGCAAATGCTCAAGCGGAGTCAACAAACAAAGTGAATATCCAAAACCTCAATAAAAGGTTGGAAACGGCAAAAGGAAATTGGCCCGAAGAATTACCCGTAGTTCTATGGGCCTACCGAACAACGGCCAAGTCAAACATAGGAGAGACTCATGTTTCCCTTGTGTATGCTGCAGAAGCTCTAATCCCGGTGAAAATGGGGGGAACCCACCTTGAGATATTTCTAGGCAGATGAAGAATCGAACAACAAAGCAATGTTAATCAACTTGGAGCTGCTCGAGGAACTCAAGGACTAGGCACATGTAAGAATAACAGCTCAAAAGTAGATAATGTAGCGATATTATAATCAGAGAGCCAATTTCCGTTATTTCAAAGTAGGAGATTTGGTTCCGAGGAAAGTAACTCAAAATACCCAGGAGCTCAACGCGGGAAATCTAGGTCCAACATGGAAAGGTCCCTACCTGATTTCAGCTATCACTGTGAAAGGATAGTACGAGTTGGAGAACCAGAATAGAGATAAGTTGCCTAGCAAATAGAACGTGGCACATCTCAAAAGATATTATTCCAGATGAATATTATCCGAGCAGAAAGTATGCGCTATACTCTTTTTTCCTTCGTTTAGTGTTTGTCCCAAATGGGTTTCTCTAGAAAGGTTCTTAATGAGGCAGCAATAGAAAGCATACTACGAACACAATAACAATAAAACCTTCGCAAGGCAAACAAATAGGCTTCCACTTGGGGATGGTCAGATAATCTTTGGCTCGATAAAAAATTCCCACTGGGAAATTAAGTTTGCTATCTGACAAAGGTTACCTGACCGTTCACGAGAACAAACCACTAGAGTATTGTTTGATAGTCTTTTGCTCGATAGAATGGATTCCTAAGGGGAGGTAAGGTGTGTTGCCGAGTTATGGATTATTTAGCAATTCAATGGTAGGATCTTTGAAGATGCAAGACTTCCAGTGTTCCAATTCTCATTCTTCGCATTCGAACACTGGGGAGAATGATGTGAGGATACGACAACACTGACTGCCACATCAATCGGGGAGCGAACATTCGGAAACAAAATGCATCATTGGGATTAGGGACTGCGCAGCCAGCCCTGTAGAAACAAGTTGTACAAGATAGCCACAAGTAATGTCAATTTCTCTTTAGCATAATAAATGCTTGTGTACTTTTGAAAATATAAGGAATTATATCTAATGAAATCCTTTTATTTTTATCTTGTTCCTTGTCTGAACGATGATGAATTGATTTTATCATTTGAAAGTTAAACAAGTACTTCAAATGTTAGTGTCGTAATGAATAGGAAACGTCCTCTTCAAGAGCACCGTAAATATAAGAGGGCCCTCTCTTATGAAATCCCTCACGTTAAAGGGTTCGTTTCGGAAGAATTTGTGCCAAGAATCAAAATGCCTTCGGGGAAAATGCACCCCAAGACGTATAAGAAAGGGCACAAAAAGTAAACGTACGCAAATACTTATAGAAAACCTAATGTAAAAGGGATAATGCTCAGAACCAAAGTACTTCAAGGAGAGTGCATCCAAGACTACATATAAAGCAGAAATGAAAACATGCGCAAAATTCTTAAGCAAATACAAAGGTTAAATACTTACATGGATATTCAAACGAAAGTAAGACTCAAACAATACTTGAGCATAAATATGTTTTTATTTACAAGAACATGCCAAAGGTATAGAATGGGAAAAAGAAAAGAAAAGCTAAACTGCAGCATCTCCGAAACTCGGAGGAAGAGAAGTGTTTGCATCATTGAGAGAAGTAGGTTGGACCACCGATGGCTCGATATTTCCCCAGTTTGGTCTTTGGCATAATCATCCTCTGATTCCTCTTCAGTTCTAGAAAACTTAGAATCAGAACCAGAAGCATCGGACTGCACTGGGACTCTATTCTTAGCAGCCAACTCAAGCTCTCGGGCCCTAGAAATTTTGGCATCAATGTCAAGGATGCCTGTTTTGGCCTCTTCCAAGGTTTTTCTCCTCATTTTGTACATGGCATAAGTTTTTTCAACAATGAGGGAAGCCGCTCGACACTTGAGTTTTTCATTGAGTTGGGTTACCTCATCAGAGAGGCTTTCCTAGGCGGAACTAAAAGATTGGAGGCTAACATCAAGGTCGCGGACAATTGAACTAAAGAGCCTATTATGCTTGATAGTTTTTCTGTACTTCTCTTCCAACTGGGCACACTTCACCTCCATAGCAGAAAGCTCTTCGATTTTGAAGTTCAAGGTTGCTTCTAATTCAATCACTTTTTCGGCAGTAGCAGTCGCGCGCTCGGTTGCAGCAAGAATGGCGTCCTGGACTTCAGCCCATTTGGCCTTGGCTTCATCATATCTAACCCTCAGCGGGCCAATCTCTTGGCTAAGGGTAACCACCTCTTGCTTTCTTCGCTGCAAATCAGCCTCCAAAACAATTATCGCGGTGGCTTGGGTTTCTACCTCCAAAAGGCAGAGAACAGTCTAGTCCCTTTCCGCCAAAAGATGATTTCGTTTTATGTTCCTCTTTCTCGCGAATCAACCTATAAAGGCCCTCAGAAGCAAGAAAGTTGGCCTGCAAAACAAGAGAAGTAAAACATAGTATACATTTGTTATGCCCTGATGTATTACGTCAATATTACACCCTGCAATATTATATTACCATGATGTCACGCCCTGCAGTATTATATTACGATGATGTTATGCCCTACAGTATTTCATTGCGATGATGTTATGCTCTATAGTATTATATTACGATGATGTTATGCTCCGCAATATTTTATTACGATGATGTTACATGTAGCATATGTGAAATTGTCATAAGATAATTGACCTCAGTTCAAGGACAAGATTATTTGGAGAGTATAAGCATTATGCTATTTCAAATAAGTGATGAGTAAATTCATGAAGGTGAGAGGGTTGGCAAATCGGAGAAAATAAATTTTCATCGAAGTTTGACATTTTGGGATAAAATATGGTCCGAGCTAAATTACCCGGTATTTAAGGACTAGTGCCATACAAGGTATCACATGGCTATGATAGTAAGGTGTATACAGTATGCTAAAAGTGAGTAGTATTTTAAGTAATTTGAGATAATTTCTAATTATGTGGATTATTGGTTGGTGGGAGATTAATAAGTTGATTAAAGATTTGGTGGATGGTTAAATAAGGTCTTTGGATAAAGACCAAAGGACCTCACGTGGCAGCAAAACATTATCCAAATTATGACTCTTATATTGTGGTTGAAAGGTGGCTTATTTATGTAAATTAGAGGGGCTTAGTCACCTGGCATGCGGGGTCCACCAAAGGTTAAGAATAACATCCCTAAAATCAAAATCATTTCCTAAATCTCTTAAGGAAGAGTTCAACCAAGTTTTCCTTACAAAAGTATCGAAACCATTCTCTAATATGCATCTGCATATTATATACCATATAAGCAACACCCAAGACCTTCAACAATTCAAATTAACGTGATATTTTGCAATATTAATGGAGTACGGTGTAATCTTTCTCAAGAGAATCGACTCAGGTACGTTAAGGCTATCCCTTCTTTCTTTTGGCATGATCTATACGACACAAACGAAACGAGCAAATGCGCAATTTCTATAAATGACTCTATTCGTAGAAATACTAGAGATGCTTATGTTATTGATTCCCCATGTGTCATATTATCCTATCATCTATTCATGGGTCTCAAAGAATACGTAAGTTAATAAATTTCATTTCATGATGTTAATCAGAGGCATAATGGTCTTATGACGTACCGAGAGATTTTATTAACGTATTTTCACATGCATCTCATGCATTTATACATGCACATTGATCCATGACCAGATGGCATTATATATGCGTATATATATGTATATATATGTATATGGGATATGGGAAAGGTTATGGCGTTATGTACGCACCATCAGCTGATCAGCTGGTATACATTGATGATTTGCCCACAGTAGCCGAGATGATAAGATGGGGTGCCTTCAGAGGCTGATGATGTTATGAAACATGTATCTATGCACGACATGGCATTCATACGCATATGCATGAAACAATAAGTATTTCATGATTTACAAAGTTTTCCAGACTTATATGTTGAGTCATTTATTCTATATTTCTTCTGTGTCTGTTATGTACTTATTTATGTGCCTTATATACTTGGTACATTATTCGTACTACCATCCTTTTTGCCTGGGGATGCTGAGTTTCATGCTCGCAGGTCCTGATAGACAAGTCGAGAGCCCTCCAAGTAGGCTATCGGTTCAGCGGAAGATGTTGGTGCTCTCCATTTGCTTCGGAGTTGCTTGTTTGATTAGTATGATTTAGACGTGTATTGTTTGGTATGGCGGGACTCTTTCCCGACCTTTATGAAAATTATGTATTCTTAGAGGCTTGTAGACAGATGTCATGTACGTAAAAGATTGTATGGCCTTGTCGGCCTATGTTTAGTATATGAGTGGTTATTTTGGTCTTATAGGACCTTAGGTCATATGCATAAATTGGCATTACATGTTGTATCCTACTTATCTCGCGGCAGCCTTCCAGCTCTATTATTGTTTACCTTGAAAATGGTAATTACAATTAAATTTGATTATGTGGTTTTAAAAATACGTGATCTATTTTTATGCTAGTTGTTTAGGTAATAGATACTAAGTAAGAAATTAGGAAACGAGATAATAGCTTGTAGATAGTATAATGACCAAAACAAAGGGCTGGAGATCGGGCCTCGAGCTGGCGTATACGGGCCTCGAGATCTAGTCGGATGTTCGGCTAGGAGGAATCGAGGGGGGATTAATAGTTATGATAGCTTTGATGGAAGCCTTTTATGATCAATAACAAGCAATAAATGAAGAACAAATTAGTGTTTGGCTAAGCTAATGAGGTTTAATAAATGTAAATGAAGAAATAAATGTAAGCAATAGATCTACATAGAGAGTATGTTTTTGTTAGAGAACAAAAAGAATGTTCTTGTATTGAATGAAGTATATCTTGTCTTACAAAATGATAAGGATCCCCTTTATATATGAGGGGGAATCTCAACATAGTACAAATACATTTATTACAAAGATATGAGATTGATACAGCTATTTAATGCCTCGGTACGGGTGCATATCAGCTTGTCAACTTTTATCAAGTGCCTAGGGAACTCCCCATTTTTCTATGGCAGCCGTCGATCCAAATTGTCTCTGAGCCAAGAATTTTGGAAATTCTATGAGATCGCACCTCGAGCCCTGCCTCAAGTATTAGGAGGCGCATCTTTGGAGCCCAAAAATGATCATAAAATATGTCCCTCGAATTTTACCGTATACAGATAGTCCCCGCATTTTCTAGAGTAAGATGATAGGAAACAGTTTTGACCTCTTGCGCTCGTCATGACATCAGCCTATTAGGGCATTAAATGTCATAACTCAATGGCCACGCAAGGGTCGCTGTCAACAGGGCTATCAAAAACCCATGAAATGTTATTGGTTCGGCCTTTCCGCAGCCCATACGGCTTCTATTAATACCTCAATTGCTTAGTGACTCGCACTTTTGCGATTCCTTCAAGCTTTCAGATCCAAATCCATCTTCCTCTATGCCCCTCTTTCTTTTTTTCTTGGTTTCCTGCCTTCGTTCTCGAGAAAAAGAAAACTTTTAGTTGTCATGGCCAGAACCTCCAAGATAGTGCCTCGGAAAGATGAAGCTGATTCTTCATCTCGAACATCCAAGAATAAATCCAAGGGTAAGCCCAAAGTGGCTCCTACCGTTGAACAGTGTACACCCACTGGGTTCGATAGTATGAAGGATTTTTCCATCGATAGACCTTCACCTACATCGGTTCGATAAGAACACGTGTCCCGGTTCATTAGTGTTGTGAAGGATATAGACAAAGTGCGGGCGATCTGCCAATAGGAGAAGAAAGTGCTGGTTGAAATCCCTAGCCCTAACGAGAGAATAACGGACCATAAGGCCAATGTTCTTTACGTATATGCATACCTGTTCACCTTGGGCCTTATCGACTCCTTAAACTCGTCTTCTCCAGCTATCTACCCGGTCATTCTCGACTTCTGTTGTAAATACTGGGTTACACTATGCCAAATTTACCCCTCTTTCTGGAGGATAGTTTACATGCTTCGCTACTTCTCCAGCAAAGTCAAGGGTACGACTTTTACCCTTGATCATCTGATTAGGCTGTACAGCCCCCATCTTTTTCGAGGCTTGATCAAGCTTCATCCTCGATATTCGAAACCCTTTTTCTCAAGTATCGATAAGCACAAGGACCGGGGATGGATGAGCCGGTTTGTCTAAGTAAGGACCTCAGATATTATTCCGGCTGAATGGATGTCGTTCCTAGAGGAGTGGAACATGAAGCTTAAGTGCTTCATCTTCGAGTATGCTTTATTGTTTTCTTACTTTCTTCTCAAAAAACTAACTTTCCCTTTGTTCACATAGCTGCCCTTTGGTATCCTGAATCTGTTCCAGACCTGCTATAGTGGATTAGGGATTAGATACCTCGTTCCCCTATCTCAAGTGTTCTTGGCCTGAGTTGGCTAAAATGCAGTAGGTGGCCAAGAATCATGGTAAGCTCTTTCTTGCCACATCTATCATGTTTTCATATTTCTTCTCCATACCCCTCCCCCTCCCCCATGTTGATAAACTTTGATTACTATGCTTGCGTAGGCCTTGGCGATGGAGTGTAGATGAGATCGCCTCCTACCAACGAGGGAGGGTCCTATAAGCCTGATAAGGGTAAGAAGATAAAAAAGGGGACAACTGCCAAATCCCCTATATCAAAGAAGCCCAAGTCTCACAAGCCTCGAGCTGAGACCGAAGTCTCGTCGTCAGCTTCTGGAGCAAGTTCCGATGAAGAGGATGAGGATGATGACGATGAGGATAACCCTTTGGTACAAAGGAAGAGGTCGGGCACAAATTCCCCCCAAGTGTCTGTGTCGAGGGCCGCCGAGTTGGGAACGGCTGATTCGGCTCGGTCCCATGCTTCGGAGGACCTCGAGGAGGGTGTGGATATAGTCCCTGAGTCCTCGACCAGATATGGCGCGGTCCCTACCGGGGAACTCGCTGTTGTCGGCTTCAAAGGGCCCGAACTTAGAGATTTTCGGGGATTAGACTTATCCTTCGCGTTCTTTGATGTTCTGGAGGGCCTTAATTTGGGTCCTCGATTCTCATCTAGAGACCTTAGGGATACACAGGACCCGAACATCGCCAAAGTGGGAGGCTCTCACAAGGGGGAAGGCGAGCTCAAAAACTTCCTTGATAGAGCTAGCGAGAATATTAGCCTTGACGCTCCCGGTGCCATCGAGGAAGCGGAGGGATGCCTACGGCAGGTAATACCTTGATATATTTTGGCACTTTCAAGTATTTTTCTTTGTTTCTCTGACTTCTTTGTTTTGTTTTAGGCTAAAAAGTTGTATGACCATGTTGTCTCCAAGCTGCGAGATGAGCTTATAGGTCAGAAGAAGGAATTCGAGGGTCTTGCCTCGAGTTTAAAGGAGTCGGAGACCCTTTCCGCCTGAATGGAGGAGGAGTTGAGTGTGCTTCGGGCAAGGTTGGAAGAAATGAGCCAAGACAAAGACAACCTTGTTGAGCAGGTAGTACTATATTTTACGAACCTGCCTTTTATTTTGACTTGATACTTATCAACTTGTTTCCCCTTTTGTAGGTTGGGCAAAAGAATGCTCTCGTGAGGCGTCTCCAGGAGGAGAAGTTGACTCGAGTTGTTGCTCGCACTCGTGCACAAGAATGGAAGCGGGCCTTTGAGGAAGCGAATGGCACGGGTGTTGATTTCTCAGTCGAGATCGAGGAGGTCCCAATCATGGAGGAAGAAACTGCCTACTCGGATGTAGCGGACGAGGGTTCCAATGATGATTCTGGGGGTGAAGAGTAATTTAGGTCATCCTTTCCCTTTTTTGTGACAGGGTTCTAAGAGAAAGATTTTGTAAATGCTCCCCGCGTTGTATATGTATATTTTAGGAATACAATGTTTTTTCTTTCCGCTACCAGTTTTTGAGCGCTACGTTTTATTGCTTTTGTCTTTAAATTCTGATTTTTGGTTCTCCGGAACATATTCCCGGAGTAGTTGAGGCCTTTGATACGGGTAACATCTCAATATAGGGCTGAGAGTTTTTTTTTATAGGGTCGATGCCCTGCAAATGTCGAAAAACCTTCGGGGCCGAATGACTCCCGAGCGTTGGCGCGACGGTATCACTTAAGTGATATGACTATGAAATGACCAAGGTGGCCTCACTAGTGCATTTCCCAAGAAAATGATACTCACATGGTTAGATTTTATTGGTCCTTAGGGTAGGCGAATGGTCGCCACCTGCTTTATATATGTGCTTGCCTTCCCTTCTTTGAAGATACTGCTATATTGAGCAACTATCTCCCTTATAGGGCTCCCCTCTCTTGCGCCAATTTCCCTTTACCTCAAAGCTTTTGCTTAAGTCTTCTCTTTTCCCCTTTCCTAGATTTACCATATCTATGGTTGTTTTGCCTGCGTCCGCTCGTCATGAAGAGGAGCGTTCTCCCTTAGTTTCGTGCTCGGTTGGTGGTACACTGTCGGCGTCTGGTGAGCTAGCATCGAGGTGTTTTGTCACGAAGAGGGACTTTTCGTTAGAGAGACCTCCCAATGCTCTGGGCCATCGGGAGGTGGCGTTACAGGCACCTTCCTTGGAGGAGAGCATCATGACTCATGTCGAGGGGTTCTTGAGCGTGTATATGTACCCCTTTACATTGGGCCCTCTCGACAGGGTCGTGCTCGAATTTTGTATAAGGTATCAGTTTACCTTGGCACAGGCTCACCCATCCCTTTGGAAGATAGTGCTGATGATAAGGTACTTTGCGGATAAGGCCGGGCTCAAATTCACCTTTAGCCATCTCATCAGGTTATATCAGCCTTTACATTACCGGGGCTTGATTACTCCACGACGTCGATCCACCCGACCCCTCACCATTAACGACGATGAGGATAAGGACCGAGGTCATATGAGTCGATTTGTTCGGGCACGGATGATCAATATTATCCCTGGAGAGTTTTTGCCATTTCCTGAGAAATGGAATTTCACACATAAGTGATACACTTGTGTTTTTACTATTTTGTCCATAGTGGAGGCAAGCTCCGTGAAGATGTTCTTGCTTTTTCTTTCTTTAGGGATCCCTTGGATGCCAAACGAGGTTCCCGATCTATCAAAATGGTTTCATAAGATGGAAACTTGCACGACTTATGATAAGTGCAAATGGTGAGACCTGTCCAAGAGAAGATAGGAGGCAAAAGATAATGGTAGGTGCATAGTGGCCTGTTTTCTCAGAAAGGTACTTTCTTTTTAGCGCACTAACTCTTCCGCCGCAGGTGTTGGAGGGTTTTCCGAGATGAGGTCGTGTCCCCTCGAGGAAGAGGAAAATTGCCAACCTCGGGACCAAGGAATGATAACAAACGTAAGGAAACCTTGAAGGGTGAGGGCGCTTGTAGTGACGCAAGCCCTGCTCAGAAGGTCAAAAGAGACGTGTCGGTTGATCCTACGGCATCTGAGTCCTCCATTTTTTGAAAGACAGTTTCTTTCTTGTCGCCATCTTCCATTCACGTCGAAGGTACTTCGAGCGGCATTCGAGGCCAGGGGCCGAGCGAATCGAATGAAGTGTCAGGTGGACATACTCCCTTTGGGAATAGTTTTACTGGGGCCGATGAGGCCAAGCCAGTATATATGTGTTCAACCTTTGACGAAACTCAAAGGCTCAGTTTCATGGTGAGTTGTGGCAGCTGGTATAGGCTTTTTTAGTTTCGTGTCTTTCCTTCCTTATTGAGCCCTTTTTTTGCAGGCCTTTGACAAGCTTAAGTCCGAGCTACTTTGCCGTAAGGCCAGGCTACGGAAAGCTTTGGATGGGAAGCAATCCCTCAGGCTTCTTTGCAAGAAAAGGGGAGATAAGTTGGTATACCTGCGTTATGAGGCAGATCAAAGTCGGAAATACGAGGGTCGTCTCAAAAATTAGATAACCCTTGTTTTAAGCCGATGTATGATCTTCCTTCTGCCTATGTAGACTAATATTCTCCTGTTTCAGCTGCAGAGAAAAATGTAGGATCTAGAATGACTTTGGGGCGAAGTTGGCAAGGTTAAGCATAAAGTTAGAAGCCCAAGTTGCAGCCCATAAGGATATTTTAGCCAAGGCGTTCGCCCTTGAATTGTAATTCCAGAATGCTCGTGCAAGTAGCCCGGTTCGAATGAGCATGATTGCAAGGCTCGAGTTTGAAATTTAAAAGACGAAGGCAAAGGTTGTAGGTGTTCGGACTGAAGCCAAATTGGTCTGAACCAAGGCTGATAAGAGAGTGGTTGTCTTTTTGCAAGACACCACCGATGCTCGAGCTGAGTTGAGAAGGGCTCTCGACCAGGAGAGTAGGAGCAAAGAGTATTTTAGATGTAGATTTCGGAGGGAAACCCATGAGGAGATACACGTTAGAGGTTTCGATCTCTCGGAAGAGATAGAGTAGGCAAAGGCAGATGAGTATTTCTAAGTTCCTTTTGTCTGAAGCCGAGGATAGCGAGGAAGAGGCCGACGGGCCATAGTCCCCGAGGGGGACGTAGATTGGATTTTCGTTTTCTGATTTTGTATATAATGCCAATATTGTAAATGGAGCTTTGTACTTTTTCATATATACGTACAAAAAGAAGCCATGTAGCTTCATTTTTCATGTATTACCTTATGCTTTGATGTTTGTTAGCCATCAGCCAGATGAACTGGTCTTCGAGTTAAAAGGGAATCCTCAGATTCATAGAATGGCCCTAGGGCTCATTGGGCTGGCCCGTAGGCTCTTACGCGCTTTGATCGGTACGACCTTTTAGTATAAGCTGACGTTTGAGCTCTTATGCTTAAGCATATTTAATTAACTATTTCAGGTTCAATCTCCGAGTCGGGTTTCGACTCGAGCTCATTTGACCGTTAAGTTTTTTAATTTAAAGCTGGCCCTTAGGCTTTTACACATTTGTCGGTACGATCTTTCCTATGGGCTGGCGGCAGTGGCTCTTACGCACTGGGTCGGTACGACCTCTAGTATGGGCTAGCGGTAGTGGCTCTTACGCTTTAGGTCGGTACGACCTTTTATATGGACTGGTGGCAGTGGCTCTTACGCATTGGGTCGGTACAACCTTTTATATGGCGACAGTGTCTCCTACGAATTGGGTCGGTACGACCACTAATATAGGCTTTATTTTTCCCTCGTTAAGGACTTTTTGAGATTGTGTTTTACCTAACTCTTCGACGGTTTGGTAGACCCTCGATTGTGAGTCGTTATGTGGCGATGATCGAGCACCTCAGGAGGTTTTGGCTAGGTGGTTGAGTATCTCAAAGCCTATAGTTTGGAGCCGACGTGGTCGAAGCTCTTTGTCTATGTTGAGGATAGCCTATTTAACTGGTTTTTTCGAAGTATTTTTGAAGTAATTGAAAGCCTGTGATTTTTAGCGACGGTTGGGCATCCCTGAGTCGCGTTAGTTTGGCAGGTACAGCTCTGTGACCATAGTCATTGTGTTTGGCTGCAGCCTTTCAGTTCCCGAGTAAGGTAGTTTCAGCATCTATATCGAGGGTATGCCTTTTTAGGGGTCTTACAAGTTTGATATATAGCCTTAACTTTAAGATCGAGTTAATGCCTTTTGTAAGGTCTTACAAATTTTTACATGCCTTACTTGAGGTCTTACAGTTTTGGTTACTTGGTACAAGTATGGTTTATGCCTCGCTTGAGGTCTTAAAAATATTGTTACTTGGTGCAAGTATGGTTCATGCCTTTCTTGAGGTCTTACATTTATTATTGTTGCCTTATATAGGTCTTACGAGACCAAGGCTTCCCTCATGTGGTCTTATGGCCTCGGGTTTTGATAAGTCGATGGGGGTGGCGATTGGCGGCAGTCCCCGAGTCCTTGAAAGATTCTTGGCTCGGGAGCCATTACTTGTAAACTTGGTATTCTTGGCCTTGAGTTTTCGATGCAAGTCCCCGAGTTTCAGGATGTTTTTGGCTCTAGGGCCGTTTTTTGATCTTGATGTTGCCTCATTGAGGGCTTACGAGTTTGAAGCTCTAACTCGGGGGTCATACGGCTTCGAGTTATTTGACGCTAGTCCCCGAGTGTTGGGGACGTTTTTGGCTCTGGAGCCATTTTTGCAAAAATACCGAGCTTCTTTGATACGTGAATTCTTTGGAAAGTGTTCTTTGATTACTTGGTAGAAGTATACACATTTTCGCTATTAAGGGCTCGTTTATTCTATACGGACACGGTTCATTCGACCGTTTGGCCCGACACATTATTTTTCCTATCCAGACCCCATTTAACGCATCTTGGATTCTCCGAGTAGGTGACCTTTCGAGGGGGATGCCCCCCAGTATTCGAGGTTGATTGCAAAATAAGCCTTGAATACTTGTTGAGTCTTCCTTATGTAGCATATAGATGTTGCCTCGTTAAAAACCTTGCCGATAAAACTCTTCTTGGGATAAAAACCCGATCGAAGGAAAAGAGTGCAACGTATGCTATTGGAACCTAAGGCCTTCGAGTTGGAAAGAGCTTCGGCCGTTTTGATCAAATACTTGCACTCAGGTTAGTATGAAATGTAGATGAAAAAGGAAGACGATCATACCTTAGCCTTGTTATGTTTCAGTCGCTTTTTACGAGGATGTGGTATGGTCCTTTGCTTTCTTCGGTCGGGCTTAGCCGAGAATGTAGCTTGTTAACGCTACTTTATTGTTTGCTTATCCTTCAGCTCCTTTGGTGGTGGAGGTATTGGTGTCGGTGCCACATCATGCACCGTGAACATCTCTTTTGTTGCAAGCTGCTCCCCGTAGACGGTTTTTATCCCATCCTTTGTCGGGAATTTCATCATTTGATGGAGGGTGGATGGTACTGCTCTCATGCAGTGTATCCACGGCCTCCCGAACAAGGCGTTGTACCTCATGTATCCTTTGATGACATGGAATTTGGCAGTTTAGGCTGTGCCGGCCATGTCGACTAGGTGGTTGATTTTCCCTTTCGTTGTTTCGCTCGCCATGTTGAACCCATTGAGGACTCGAGAGGCGGGAACAATTTTGTCAAGCAGTCTGAGCTGTTCTACCACCCTCGACCTGATAATATTGGCCGAGCTACCTGGATCCACAAGTACACATTTAATTTGAAATGTATTTACAAGGAATGAGATTACCAGTGCGTCATTGTGAGGCTGAGACAAGGTCTCGATGTCCTCGTCGCTGAAGGTGAGAGCATCCTCAGGTATGTAACCTCGAGTTCGCTTTTCTCTGGTGATAGATATTTTTGTTCTTCTGATCATGGGTTCTTGTGGAGCATCAATGCCTCCTAAGATCATGTAGATGACATGTTGTGGCTCGACCATTTCGTTCTTCTTGGTCGCCTCTCTTTCTCGGAACTGATTTTTTTCTCGGTTGCTGAGGAATTCTCGGAGGTGATCTTTGCTGAGTAGTCGAGTACTTCTTCCCGTAGTTGTTGGCAATCTTCGGTCCTGTGACCGTGCGTGTTGTGAAATTCACACACTAAGTTATGGTTCCTTTGTGAAGGATCTGATTGTACAGGCCTTGGCCACCTGGTGTCTCTGATTTTACTGATGGCGAATACAATGTCTAAAACATCAACGTTGAATTTGTATTCTGACAAGCGAGGTGTCTCCATTGGCCCTGTGTGCCCATCGAATCCAGCTCTACTGACAAGTCCCCGAGGGTTCTGGCCTCGATCCATCCTCCGGTCATTGCGGGGTATGTTATGCCTTGGGGCATTTCTTCTATCTTCAGTGTATGGTTGGTATCTCTCTTTATTCGGCTTTGACTTCTTTGTCGGAAGCCTGGTAGGATATACCGAGCCCGAGGGGGCTCCTAGTTGGTCGTCTTCGACTCTAATCTTTGATTGGTATCGGTTGTGGACATCCGACCAAGTCACGACGGAATAATCGACTAAATTCTGCTTTAGTTTCTTCCAAGCTACTGATCTTTGCTTGTTCAAACCTTAAGTGAAGGCCTACACCACCCAGTCATCGGAGTCCGGTGGTAGTTCCATTTGTTCCATCTGAAAGCGAGACATGAACTCTCGCAGCATTTCGTTCTCCCTTTGCTTGATTTTGAAGACATCGGATTTCCTTATAGCTACCTTGATTGCACCGGCATGTGCCTTTATGAAAGAATCTGCCAGCATGGCAAATAAATCTATAGATTTAGGAGCCAGGTTGTGATACCACATCATTGCCCCTTTTGAAAGCGTTTCTCCGGATTGTTTTTAGAAGGACGGACTCGATCTCGTCGTCCCTTAGGTCATTTCCGTTCACTGCACAAGTATAAGTAGTGACGTGCTCATTGAGGTCCAAGGTTCCATTGTACTTTAGAAGGTCGGGAATTCTAAACTTCTTTGGAATGGGTTTTGGGGCCGCTTCTATTGGGAATGGCTTTTGTACAAACTTCTTCGAATCTACATCTTTCAGCATCGGGGGTGTGCCCGAAATTTGATCGACCCTAGAATTGTAGGTCTCTACCTTCTTATCGTTGGCTTTTATCTTTTTCTCGCCCGACTCGATCCTCTTCGTGAGGTTCTCGAGCAACTTTATGAGGGCGGGGTTGGCTAACGACCCATTGTTGCTTGATCTTTCCGGTACCTGCTCAGCTGGGGGAGCCATTACCAGTGCAATCGTGCTAGGAGTTTTCTGGTGACTTTGTAGCTGAGAAATCACCAGCTATTATGCCTGTAACATTTCAAAAATAACGTGAAGGCTAACCTCATGTTCTTCCCTAGCTAGGGTTTTTCGAGCTTATTGTTGGTATCCTTGGCATATGCTCCTGTTAGTATGGGAGCTTATATCGACATGTTGGGCATCGCATGAGACCTCATCTGCGGGGATTGGCTCTGGCGCATCCCCAAGGTTTAGTGGTGGTGCGCCAATATCTGGAACAGCTACACCATTTTCTCTGTGGTCCTCAAGACTGTTGTTTTCATATGCATTCACTGAGTTAGACATTTTGAATTGAAATCAAAGATCTTGGATAAGAAAAAGTGTGAAAGATAACTTGCGTTATGGAGTGAACCAGCAAGAAAATAATCACTATTATTTTTAGCCCCACGGTGGGCGCCAAACTGTTTACCTTAAAAATGGTAATTACAATTAAATTTGATTGTGTGATTCTAAAAATACGTGATCTATTTTTATGCTAGTTATTTAGACAATAGATACTAAGTAAGTGATTAGGAAAGGAGATAATAGCTTATAGATAGTATAATGACCAAACCAAAGGACTGGAGATCGGGGCCTCGAGGTCGAGTCGAATGTTCGGCTAGGAGCAATCGAGGGGGGATTAACAATTGTGATAGCTTTGATGGAAGCCTTTTATGATCAATAACAAGCAATAAATGAAGAACAATTAATGAGGTATAGTAAATGTATATGAAGCAATAAATGTAAGCAATAGAGCCAAATAGAGAGTATGTTTTTGTTAGAGAGCAGAAAGAATGTTCTTGAATTGAATGAAGTATATCTTGTGTTACAAAATGACAAGGATCCCCTTTATATATGAGGGGGAATCCCAACATAGTACAAATACACTTATGATAAATATATGAGATTGATACAGCTATTTAATGCCTCGGTACGGGCACACATCAGTTTGTCAACTTTCATCAAGTGCCTAGGGAACTCCCCATTTTTCTTGAAATGAGAGGAAAGAAAAGCGTGATAATTAAACGAAAAAAAAAGGAAGGAAAATGAGCAAGCCAAGAAGTTCTAGAAAAGAAAGAAAAGAGAAGATTGAAATGAACAAAATTGGGATGATGGCAAGTGACCTTGTGACCCTCGAAGTCATTCTAGAACCGTTAATTGTTGCTAGGTGCATTGCACGCAATGTGATATTTTTAGCTGTTAAATGCCCTAATGCTAACAGGATGGCCCCATTTTGTTCTTTTTTGTTATCTTCATTGAAATAAGGGTGGTTGGTTTGAGGTTCTTAAGTAACTCATCCATACAACACAAGGTCAAAGAGCAAGGTAGACATGGCTAGCAAAGACTTGGACACGGGGGTTATTGATCCGTCTAAAGGAATTATTGAATCAGAATCTGAGTTGAAAGAAGAGGTCTTAAGGTTGAAATGACAGATGGCATAAACATACCAAGCCTGGATTAGTGGGCGTCCTCCACCATTATTTCCCACTAACTACCTTGGAAGCCTTGTCACCATTCCACCACTGTCACAAATCTAGTTCCCACTACTGTTGATATCTCCCCATAGCCTTTTCACACTCCACCCGCCAAAACCACCTCATATCCCGCTCCTTTGACCACTCATGTTATTGTATCTCATCCACCAGCTACCTTTACTTGACCCTCTAGCCAGACTGTGTTCAAAAACCCCGATGCCCAACACTGTGCTCCAAAACTAACTTTCATGGTCTCAAATCCATATACTCTTACGCTCCTAATTTTGAGCCTCCTGGTGAAATTGAAAAGCCTTTTAAGATGGTGGAGCAAGATGAGATATCCAGGAAGGTGAAAATCTTAGAGTAGTCTTTAAGAAACATGCAAGGGATAGGGAGCCAGATGACCGTGTCTTATAAAGACTTGTGCTTGCTTCCTGACATCCAGTTGTATGTTGGGTTAAAGATGCCAAAGTTTTATTTGTATGATGGGCGTGGAGATCTAGTAGCCCATCTAAGGGATTACTGCAGTGAAATGAGAAGCGTTCGCGGAAAGATAAATTGTTGATGGCATATTTAAATGAGAGTTTGAGTGGGGAAGCCTTGGAGTGGTTTACTCGTCAAGATGTCAGTCAGTGGCATGCTTGGGGTGACATGGCTCAAGATTTTGTTCGGCACTATAAGTACAATGTAGACATTATCCTAGACCACTCTTCCCTATCTCAGATGGAAAAGAAACCCGGGGGAAGTTTTAGGGAGTTTTGGCTCAGATGGAACAAACAAGATGCTCGGGTCAGTTCCCAGATTGATAGAAAAGATGTTTCTAAGTCCCACCAACGACATGATTTAGTGGGAATTCCTGCTAATTACTTTTAGACTCAATACCGACCTCATGAACATCCCCAAGCTCCACATAATCTACCCCAATATTATCCTTCGAACAACATCCAGTCATCCGTCCAACCACTAGGTCACTCCCTAGGGCGAGCACCAGCATCCCAAAATTCTCATGTGCATTCACAGCATTTTTAGGCACCCTATAACCCTAAAAACATAGGCGTGGAGGGAAACAAAGGCATAGAAATAATTTCACACCAATCGGAGAATCCTACACAAGCCTATTTGAGAAGTTAAAATATGCTGGCCCGATTGAGCCGCTCTTCGGCTATACTCTGGACCCATATGCAAAGGTTTTAATCCTACTGTACGGTGCATTACCACTCTAATGTCCGAGGTCATATGATTGAAGATTGTCGTGCTTTGAAAAAGGAAATAGAAAGAATGATTCAAGAAGGGATAATTGTGATCCAGGATAGTGACACCCAACATATGGTGCAGAATCCTTTACCTGCACATGATGATGCACACTTTGTGGGGATGATGCGTGGTGACAGGGAGCATGCGAATTCTCTTGGGAACTTGCTGATTGAAGTTAATGATATTGAAATTGGTAATTGTCTTGGTAATATTGATGTGGAACTCAGTGTCTAAGATGTCGAGCTCGGTAATTGGAAAGACGTTCCTTTCTTGTATAGCCAGGGAGGAGTCTTGGTGCTTCATTTTGTTGTCATTTCTGTTGTCCGGGTTATTTCAGGGTTGTAATCCGGATATTGTCTTGTGACTCAAACCCTTCTATCATTTTATTTTGCCTAGTTTCTTTAGTCATAGTAACTCATTTAGTGTTATCTAGGGTTGTTCCAGGGTTGTACCCCAATTTATTTTTCTTGTCTTGTTGTTCAAACCCTTTCACCGTCTGTCTAATGCAATTTTTTATTTTCTATTATTTCTAGTCATTTTTGTTTAGTTCTCTTGTAACGAACCGACCGGTCATTTTGAGCCTTTGCACTTCGCTCGCTAGTTCTTAGGCATGACTTGCCCCGTGTGGTGTATTATGACTTATGTAAATTGTTGGTGTTGGGTTTCAGGATAATCAGAATGAATTTGGAAGAACAGTCTCAGTTGATAGCTTTAAATTTGAAAGGTTTGACCAAGATTTGACTTGCTTATATGTGATCTCGGATCAGAATTTTTATTATTTGGCTAGCTCTGTCGGGTGATTTGGAACTTAGGAGTGTGATCGGAATGTATTTTGGAGGTCCGTGGAAGGGTTAGGCTTGAATTGGGGAAGTTGATATTTTGGTGATTTCCGGTTGATAGGCGGGATTTTGATATAAGGATCATAATGGAATTCCGAGAGTTGTTGTAGCTTCGTTATGTCATTTGGGATGTGTGTGCAAAATTTCAGGTCATTCGGATGTGGTTTGGTTGGGTTTTTGATCAAAAGCATATTTCTGAAGTTTTTGGAAAACTTAGGCTTGGATCCGATGTGTTTTGAGTGATTTGATGTTTTTGTGAGGTGTTTTGATGATTGGAACAAGTTTGAATAAGGTTTTAGGATGTGTTGGTGCCTTTGGTTGAGGTCCCGGGGGCCTCGGGTGAGTTTCGGGTGGTTATTCGGACCATTTTTGGAGTTTGAAAGTTGCAGAAATAGCAGGTTCAGTGTTGCAGAGAATTATCTCTCCGCGTTCGTGTGAGGAGCCTCGCGTTCGTGTAGAAGGAATGGAGGAAGGCCAAAAATTTAGCCTTCGTGTTCGCTGAGAGGCTTCGCTAGAGGAAGTGAGCCAGATGGGGTCCAATGTAATTTGTGCATCGCGTTCGCGGATGGTTGTTCGCGTTCGCATAAGGTTATTTCAACTAGTCATCACGTTCGCAGGGTGTTGGTCGCATTCGCATAGTGTATTTTTGAGGTCTTGAATATTTGCTCTTCACGATCGCGAGGCTTGTGCCGCGATCGCGATGAAGGAACAGGCAGAGCTGGGCAAAATGTTTTAAGTCATTTCATCCGCGATTTTGGGGCTCATTTTGCCCCGTTGTTGATCATTTTGAGAGATTTTTGAAGGAAATTAAATAGGGATTCAAGGAGAAACGTTTTGAGGTAAGAATTTTGGACCTAAAACTCAACTCTATTGTGAAATCTACCTAGGAATTTATGGAAACTTAAGCTAAAAATGGAAGAACTAGGGCTTGGGATTTTAAATCTTTGATTGGGGATTTGGAGGACCATTTAGAGTCGTATTTGAGAACTTTTGATATGTATGAACTCGTGGGAGGATAAGGAACCCATTGATGTAAGATTTTCTGAGTTTCGAGAAGTGGGCCCAAGGCTCGGGTTTTGGTAATTTCGGGATTTGTGTCTGTTATTGATTGTTTTCGCTTGGGCTTTGTTTCCTTAGCATATTGTGATGTATTCGTTCTAATTTTGGATAGATTCGATGCGTGTGGAGGCCAATTTGAGGGGCAAAGGCGTCGCGAGCTAGAGATTTTGCCAGTTCGAGGTGAGTAATGATTGTAAATGATACCTTGAGGGTTTGAAACCCCGGATTGCACATCGTAGTGCTATATTGAGGTGAGGCGCGCGCTTGATGATGAGTGTGGGGTCGTTTACCATTGGGGATTGTGACTTGGTTCATTCTGATTGATGATTTTACCGCGTATTTGACTGAAACATATTTGTTATCATCATAATTTGGACTGATTGTCATATTTGGGCTTCGTGCTAACTATTTGAACCCTTCGGAGATTTTTATCACTATTTCCTCACTGTATTGACATATTACTTGAACTCAGTCATGCTGTTTTTCCATTGTTTTACAACTCAGCCACTTTTACTTAGTTTCAAGACTTAAATGATATTTTAAATGATGTTTAGGCTGAGAACTATTGTTTTACTAATGCCCGAGGGGCTTGTGATGATTTTCTGACTAAGTGCGGCCGAGGGCCAGATGTGAGGATACACTGAGTGATATGAGGTCGAGGGCCTGAGATACATATACACGCCACGAGATGGCATGAGTGATGTGAGGCCGAGAGCTGAGATTTGATGCCACGAGATGGCTTGATATTGTGCTTGGGCCGTAAGGGGCCCCTCCGGAGTCTGCACACCCCTAGTGAGCACGGGTACCCATTGTGATCTGAGAGTGAGCCCGAAGGGCTGATATTATTCTGAGAGTGAGCCCAAGGGGCTGATATTGTTCTGAGAGTGAGCCCGAGGGGCTAATATTGTTTTGAGAGTGAACCTGAGGGTTGGTACTATTCTGAGATATTGCCCGAGGGGCGAACCTTTATGTGTTCATCTTTCATATCTACTTGTCATTTTACCTGATACTGTGGTATTTGTGCCCGTGGGGCGGATTTTCTTGGCTTATCGGCACTATCTGTTTTGCATTCTTTTGCGTAAATGTTGAAAAGTCATTTTCAAAAGAGGTTTAAACTGAGCTAAGATGTTTCTAAAGATTTCACAGCTTCATTGTTTTTTTCTCAAAAGGTTTTACACTGCTTCTATACAGCATGTTGATTTGCTTTACGTGATTTCTTACTGCTCAGTTGTTATTTACCTTTATTACTCACTAAGTTGGAGTACTCACTTTACTCCCTGCACCTTGTGTGCAGATACAGGTATTTATACACCCGGTAGCGGGTTTTGGTTGATCGGAGGCAGAGTTATCGGAGTTTAGCGAGGCGGCTGCCAGCGTTCGCAGCACCGTTTCTCTCCTTGTTGTTCATTAGTCTTGTTCTGTATATTTCGGATCTTATAGTTGTATTTATACTCTAATAGATGTTCGTAACTTGTGACACCCCGGTATCGGGCTGTGTTTTGGGCTGTTTCTCGCACATTATCAAAATCTTTATCTTAGTTGTGGTTATCTATTCATACTTAAACTGTTTATTAATATTTAACTATTTTGAAAAGGCAAAATGGGTTAGTTGGCTAGCCTTGTCTTCACGAGAAGAGCCATCACGATCGGATCGGGGTTTGGGTCGTGACATCTCTTTTCCTTTTATAGTTCATTTCATGCTGGCTCTAGTGACATGACATGCACGCATAATTATAGGCCTGGTCTTAAAATTTAGTTTAATCATGAAATAATTTTGAAGATGATAGGGACATTTGAGGGTAATAAGTACAGATTTGGACATTTTGAGATCATTTAAAGCCCGAACTATGTGAAACTGTGACAGATAATTTGGGAGGTTAATAGGATGACAAGAATTCGTTAAGGGAGAGTACATCTCGAACAATTTGAAACAAGCAACTTTGAGTTCAAGTGCATCTCAAGTTACAAGATGAAGTAAAGAAAGTTTTCTCCAAATTGATGGAGGATATCCATTGTAACGAGGTAATCACCCAACGAGGGTTCTGTACTTGACAAGGCACTAAATAAAGTGGAACGCATATCATTGATATCAATGCCGAAGCTGCAAAAGAAATGATTATGCATGATCTTCCTTTTTTAGTTTCAACATTGCATTTGTTATACTTGGCATTTTCAAAGATTGGGAGGCCCTCTTTCAGCTAACCGAACACTTTATACCATTCGGTACCCCTTTTGAGTCGGTGCTAATTTTCTTGGCCTCCCCTCTTTTGGAATCAAATCAGAGTCATAAAAAAAATCATGTCCCCATAAGTTTGTTTTACAAAGTTCATTCTAAAAGAAAAACAAACACAAAAGAGAAAGTAGAAAAAGAAGAAAAAAAAATAAAAAAAGAAAGAAAAGAATAACAACGAAAAGAAAGCATTTTTGCGAACTACGTTCGACCTGATTCTTGTCACCACAAGATACGTATGTAGCTTAGTGTTCGGTTGCATCAAATAAAATATTTCATAATCCCACAAAATCGAGAGTGGGGTAGTCTTTCGTAGAAATTCCATCTCAAAAAGAAAAAAAGAGAATCTAATTACCTTGTTTTAGAAATTAGGGCAAAGTTTTATAATGGATTCCAAGAGTTGTAAATAAATTAACCATGTTATCTTAGTTATTTTGAGACTTTATGATATCCTTTATTTCTAACCCTTTCCAAAAGCCACATTACAGTCCAAAAAATGTCCTCCCAGATAATGTTTGAGAGTGTCAAGTCACACATGCCATGAGCATATGATATTTCTTCATGGTTAATGCCTTGTCATGTGCAGAATCAGAGAAAGAAAAAATGAGAGAGTGTTATGGGTGAAAACCTTCACAAGCACCATAAGGCGACGGTAAGTTGAGAGAAAGAATAAAATGAGAGAGGCTTGATGGTGAAAACCCTTCGGGCACTACAGATCGAATAAGGACCTTGAATCAGACAGGATAATTGGAGCATTGAAGCCCAATTTCACAACTCAAAGGTACAACAAGAGTTGAACATTATACTTGCTTGACAGATTAGGCCACTTAATCGAAAGGTGAATATTGTAGACATGTGATTTTTGACTCTCCCCAAGATTTTTCACATGTTAGCATGTAGATATTAAGTTTAGGCCTAAAGTCGGTATTTTGGCTACTTTTAAACTTCTTCGGTTTATTTTATTTCGAAGACTTAAAAAAGAGAAAACTAACAAAAATATTTTTTTAGATTTTTTGACATTTTGATAGCTAGTTTTATTTTATTTTATTTTAACAAAGGATAAAAAAAAGTTTCAAAAAAAATATTTTTACTTGGTTTAATGTAATTTTAAATTATAAGTAATTAGTAAATATCGAGTAGTACTTGAATTTCTCTAATAGGATTATTTTAGTTCCCTTTTAAATATTGCTTACTTTAGATAAATAGTATTTTGTAACTAATTTTATTTTATCATTAATAGGAAATAAAGCAAAACAAAAAAAAAGAAAAGAAAAAGAAAAAGAAAGAAAACGTGAAAAATTTGCAAAAAGGGGTAATGAACCAAACGGAAGAAGCAAAAGCAAAAGTAAAAGCAACAAAGAAAATTAAAATGGACCCCACCTTATCTCTTACTAACAACTCACATGCACCAATCTCTACACTCACGTTTTTGGCAAAAGAAAGAAACGGAAATATTCCTTTGGGACCACTGCTTTCTATCTCCTTTTTTCTTTCTATATAACACATGCACATGCAGAAGAAAAAACAAGAAAAAGGGCCTAAAAAATCTGAAAGGAAAACGAAAAAGAAAACATGGGGAAGAACACACAAATACAGATCTGAAAAGTAAAAAGAGCAACAGAATAGAGAACGGGGAGTTTGGAGGGGAAAAAGAGAAGGCTTCCTTCTTCTTCTTCAAGAAACTAATCACAGCAGCCATAGGAGAACATAGAGCTTCACCATTCCGTCTTCATCTCCGGCGAAGAGCCTCATCCTCTCTTCTATCAGCGTCGTCGCATCACCGGCAAATCAGACGGCCTTCTCTCCAAAACACCATAAAATCTCTCGCCTTTAGCTACCATTTACATCATCCCGAGCTCCATCTTTATCGGCAAAGAAACTTTGAAACCAGCAATCTTCAGTAAACGAGGGTCGTCGCTTGAGGTTCGAATTTTCCGTTGAGGTTTTCGGCGAGGTGGACCCCGGTTAGATCCCTTTTCTTTACCTCGTTCAATTTCTGGCAGAAACGAGTGCATTGAAGTAATTTGTAAATTTGGTTATTTTTTTAACTATTAATTAGTGTCACAAAGTTTTTTTAATGACTGAATTTTTGCTTCCCACTATCTCCTATGCTTTATTTATTTTTGGGTGTCATTTTCCATTGAAGAATTGGTTTTACTGGAGAAATCATAAACCCACTTTGAAACCACTTTTTTGATACATTCATTGGATTTGAATTCAGTAACGAGAAAGGAGGAGCTGCATACTTTTTGAATTAGCTCACTAAATGGATATATAAATATATGTTAAGGCACGTCTCATTATTAATTGGTTTACAATCTATTCTTTGTATTTATTTTGGTAAATCTTTTAACATATATATATATACCCACAAGTCCACTTGTTGTGATTCTCGGATCAATATGAAGATTATTTGGGAGAAAAAACAACTCTATTTCACAAGAATAGAATTATAGAGAATTTACACCAAGAATTTCTCTCTACAAAAAACCTCACCAAACTCTCTTTTTATTCTCACAATCTCTTCCTGGATTGTATTTCAATCTCTCTGGATTGATATTTCTGTGTAAAACATAAGGCTCTATTTATAGCCTTAAAGAAGGTGGTTGGTGGTTGAATTCTTCATTCAACAATGGAGGCTTCAACAATGGTGGCTTCTAGAATGGGTTGGTGGCTTCAACAATGGTGGGCTTCTAGAATTGGTAGTTGGCAGCAGCTGAACTTATCAATTCTCCCCATTCAGCTGCATTCCAACGCAGCTACTATTTGAAAGTTATTCCAACTATGTCTCTGCACAGCTCTAACTTTTCTTGAGTGACCACCTTTGTTAACATGTCTGCTGGATTCTCCTTCGTATGGATCTTCACTAGTTTCAACAGTTGTTGATTCATCACCTCGCGTATCCAGTGATAGCGAATGTCGATGTGCTTTGTCCGAGAATGATACATTGAGTTTTTGCTTAAATCAATTGCACTTTAACTATCACAATGTATCTTATACTCTGTTTGATTTATCCCTAGTTCTTGGAGAAACCGCTTTAGCCACAACATTTCTTTTCCAGCTTCCGCTATAGCAATATACTCTGCTTCAGTTGTGGATAGTGCAACACACTTCTGCAATCTTGACTGCCATGACACAGCTCCCCCTGCAAAAGTATAAACATATCTTGAGGTTGATTTTCTTCCATCAGGATCTCCGGTCATATCTGAATCCGTATAGCCTTCCAAGACTGGATCAGCTCCCCCAAAGCACAGACTTGATTTTGAAGTACCTTTAAGATACCTGAAAATCCGCTTAACTGCCTCCCAATGTTTCTTTCCAGGGTTAGAAAGAAAATGACTTACCACACCTACCGCATGTGCGATATCTGGCCTCGTGCAAACCATGGCATACATCAGGCTTCCAACTACTGAAGAATATGGAATTGTAGACATCTCCTCAATCTCTTTCTTGGATGAGGGGCACAAACTCTTGCTCAACTTGAAGTGATTTGCCAAAGGGGCACCTACCGGTTTGGCATTACTCATATTGAACCGTTTGATCACCCGTTCAATGTAATTTTCTTGAGATAGCCATAACTTCTTGTTTCTCCTATCTTGAGTTATCTGCAATCCCAAAATATGTTCAGCTGGACCTAAGTCTTTCATTTCAAAGGACTTAGAGAGTTCTTTCTTCAACTGTCTAATTTTTGTTGCATCTTGTCCGACGATCAACATGTCGTCTACATAAAGTAGAAGTACAACAAAATTACCATCCGAAAATCTCTGAATGTAAACACACTGATCTGCAACAGTCCTTTTATATCCTTGGCTTACCATAAATGAGTCAAACCTTTTGTACCACTGCCTCGGTGCTTGCTTTAGGCCATATAAACTTTTCGTAAGCTTATATACGAGGTTTTCTTTTCCTGAAACCTCAAAACCTTCCGGCTGCTCCATATAGATTTCTTCATTTAGATCACCATGAAGAAATGTTGTCTTGACATCCATTTAATCAAGCTCCAAATTCAAACTGGCTACCAATCCAAGGATGATGCGGATTGAAGTCAATTTTACAACTGGTGAAAATATTTCATCAAAGTCAATTCCCTTTTTCTGTAGGAATCCTTTGACTACTAACCGGGCTTTGTGCTTCACCACCTTTCCGCTGCCATCTTTCTTCAGCTTGAATACCCATTTATTCTTCAGTACCTTCTTTCCTTGTGGAAGTTTCACAATCTTATAAGTGTTGTTTTTCTGTAAAGAGTTCATCTCTTCGGTCATTGCTTGCAGCCATTTTTCTTTATCCGTATGAGATATAGATTCATGGAAACTCTCTGGTTCTCCATCTTCAGAAAGTAGAATATACTCGGTTTCTGGGTATCGAGTTGATGGAATCTGACCTCTTTCAGATCGACGAGGTTGTTGATTATTAGCTTTAGGATGTGTACCATCATCGTTCCCCTGTAATGGTTCTGTAGTTTCCTGAGGGGTTTGTGCCTCCCCCTGCCAAACATCCTCCTGTTCTGCTTCTGGTACTGCTTCATGCTCCCCTATGCTATTTGTGTCAAACTGCAATGGTAGTGGATCTGGACCAACTTTTTAGGCACTGGAACCTCTTTCATAAGACATTGTGGGCTTTTCAATGTCTTCAATTGTCTGGTTTTCGTGGAATACAACATCCCTACTTCTGATCACTGTCTTCTATATTGGATCCCATAATCTATACCCAAATTCTTCATCTCCATAGCCTATGAAGATACATGGTATAGTTCTACCATCAAGCTTTTTCCTGAGCTCCTTGGATACATGTGCATGTGCTAAACAACCAAATACCCTTAAGTGAGAATATGAGGGATTCTTACCCGACCATATTTTCTCTGGAACCTCAAAATTCAAAGGGGCTGATGGTGACTGGTTGATTAGGTAGCAAGCGGCACGAACAGCTTCTCCCCAGAATGGCTTAGGCAGCTTTGCCATACTGATCATACTTCTGACTCTTTCCATAATTGTCCGGTTCATTCTCTCGGCTACTCCATTGTGTTGTGGGGTGCATGGGATCGTCTTTTCATGTCGAATCCCTTGTCTCTTGCAATAGGAATCGAACTCCTTGGAAGTATACTCGCCTCCAATATCTGAGCGAAGGCATTTTAATTTCTTTCCCGTTTCACGTTCTACCATGGCATGAAATATCTTGAAATAATCAAAAGTTTGGTCCTTTGTCTTTAAGAAGTACACCCACACCTTTCGAGAAGCATCATCAATGAAAGTCAGAAAATACCTATTGCCGCCAAGTGACTTCTCCTCCATGGGACCACAAATATCAGAGTGTACCAGACTGAGTAACTCTGATTTTCTGGTTGAAGAAAATGTAAAAGAGACTCTATGTTGCTTTCCGAATAAGCAATTATTACAAGGGTCTAAAGCAGCATTCTTGTCCATTCTGATAAGCTGCTTTTTCGTTAGAATTGATATCCCCTTTTCACTCATGTGACCGAGTCTCTGGTGCCACAGGTTTTGAGACGCCTCTTTTTCCATAACATTGAGGCTGTCTGAACATACCTTCACATGAGTTTTATATAAGTTGCCACAAATATGTCCTCGAGCGAGAATCATAACCCCTTTCAGCAATTTCCATGTGCCTTTTCCGAAATAACTTTCATAGCCCTGTTTGTCAAGAGCTATTCCTGATATTAGGTTTAGACGAAGATCTGGCACGTGACGGACATCCTTCAATATCATTGTACTCCCAATATTTGTTTGTATTTTGATATCACCAATTCCAACTATCTCACAGGAAGAAGTGTTCCCCATCTTCACTACTCCAAAGTCTCCTGCTTTGTATGTTGTGAAGAAATCTTTTCGGGATGTGGCATGGTATGATGCTGCAGTATCTACCACCCATTCGTTTTCTTCTTGACTTGAGACGTGAAGGCATGTCTTTTCTTGGATGGAAAAAATGGCTACCTCTCCGTGGGTAGTGACTAATGCATCTCCATCCTTTTGCTTCAACTGCTCCTTCTTATGCAATTTTCTGCAGTTCTTCTTTAAATGGCCCTTTATTCCACAGTGGTAGCACGCATATGATGACTTCCTACCATCCGTGGATTTTCCCCTACTCTTGCTTCTTCCTCTCCTCTTATCTTGACTTCTTTCTTGTTGTCTCCCTCTTTCTGTAATAAGGGCATGCGACTCACCATGATCGATGTCCTTTCTTCTGGCTTCTTCATTAAATAAGGCATCTTTAACCATAGACATGGTCAGATTTCCACTAGGATCTGAATTACTGAGAGAGACTATCAGCGTCTCTCAACTATCAGGAAGAGAACTAAGAAGTAGTAGGGCTTGCATCTCATCCTCGAGCGGCATGTCAACAGACGATAATTGATTTATCAAGCTCTGAAACTCACTGGTATGCTCGGCAACTGAAGTTCCGTGCTTTAACTTCAAATTTACCAAACGCCTCATCAACAAGGCTTTGTTCCTAGCGGTCTTGGCTTGATACATCCCTTCTAACTTCACCCAGAGGGCATACGCATCTGTCTCTTGTGCAACATGATGAAAAACGCTATCGTCAATCCATTGTCGAATTTGACCGATAGTTTTTCTGTTTAATTTCTTCCACTCTGCTTCTTTGGTGGAATCGGGGTTCCTACCCTTTGCTTCTATGGGATCAAACAAATCTTTACAACTGAGGAGATCTTCCATCCGAGGTCTCCACAATGTGTAATTTGTGGCAGTAAGCTTTATCATAGCTCTAGATGATGATGACTCTTCCATTATGTCTTTAAAATGGCTTGGTCAAAATTTTGGAGTAGAATCTCACCAAACGAAACTCACCAACACGTCTGGAATGGTGAAAAATGGTAGGATTGACTCTTCTTGGGTCAAAATAGGGCCTCCAGAAAATTTTCAAAATTTACACCAAACTTTTGGGGTTAAATCGAAAATATACTGAACTTGTGGGGCATATTTATAATTTCAGTAACTTCAGGGGTTATTTCATAAATTTCTAAAAATTTTATGATGACTGGATGCTGACGTGGCGCTGACTGGATGGTGACGTGGCGCTGACTGGATGGTGACGTGGCGCTGACTGGATGCTGGCGTGGCGCTGACTGGATGATGATGTGGCGCTGACTGGATGATGATGTGACGCTGACTGGGAAGTTACTATTCATCATCTTCTTCCTTGGGCAGAAGAAAAAAAATTGTCATAACTTCTTCGTTTTAGCTTTGTTTGGCCTCCGGAAAATTGCGTTGAATTCGTATCGACGCAAGGAATCTAATGAAATGATCAAAACACACCGAAGATCACGTTTTTGAAAAAACGTAAATCCGGGTTGAAATTTTTAGTGTTCCGATATTTCTCGATGAACACAGAATCGAAGGCTCTGATACCACTTGTTGTGATTCTCGGATCAATATGAAGATTATTTGGGAGGAAAAACAACTCTATTTCACAAGAATAGAATTATAGAGAATTTACACCAAGAATTTCTCTCTACAAAAAATCTCACCAAACTCTCTTTTTGTTCTCACAATCTCTTCCTGGATTGTATTTCAATCTCTCTGGATTGATATTTCTGTGTAAAACATAAGGCTCTATTTATAGCCTTAAAGAAGGTGGTTGGTGGTTGAATTCTTCATTCAACAATGGAGGCTTCAACAATGGTGGCTTCTAGAATGGGTTGGTGGCTTCAACAATGGTGGGCTTCTAGAATTGGTAGTTGGCAGCAGCTGAACTTATCATATATATATATATATACACACACACAAAGATGTGAGTCAAGATTTTTCGATTTATCTGAACCCACAAGTCATGGCTCGAATTTAAAGTTCAAAATTATCTATATACAAAGGTTCCCTTTTCTTTCTATTCTGTTTTCTCTATAATAATTTGGACCATTTCATGTTGTTCTAATTTCATGTTTTATACGAATGAGTGTTGTTTTGAGTGTTTCTATGTCTGGACGTTATTCTTTTCATGCTGGTTTTTTTGTGCCTTTCTTCTTAGTGTATTGTGTGATTAATCTCAATAACAATATATTTTCTTATCTATTTGAGTTATATCTTTTGAGTATCTAGCTTGATATGAAAAATTAAAGGGTACAAGAGGTTCTTCAATGAACTAATGGGCTCTCCAATTCACCTTGCCTTGGCTTCAATTTAATCTTCTATCTTAGTGACTAATTTATTCTGTCCGTACCCATTTTTCCTGTCATGAATTTTAATTTAATTTCAATACTTGTTGGTAGCAAAGTTAGAGAGGATTATGTTGGGTTATATTAAGTGTCATGACTTACTTTCTCCACCATAATATAATTCTCACAATCTTTATGCCTCACAATAATCTCAATGTTTATGAAGAATAAGGAACACCGCAAGTATACTTTTAGGCGTATTTAAATAAATTATTGTGATTGTGTACACGTTCGCGTGATATAATTATGAATTTATTTTATTTTATAAAAAACAAACAAAATCGGAGTATGCGTTCATGCAACTTTGGCCAAACTTTTCTTTTAATAATAAAGCGTGATGGATTGTGGACACGTACACATGACATAATGTTTTACGCGCCAAACAAATGGGTACACGTACGCGTGACACGTTTCAAGATAATTTCTTAATTCAAAAGCGGTTAAGAGGCGAAAGCACATAGGTTCCAAAATGAGTAAGTAAACAATTTAGTAAGCCAAGTATCAAAGTGACCGTGCTAGAACCACGGAACTCGAGAGTGCGTAACACCATCTCCCCGGTTAACAGAATTCCTTACCCGGATTTCTATGTTCGCGGACCGATAATAGAGTCAACTTTCTCGATTCGGGATTTTAAACCGGTGACTTGGGACACCATAAATTATCCCAAGTGGTGACTCTGAATCTTAAATTGAAATAAATCCCGTTTCGATTATCACTTAAATTGAAAAAAACTCTCTTATACCCTTCCGTTGGTAGAAAAAAGGAGGTTTGACAGCTCTGGCGACTCTGCTGGGGATTGAACCCAGAATCTATGGTTCAGGGTTCAAGAATTCGAGCTTATTAATGCGATTTTTGTTTGGCTTTATTGTTGATATTACTGTATTTTGTGGACTTAATGTGCTAATTGTCATTTACCGCTTTGATATTGTTTGAATTGTATATAACTATGTTCTTACGCCACCCCTTTGAGTCTTTTGGAAATGGTGCACACGTTCGCGTAGCTCGCTTTTTCTGTAGAAATTATACCAAATAAAACGAGGTTGGGCAAGCGACAAGGCCGGGTAGACTTCAGTGCTCCCGGTACGTCGCCCCCTCTTCGGCCCCAGTTGTCCGCTCGGGTACCCCAAATCTAGACCAAAACCCCAGGATTTAAACCTAGAAAAACAGAGCCTCATGTTGGATCCCTAGTAGGAGCGTTTGTTTGCATCATGTGCATTAGACTTAGGAGACTCAACACAGTGGTTGGGTCCGTCTAGGACAGATGTGCCCAAAATAACAGACCATCTTGATGCATTCTATGTGCTAAGTGAACATTTATTTGTTTCGGCTTGCATATTGACCGGCTAAGGAAAGAAAACAACAAAAAAAACCAAGAGTGAGGTAGGATAAAGAATTCACCTGGTTCTGAAAATCCCGATGTTCGAAAATGCCTCGAAACTCTGCCCAAATTGTTTGAAAAAAAAGAAAAGGAAAATGTATTTCAAAAAAAATAAGAGGGAGTCAATATCATGTTTTTCCAATTATGTCAAAACTGGCGAACTACGCGGGTATGATTCTCACCGAATGTGAGATACGTAGGCAAACCTCATCGGTTCCGGCCCATAATTTTTAAAAAATCCAAAAATATTTTTCTTTACTTCCTCTCAAGAAAAGTTTTTTTCTTTAGACCCAAACTTTCAAAAATAAATCCAAAAATATTTTTCATTACTTGCTTCTTTAGAAAGCCTTTCTTTTAGACCCTAATTGTTTTTTAAAAAAATATACAAAAATATTTTCTTTTAATTTCTTCCAAAAATCCAAAACTATTTTCATTCTTCTTTCAAAATTGAAAAAAAATTCAAAATTCAAAAATATTTTCTTTTTTTTAGAAGCATTTCTTTCATAAATTCAAAATAAAATTCCAAAACTATTTTCTTTCTTCTTTAGAAGTTTTTATTTCGAAATTACAGAAAAAAATTCAAAAAAAAAAAATCTTTCTTCTTTAGAAGTCTTTCTTTGCAATAATGCTGAAGAAAAATCAAAATCCAAAAATATTCTCGCTCTTCTTTATAAGTCTTTCTTTTGAAAAAAAAAAGTTAGTTTATTTACTTTATTCATGATCTTCCCGAACTACGCAGGATCTAATTCATGTTTTCACATGATACGTAGGAAACCCACATCAGGTTCGATCACCATTAAAAAGAAATGAAAAAAAATGAAAAATGAAAAAAATGTTGGTAATAATAAAGACCGACTGAGTCCATTCTAACATGTTTTGTTTTGAATTGTAAAGAAAGTTAGGGTGGTTGGTTTGTGGTAAGCTGGAAACACAATATCCAAGGAAAAATGATAAATGACATCGAAGCTGTTACAAGTGCTCAAGAGACTCAGGGTCAGAGGGTTCAACAAGAGTCTACGGTGTTTGAGAAAAATAGAATACTAAAACAGCAAATGACCGAAATGTGTCAAGCATGGGCCAGTGGTCAAGGACAGCCTCATCATGAGTCACTATTTGCTACACAACAAGAGCAATACCACTCTCCTGAGTACCACTCGTACTCGTTTGATCTTCCTGCAAACATTGAGAAGCCTACCCGAAAGATGGTACAGGAAGAAATGACCCAAAGAGTGAAAAGCTTAGAACAACGGTTGAAAAATATGCAAGGGTTAGTAGGTTAAAAGAGTGTTGCCTTCAAAGATCTATGTATGTTCCCCGATGTCCACTTGCTGCCTGGTTTCAAGACTCCCAAATTTGAAAAGTATGATGGACATGGAGATCCCATAACCCACCTGAAAAGGTATTGCAATCAACTGAGAGGTGCGAGAAGAAATGAAGAATTGTTGATGGCTTATTTTGTGGAAAGCCTTACGGAAGTAACCTCTGAATGGTTTATGGATCAAGACACGTCTCGCTGGTATGTCTGGGATGACATGGCACAGGCCTTTGTCAAACAGTTCCAATACAACATCGACATTTTCCCAGACCGTATTTCCCTTTCAAACCTGAAGAAGAAATCAAGTGAAAGTTTTAGGGAATATGCCATATATGGAGAGAGCAAGCAGCTCGAGTTAAGCCACCCATGGATGACCACGAGCTAATCAATGTCTTCCTTCAAGCGCAAGAGCCAAATTACTTTCAAAACATGATATCCGCAGTTGGCAAATCCTTGTCGGAGGCAATCAAAATGGGAGAAATGGTAGAGAATGGTCTTAAGACAGGCAAAATTATAAGTCAAGCAGTTTTTGAAGGCGCAACTTAGGCTATCCGAGTTGAATCTGATAATTTTAGCGACACAAATGAGAAGGTTGAAGAAATCATGATGACATCAGGGTCGAGAAGAGGTCCCAGGAGAACATCTCAAAGGTATGAGCAGCATCCTCAAGTTTTCCATGACTCCCTGAGCATTTCTATCCACCTCAGAACCCACAATACTCTGTTGCTCCACATCAGTATGTTGTCCAGCCACCAAAACACCCCAGAAGGCGAGCACGAGCATCAAAAAATCTCCACCAGCTTCCACAAAATTTTCAGGTACCCTATAACCCACATCCAGGCCATAGGTATAGAGGGGAACAAAAGTCGAAAGATAACTTTACACCAATAGGAGAGTCCTATGCAAGATTGTTTGAGAAATTAAAGCATTATGACATGATTGCACATATTCCTCCAAATCATGTGGACCCATGTGCAAGAAGCTTTGACCCCTCTAAAAGGTATGAATACCATTCCAATGCCCAGGGGCACAATGTTGAAAGTTGTCAGGATTTGAAAAGAGAAATAGAAAGGATGATCCAGGAAAAACTGATGTGATCCTAGACAGTGACGCCCAGAATATCGTGCAGAATCCTTTACCTACACATGATGATGCACACTTTGTGGGGATGATGCGTGGTGATAGGGAGTATGAGAATCCTCTCAGGAATTTGCTAACTGAAGTTAATGATTTTGAAATTGGAGAAGGCTCTGCTGATCCTGATGAGCAAATTTGTGGCTAAATGTCAAGCTTAGCAATTGAAAAGTCATTCCCTCCTCACTAGGAAGGAATATTGGTAGTTTGTTTTGATGTTTTTTCTATTATCTGGGTTATTTTAAGGTTGTGATCCAGATTTTATTTGTTTTATTGAGTCAAACCCTTCTATCCCTCTATTCTGTTTGTGTGAGTCTTGTCTTTCTATTCTAATGCTATTTTCATTAGCCGAGTTACTTAGGGTTGTAACTCAGATTTTAGGTTGTTTGTCTTGTTGTTACTCAATGAAATACAATTTGTCCTTTTTTGTCATTCCATGCTTAGTTCTTTTCCCTCTAGTCTTAATGACATGACATGACATGCGGAAATTTTGGCCAGATCTTAGGAACTGATTTAATCTGGAATTTGATAACTAAAAAAATACTTTTGACGATGAATAAAGAGTTGGAATACTTTGGAACTAAGGTCGAGTAAAATTCACCTTCAAATTATTGTGAAGATAGGTCTTGAGGATGTTTAATCGATTGAAGTTTGTTGGAAAGTTTGTCACTAAGGTATGAAGAAATGTCTTGTGACCACGGCACACCAAGAAGACAGACATGTTCATCAATGCCGTGATTGCGAAAGGATACTATGTTTAGCGTTCTCAAGGCTGGGAGGCCCTTTTTCTGCTACCCAAACACTTTATACCCTTTGTCACCCCTTTTGAGCCTATGTTATTTTCTTTGACTACCCTCTTTTGGAATCAAGTTTAGAGTCAAAAAAAAGAGAAAAAAGAAAAAAAGTCCATGCCCCAAGAGTACAAACTGGGGCAGCTCTTTGAAAGTTCAAGTGAAAAAAAAAAGAAGAAAAAAGAACTGTCGAAGGTCCATGCCCTCAAAATAGAAGCTGGGGCAACTTGTTTTGAAAACAAAAGGAAAAAAAAGAAATAAAAAAAAGAAAAAAAAAAAGAAAAAGAAAAAAAGAAACAGAAAGAAAGATGAAAAATAGTTTAGGTCAGATGTTTGAACTACGTTAGACCTGATTCCTTGAAAATAAGGATAAGTAGGCATCCTCACGCTTCTGTCCAACCAAAAAAAAAAGAGAAAAGACAAAAATAGGAAAATCCAAAAATCCCCAGCTTCTGAAACTGGGGCAGAGATTTTTTGAAAGGGTCGATTCCAAGAGTTGTAAGTCTACAACTCCTCATTCTGAGTTTATTTTGAGCCTTCATGCCGACCTTTTTGTCCAACCCTATCCAAAAACCTTCCAAATAAAGACCTCCCGATATGCCAAGAAAAGCATGTAATGAGCAACGACGGTCACACGACATATAACACTGTCAGGATGCTCGCGCAAGAAAGCAAAAGAAAAAGAAAAATAGAGAATAAATGAGAGAGTCTTACTGATGAAAACCCTCATGGGCACTTTAAGGCGACAGTAAACAGAGATGAATAAATGAGAGAGACTTGTTGGTGAAAATTCCTCGGGGCACCACTAGTCGAAAGTGAGTCATAAAGCTGGTGTGAAGAATTGGCATAAACAAGCCCGACTTCAAAGGTCATAAGAATGGCAAAAGGGAAAATTGGATTAGTTTGATAGATCAGGCCGTTAAGTCCAACATGCATGTCATGACCATTAGGGCTAGTTATTGAAAAAAAAAAGAAAAAAAACTCTTCCTTTTGTCCTTCCGACAGGGGCATTCCTTATCAAAACAAGCAAGAAAAGATTTCAA